>NC_092388.1:12161011-12467782 GCF_030028105.1 Mobula birostris
TTTCTATAGCTGTGCTGTGGAGAGCATTCTAACTGGCAACATCACCGTCGGGTATGGAGGGGGCCAAGGCACAGGATCAGAAAAAGCCGCAGAAAGTTGTAAACTCACCCAGCTCCATCATAGGCACCGGCCTCCTCACAATCAAAGACCTCTTCAGAGGGCGATGTCTCACCACACAGGACATGCTCTCTTCTCATTGCTTCTATCAGAGAGCAGGGACAGGAGCACGAAGACACACACTCTGCGTTTTAGGAACAGCTTCCAACACTCTGCTATCAGATTTCTGAACAGTTAATGAACAAACTTACCTTGTTATTTTGCTCTTCTTTGCATTACTTATTTAATTTTATATATATATACAGTGGCATGCAGAAGTTTGGGCACCCCTGGTCAAAATTTCTGTTACTGTGAATAGCTAAGAGAGTAAAAGATGAACTGATTTCCAAAAGGCATGAAGTTAAAGATGACACATTTCTTTAATATTTTAAGCAAAAGAAGTTTTTTATTTCCATCTTTTACAGTTTCAAAATAACAAAAAAGGAAAAGGGCCTGAAGCAAAAGTTTGGGCACCCTGCATGGCAGTACTTAGTAACACCTCCTTTGGCAAGTATCACAGCTTGTAAACGCTTTTTGTAGCCAGCTAAGAGTCTTTCAATTCTTGTTTGGGGGTTTTTGCACATTCTTCCTTGCAAAAGGCTTCTAGTTCTGTGAGATTCTTGGGCCGTCTTGCACGCACTGCTCTTTTGAGGTCTATCCACAGATTCTCAACGATGTTTAGGTCGGGGACTGTAAGTGCCATGGCAAAACCTTCAGCTCGTGTCTCTTGAGGTAGTCCATCGTGGATTTTGAGGTGTATTTAGGTTCATTATCCTGTTGTGGAAGCCATCCTCTTTTCATCTTCAGCTTTTTTACAGACGGTGTGATGTTTGCTTCCAGAATTTGCTGGTATTTAATTGAATTCATCCTTCCCTCTACCAGTAAATGTTCCCGTGCCACTGGCTGCAACACAAGCCCAAAGCATAATCGACCCAACCCCTCTTTTTGGAGAGGGGTTCTTTTCATGAAATTCTGCACCCTTTTTTCTCCAAGCATACCTTTGCTCATTGCAGCCAAAAAGTTCTATTCAAAGGAACATCTAAACAAGCCTGATGCATTTTGGAAAAAAGTCCTGTGGACTGATGAAGTTAAAATAGAACTTTTATAAGCTTAGCTGTTCACAGTAAAAGAAATTTTGACCAGGGGTGCCCAAACTTTTGCATGCCACTGTATATATACAAATATTTGTATATTTCTTATGTAATTATGGTACTTTTATGTATTGGATTGGATTACTCCTGCAAAGCAACAAATTTCATGAGATATATCAGTGATATTAAACCTGGTTCTGAAGTTAGGCAGCATCTAAGGAAAGGAATAAACAGCTGATGTTTCAAGTCAGGTCTATTGATAAGGACTGGAAAGGAAGGGGACAGAAGCCAGAGTAACAGGTGGGATGGGTAATGCAAGTGTAACCAGAATAATTGGAAAGTTCACTGCTGGAAAGAAAAAGGAGAATGAAGGCCTTGCATTTCTATTAGTTATGTCATCAGAATTTTCCAGAAATCAGCCAAGTTATCCTGAAAGATTGAAATGCTTTAAATATATTGTATCTGTATATAGAGAGTCCTTGATTTTACGGCTGCTTTAAAAGTTGAAATGCTAGGAGACGTGTGCACAAAGCTGGTTGTTCCTTAAGACCTTGTTAATCACCAGAGCAAGGTTCATCCATTTATAGCCCTTCAAGAAGGCTCTAAAGATTTTC
Source organism: Mobula birostris (assembly GCF_030028105.1). Lineage (NCBI taxonomy): Eukaryota > Metazoa > Chordata > Chondrichthyes > Myliobatiformes > Myliobatidae > Mobula > Mobula birostris. The sequence continues at coordinate 12,162,813 of NC_092388.1, forward strand.
CTTAGGCATAGAGAAACTAATTGGGATTTTCACTGAGCTTTTACATAAATAAAATGAAACATTATTCGAAATTGGTGTACACCAATGATGTTGGATAAATGACTCTGTAATGTTCTTATAAGTGCTTCCAGTGACTTAAAATTCTGTAAGTCATTATTCAGCAGACAGTTTTAATAAGATTTCTACTTTTTTGAGGTAAACCACTTTTCTGCCCTGTTAGTAAAATTGCACCAAGTTAGCACCCTAAAGTATAGTTTTCATTGAATGGGCCAGACAAAGGCCAAGCCCTGAGTTCTTAATATGGCGTTGGCTCATGGAAGGCTTTTGGGGCAAAGTACATCATCAATATGGAGGGTGATGAAAGTGCTTGGAGTGAAGCCATATATGAAAACAAGAAGGTGATTCTGTTATTACAAATAGAGCTAGATACTTACGCCAAGGTGGAAACCTTACTTGTTCCCTGTAGTACGATCGATGTTCCACTCAACAAAGTAATGGAAAAGCTGTACAGCTATTTCAGCCCAACACCGTGGATATTGTAGAGAGTTATGACTTTGGAGCCTGTAATTAAGGGCCAGGAGGAATGATTAGATTACTTGGTTCTAAAAAAATCCTTTGCAGGTGTCTTCTTGGGTGGCACACTGCAGGATATGTTTGTATGTGGACTGAAGCTCTAACTTATTAAACAACCTGGTTCCTAAAGACTGTTATAACTGGGGGGTGGGGGAGGTAGTGGGGATAAGCCTACCTTAGGTGCTCCCGATGGCATGTGTCCCAAGTAACCTCTGACAATTAATTGAAACTCCTGGCCTTCACGTGAGGCTTACCTACTGAGCCTGGCAGGATAATTTCTACTGTCAGGAGAAGGGGCAAAGGCAGGTTACTGGCACCTTGAAACCGGTTGCTTCAGGCGGATGGGGTTCATCAGCTGTGGTTGGCAGCTCATCTAGGCGAAGGAAAACTCTGATCTCAAACCTTCACTGTGTTGCGGCTATACCCACGCGGGAAAGGCTTTGGGAGTAAATTCTGAGGCAATATCCAGAGCTGAAATCCCTAAGGCAGCCCTACTTTGAGTTCAACGCTGACTGGCAACTCCGGTCACACTGCTGGTACCAAACTGTATTGGTCTCTGCCATTCCTTTGGATTCCTTTGGAGAGGGGAGCTTGCTCGCTACATTGTACTGCCCTGACTTGTGTATCTCGACAACTAGGACAGAGCATCCAAAGTTCAAAGGTTCCAAGTTCAAAGTTCAAAGTAAATTTTATTATCAAAGTACATATGTGTCACCATCTACAACCCTGAGGTTCATTTTCCTGCGGGCATACTCAGCAAATCCATAGAGTAGTAACTATAACAGGATCAATGAAAGATCAACCAGAGTGCAGAAAACAACAAACTGTGCAAAATGTGAATATAAATAAATAGCAATAAATAATGCAAACATGAGATAATGAGAAAAAGAGCTCTTAAGGTGAGATCATTGGTTGTGGGTTCATTTCAATGGTGGGGCAAATGAAGTTGTGTGAAGTTATCCTCTTTTATTCAAGAGCCTGATGGTAGACCCCAACCAACTTTCTTGAATCTAATATATGAATGGATTTGCAAAATGATCACATTGACCTCTGAAAATGCAGAGAAGTTTTGGCTTGCACAGAAGATTGACATAAAGTGGGATACACGCCAATAGTTGAAGCATGGTAGGTGTTACATGAACGTAAGTGACACTGAAGCAGGTTTTCTGCGAGTCTGCTTGTGAATCCATGTGCCCACTGGCGGCCAGTGGGCAGAAAAGATGGCCTGTATCTGGGGCTAGAGGACTATGTATGTGCGTTGGTGGGTGGGTAGGTGGATTAGGATCAGGAGTTTTGTTTGCTGTTGCTGCTCTTTTGCTTGCTGTGTTCCATGCGGTTCTGCTGAGCGTGCTATGTTGGTGTTGGAATGTGTGGCAGACCCCAGGGTTGTGTTCATTCCTGAGAGAGAGTGCAGAGGACTCACCAGGACGCCAGCACGCAGGATCTTCGATTGAACTTTATCGATAACCCTGCTTGTACAACGTGTGAACTCCTCCCATGTGGGAGTGGCTAACCGAGTGGCGTAGGAATAATGCTATTAACTACCACAACACCCAGCACATCCTTTAGCATATTGGCTGTTGATACAATCGACGTATTTCACTGTGTGTTTTCATGTACATGTGATAAACAAGTTAATGAGCGACATAAATGAAAAGAAATGAGGGAATCTCTGCTCCCACTGCAATGGGAATCATTCAGTAAATGTGCCTCAGTTTCAAACAATCATAGTTACCTGAGCTACAGAGAGATTGGCTGAAAGAATTGAGGATAGATTGGGAAAATGTAAACACATCATAACAGAGTTTTGATAAGTTTTTAGCAGAATAAGGATTCTTACTTGAGCTTTTAAGGAAACCAAGGTCATAGAGATGTCAAACCAAATGGCAAAGCATAAACCTTGACTGGAGCAACATACAAAATGCTGGAGGATCTCAGCAGGTCAGGCAGCAACTACGCAGGGGAATAAACAGTTGACATTTTGTGGCGAGACCCTTCATCATGACTGAAAAGGAATGGAGAAGAAGCCAAAATAAAAAGGTAGGGGAAGGGAAAGGGTCAAAAGCAAGCAGGAGATAGGTACCTTGTGTAAGGTGGAGCTGAACAAATTAGTGTGCCTTCAGGTGACAAAGAGTTTTTAAGTAACACCTGTCAAGACGGTACCTGAGACAGATTAGTCTGTCTGGATCTGTGGACATTAGAAGGCACCCTTGATAGATCAAATGATGTCCCTAACCATGTCCCAAGATTTAGAAAATAAATTAGCAGGTTATCCTTAATAAAATGGACCGTGCCAATGTTATTGCAGAGATGAAGACCAACACAATGGGCAAATAATACCCACAAGGCTTTGTACTCCCAAACTGCTGGAGAACCTCACATTATTGATCATTGGGTTCTGGAAATTCACCCTTACAAAACTGAGATATGGAATAAAATCCATTCTAATACAACTCATGTAAAAATGTAAATAAACACAAGGTGTTTCTTTTCAATTTCATTTTTTGTTGCATGCACAGTTGTGTTATGGGAAATTGCGGTATGGTGTGTAATGTGGGAGGCATCTGTGTACTTTATTTACTTAACTTTTATTAACCGAGATTTGCTACCTAAACCAGCATTAATTGCCCACCTCTACTTGCTGGTCGAATGCCATCTTTTTGAATGGATATAGTCCTTCTAGTCCTTCCAGTGAAGTTGTTAGATGTTGATGTTTTTGATCTGAGGTTCTTAGGAAGTCCAGAGTGAGGAATAAAACTTGTTGCTTACAACAATTTTATTAAGTGCTTAAAGATCAAAGGAACAAAGAAAAGAGATTAGCAAATGCAGAGCCTAGAAGCGAAGGGAAGGTGAGGACAGATAGACCAATGCAATGTGATCTGGTTCCCTTAAACCAGTTTGCTGATAGCAATGAATTCCATTTCTTGCATTATGGAATACAATAGCCTCCATTCAAGTAATGTAATAGACACCACTGAAACCAGGGAATTTCCAAAAAAGTACAGAGGAACTGTAAATACTAGTAAACCAACTGAACAATTACATATATCACATCATGGTCATTGTCTCTTCAGACAATCTCTGAAGAGTGTTGATAATGACTGATGTCACACATCAGGTGAGGAGAAGAGATAAGAAGCTAGATAGGGGAATAGAAGAATAGGGAAGGGTGACTGAAACAGATGACCAGAAGGAGAAATTGATATTCATGCATATGGACATCATATGGTTCTATATATATATAGATCCCTGCCATGAGCTTCCAGCACTGCCGCAAACTTGCTGATGCAGCACTCTGGAAGAACCCGACCACAGTCCGACTCTGAGTCCGTCCGAAAACCTCGAGCCTCTGACCAGCCCTCCGACACCGAGCACCGAGCACCATCTCTGCCGAGTGCTTCGACCCCAGCCCCGGCCGCCAGCAACAGGCAAAGCCGAGGATTTGGGACCTTCCCCTCTGGAGATTCTCGATCGCACAGTAGCAGTGGCAGCGAACTGTGCATTTCAGAAGTTTCTCCAGATGTTCCTCCGTACTTCTCACGTCTGTCTCCATCAAATCAGAATTGTGCACAGCATTCTACTTACAAATACGATATCATTCACTGGAGAGGCTGCGTGCGCTGCGTCGTGTCACCATCTTCTCCCTCCCTCCAACTTGGAGCGATTCCTGTATATGTGGAGCTCCAGTACACCTGGTTCCATTTTCCTTCCTCATGCTGGAGGGAACAAGGTTGGGGTGAGCTGTCCAGAGTAGCATGGTTGACGAACTGCATATGGGATGTCATAGTGTAGTGATTCGTACAGCGCTTCACTGTACTAGCGACCCGGGTTCAATTCCCGCCACCTTCTGTAAGGAGTTTATATGTTCTCCCCACGACCACATGGGTTTAATCCAGGTGCTTCAGTTTCCCCCTAAGAATCAAAGACCTAACGGTTAGTAGGTTAATTGGTCGCTGTAAATTGTCCCATGATTAGGCTAGAGTTGAACTGGGGATTATCGGTTGAGGGCTGGATGGGCCTTTACCACATTGTTTCTCAATAAATAAAAAATAAAATAGTGGCCTCAGGAACCGCTGTGTAGCACTCTAGCTCCTCGCTTGCCTATCACCACCCTCTGTTGCCCCTCCTTCTTGCTTTCTTCCATGGTCCACTCTTCTTCAGTCCTGCCGAAGGGTTTTGGCCAGAAACATCGACTGCATTCTTTTTGTAGATGATTCCTGGCCTGCTGAGCTCCTCCAGCACTTTTTGTGTGTCGAATCAATTCCAGTCATTTCTATCTGTGACCCAGTATGTTAATTCCTAAGTCTGACCTGCAATAATTTATGAGTCATATAATTTATTTAATGACTTGCCTTCTCTTGCTCTTTTCAAAGTGCCTTTGTGGTTTTATCTGTTTGACTTTCGGACAAAGTTTCAGGTGGGCAACATTCCCACGTATTGGAATGTTATTAGGACTAATTATGTGAGACAGAAAAGATGATGGGTTGAAGAGAGAAAATTGAGGCCAACATTAAACACAGAGAGCTCCAAAATATGAATAAATTCCAGACATTTCTATCTACAATCCAATTTATTTATTTCCAAAGTGAAGATTGCACTTGTTGCTATAAACCAGACATTTGTATCTTAGTTTTACTGTACTGCTATTCTAATTACATCAGAATCTGAATCAGGTTTAATCATCAACGGCATATGTTGTGAAATTTATTAACTTTGCGGCAGCAGTCAAAAGCAATGCATGATAAATATAAACTGTAAATTATAGTAAGTATATTAAACAGTAAAATTAAATAAGCAGTGCAACATCAGAAACAAAAAAGCAGTGAGGTAGTGTCCATGAGTTTAATGTCCGTTCAGAATTCTGATGGCAGAAGGGAAGCAGCTGTTCCTGAGTCACTGAGTGTGTGCCTTCAGGTTTCTGTACCTGCTTCCTGATGGTAACAATGAGAAGAGGGCATGTCCTGGGTGGTGGGGGTCCCTAATGATGGATGCCGTCTTTTTGAGGTACTGCTCCTTGAAGATGTCCAGCATGCACTCTGAGATTCTGGCAACAATGTTTGTATCAATTGTTGATACAACTGAATGATACAGAGAAACACACTTATTATAAATTTGAGTTGTAAATTTCAATGAACAACTTCACCAAAGTATGATTTGTTTATAAAATTGTGTTGATAATTCATACGATCTCTAAACATCATATAATTGCACACATGCACAAGCATACATACAGCTGTGTTGTTATACATATTAAATACCTTCATATAAAGCTATTTATCTTAGGATAATGAATGTTCCATTAACTAAGGAGATTAGAAGAAAGCCCCTCTTCCTATTCTAATTACATGATAGAGAGATTCCCATTCATTAAGAATTGATTTGCTCATCATAATGAAAAATTTCACTGAGGCATAATTTGTTTATAAAATTGTCACTTAATATCCATATATAAAAGTCTTAGGCACATATATATATAGCTAGGGTGCCTAAGACTTGTACAGTACTGTAAGAATTTAATGTATTGCACTGTACTGCTGCCACAATTAAAAAATAATTTCATAACATATGTGAGTGATGGTGAACCTGATTCTGATATGGGTCTCCATTGTAGACTGAGAGTGGGAAGGCAGCAAGGAGAGGAGAATCATGGTTAGGAAAAGGGGAAAAGAGAGGGACAGGAGCGGGTAGCAACAGAGAGACATTCTGTAATGATCAATAAACTAATTGTTTGAAATCAAATGACCTTGCCTGGTGCCTCAGGGCTGGGTGTGCACCTACAACAACCTCCATCCCACTCCTGGCATTCCTTCTCTGCCACCTGTCCCACACCCCTCCTGTGGCACCTCTCCCTCGCCATTCCCAACATCCTTTGCTCCCGCCCGATTTACAAACTTGCCCTCTGCTCCACGCTGACAAATACAGTGCTGTGCAAAAAGTCTTGGGCACCCGAGCTATGTATATGTGCCTAAGACTTTTGCACAGTACAGTAATTGCACACATGCACACTTTTGCATACAGATATTGTATGTAGCTCTGCACGTTTAAGTGAGCTCCACATGCAAAGATCTAATGCAAGCATGAGTATGTGCATCCAGACCCATACAGACATGCACAGGCAAAAAGCCAATGATTCATCTGCAGGCCAGCACAGGGGACAATGCAATTGCTGGTTTTGTTCTGTTGCGCTTTGAATTGTGGGCTTCTTATTTATCCCTGAACTATCCAAGATGAGTCAAAAATTACAGAATTTCCTTCCCTTGGAAATTTACCAACGGCAAACAAACCCCTGGGTCACAAAGGTATAAGGCTTAATCGGGGCGATGTGTTAAAAATGTGAGCTATTTTATCACTCCAGCAAAAGGAAGCCAGTTATAACTCAAGGGAAAGCACATTGTAAAACAAACTCATCGGTCATTCAGTTGGTTCAAGTCTGAGCAGCAATATATTGTGAGTAAGGTTTTGTTGGGTGCTATTTAAAATATAATTTATTTCGTGACTTGCCTCCTCCTGTTCTTTTCTAAGTACCTTTGTGGGTTTATCTTTGGGATTTTATAACAAAGGTTCAGGTGGCCGGTAGTCCAGCATATTGGAGTGTTAATGGGGCTGACTACCTCAGTCAGAAAAGATAAACACAAGAGATTCTGCAGATGCTGGAGACCCAAAGCAACACACACAAAATGCTGGAGGAACTCAACATGCCAGGCACCATCTATGGAGGGGAATGAACAACTGATGGTTCAGCCAGGATGCTTCATCAGGACTAATGATCATTTTGATGATTGGAATGGGTGATCTTCCAAATGAAGAATGAATCAGATCAGACAAGAAGATGGGACTTTACAATGTGCCTTCTCTTATTCTTTTCAAATTACCTTTGTGGTTTTATCTGTTGGACTTTAGAACATAGTTTCAGGTAGGCAACAGTCCTGCATATTGGAGTGTTAATGGGACTAATTATATCAGGCAGAAAAAATGACGGGATGAAGAGAGAAAGTTGATGCCAACATTGGACATGGAGAGTTCCAAAACGTGAATGAATTCCAGACATTTCTATCTATGAATTTGTTCATTTCCAGACTGAAGTTTGCACATTCTTAAAGCTTGCTGCTATAAACCAGCCAATTGTATCTTAGTTTTGCAGCTATTCTAATTACATGATAGAGAGATTCACACTTCTTATGAATCTGAATTGTTAATTACAATGCAAAACTCTATTGAAGTATGGTTTGCTTATAAAATTACATTTTGCCTGTTTATATCATCTCTAAACATCATGCATTTGCACACATGCACACATATACGTACAGATGTGCTGCTATACATTTTAAATACTGTCATACAAAGGTATTTATCTTAGGATAATGATTGTTTCCATTAATTGAGGAGATTAGAATAAAGTCCCTCTTACTCTCATCAGTAGCAATAAAAACAGAACATACTAGCTTCAGCACGTTACGTACCACTTCTGAAATTCATCTTGATTGATTTCAGTGAAGCAGAATTACAGAAACTGTGCATTGCATACAAATTCTACAACACCACTCATTTAGCAATAGTGGCCATACTCAACCCTCTTTCCTTTCATGAATTTAGATTGAAGTATTGGATTGAACACAGATTCAATACCTGGGCAACTGGAGGTCACTGGAGTAGGTTAGATAGACTGGTAACAGATTGAAGGACAAAGGATAAAGAAATGAGGCTGCGATATTGGGTTGGGGCTATTGGTGAAAAAGACGACAAACACTGAAACCAACTAGATGGGTTGAATGGTCCATTGTTACCTTTAAGTAATAGCTATGCACACTTTGAGGGATTAATATATGAAACATCTCAACTGTATCCCTCACAGTTAATTCTTGACTTCTATTTTCACCAAGTGTACAAAGTTCAAAGAAAATTTATTGTCAAAGTACATATATGTCACTATATACAACCCTGAGATTCATTTTCTTGTGGGTATTCACAGTAAGTACAAAGAAACACAATAGAATTAATAAAAGACCACACTCAACAGGGCAGACAACAACCAATGTGCAAAAGAACAATCTGTGCAAATACAAAAAGAAAGCGAAAATAAAAGAAACAATAATAATAACAAATAAATATTGAGAATCTGAGATGAAGAGTCCTTGAAAGTAAGTCTAGTTCAGTGATGGGGCGAGTGATGTTGAGTAAAGTTATCTCCTCTGGTTCAAGAGCCTGACAGTTGAGAGCTAATAACTGCCCCTGTACCTTCTTCTTGATGGCAGCTGCAAGAAGAGACCATAGCCTGGATGGTAGGGGTCCTCGATGATTGATGCTGCTTTCCTGTGACAGCGCTCCATGTAGATGTGGTCAGTGGTGGGGAGGACTTTACCAGTGATGGACTGGGCCATATTCTCTACAATTTGTAAGCTTTTCTGCACAAGGGCATTGGGCTTCCTTGCCAGGGATGATACAACCAGTCAATATACTGTCCGTCACACATCTATGGAAGTTTGTCAAAGTTTTAGGTGACATGCCAAACCTATGCCAACTTTTAGGAAGGTAGAGGTGCTGTCATGTTTTCTTCATAATGGAACATGTACTGGATCCAGGACACGTCCTCTGGAATGAAAGTTGCTGACTCTCCACCTTTGATCCCCCTGATGAGGACGGGCTCATGGACCTCTGGTTTCTTATTCCTGAAGTCAATACTCATCTCCTTGGTCTTGCTGACATCGAGTGAAAGATTGTTCTTGTGGCACGACACAGCCCGATGTTCAACCCCCATCTAATATGCTGATTTGTGATGTGATCAGCATCTTAAATATGGCACTGGAGCTGTGCTTAGCCTCGCAGTCATAAGTAGAGCAGGAGGCTAAGCACGCAGCCTTGTGGTGCACCTTTGTGGAGATTGTGGAGGAAATGTTGTTGCTAATCCGAACTGACTGGGGTCTGAAATTGAGGAGATTGAGGATCCAGTTGCCCAAGGATGTACTGAGACCTAGGGCTTCAAGCTTATTGATTAGTGTTGAGGGGATGATAGCAGTGAGTGCTGAGCTGTAGTCAATGAAGAGCATCCTGAGTGCTGAGTGAAGAGCCAATAAAATGGCATCTGCTGTTGACCCATTGTGCCAGTAGTCAAACTGTAGTGGATCCAAGACCAAGTCTCCTCTCAGGCAGGAGTAGATATATTTTATCACTAACCTCCCAGAGCAGTTCATCACAGTGGACCCAAGTGTTATTGAACGATGGTCATGAGGCAGGTTGCCATGTTCTTCTTAGGAACTGGTATAACTGAAGCCTGCTTGAATCAGATGGTTACCTCAGAATGCCAAAGCGAGAGGTTAGAGATCTCAGTGAGTGCTCTCACCAGTTGATCAGCACAGGGTTTTAGTACTTGGCCAGGTACCCTATACGGGCTGGATGCTTTCCAGGTTTCACTCTCCTGAAGGATACTCTCATGTTGGCCTCAGAAATCACAAGGTCACAGGGGACTGTGGGAGTTTGTGAAGGTGTCTCCATCTCTCAATGGTCAAAGTGAGCACCAAAGGCATTGACCTCATCTGGGGGTGAAGCCTTGTTGTCACCTATGTTGCTTGGCTTCGCTTTGTAGGAGTTGGTAGCATCCATAGCTGTCGAGCATCCTTCAGTGATTCGAGTTTGGTTTGAACTTACCACTTCACGTGTGATATAAGACCATAAGACCATATGATATTGGAGCAGAATTATGCCATTCAGCCCATCGACTCTGCTCTGTCACTTAATCATGACTGATTCATTTCCCACTCAGCCCCAATCTCATGCCTTTGCCCTGTATCCCTTCATACTCTGACTAATCAACCTCTGCCTTAAATGTACCCAATGACTAGGTCTCCACAGCTGCCTGTGGCAACAAATTCCACAGACTCACCACTCTTTGGTTAGAGAAATTCCTCCTCATCTCTGTTCTAAATAGGCATCCCTCTATTCTGAGGCTGTATCCTCTGGTCTTAAAGTCCCCCTCCTTAGGAAACATCCTCTCCACCCCACTCTTTCAACATTCGATAGTTTTCAATGAAAATCCACCCACATTCTTCTCAATTCCCGTGAATACAGGCATCGAGCCATCAAATGCTCTTCATATGACAAGCCTTTCAATACTAGAGTCATTTTCATGAACCTTCTTTGAACCTCTTCAATGTCAGCACGTCCTTTCTGGAGCCCAAGAAAGGGGCCCAAAACAGCACATGATACTCCACCTGAGGCCTCACCAGTGCTTTATAATGTCCCAACATTACACCCTTGCTTTTATATTCTAGTCCTCTTGAAATAAATACTAACATCCCATTTGCCTTCCTCACCACAGACTCAACCTTTAAATTAACCCTCAGGAAATCCTGCACAAAGAATCCCAAGTCCCTTTGCACCTCAGATTTTGGAATTTTCTCTCCGTTTAGTGTCTGTGACCATACACTTCCTGACACTGTATTCCATTTGCCACTTCTTTGACTATTCTCCTAATCTGCCTAAGTCCTTCTGTAGCCTCTCTGCTAGCTCAACACTACCTGCCCCTCCACCTATCTTTGTATTGTCTGAAAACTTGGCCCAAAGCCATCAATTCTGTCACCTAGATCATTGACATATAAGGTAAAAGAGGCTGCCCAACACAGACCCCTGTAGAACTCCACTAATCACCGGTAGCCAACCAGAAAAGACTCCCTTTATTCCCACACTTTGCATCCAACCACTCAGCCAATGCTCTATCCATGTTAGGATCTTTCCTGTAATACCATGGGCTCTTGTTAAGCAGCCTCATGAGTGACACCTTGTCACAGGCCTTCTGAAATCCAAGTACACAACACCAACTGATTCTGCTGCGTCTATCCTGTCTGTTATTTCTTCAAAGAATTTCAGCAGCTCTGTCAGGCAAGATTTTTCTTTGAGGTGTCATGCTGTCTTTGTCCTATTCTATCATGTGCCTCCAAGTGCCCCAAAACTATATCCTTAACAATCAACTCCAACATCTTCCCAAACACTGAGGTCAGATTATCTGGCCTATAATTTCCTTTCTTCTGCCTCCCTCCCTTCCTGAAGAGTAGAGTGACGTTTCCAGTTTTCCTGTCTTCTGGAATCGTGCCAGAATCTATTGATTCTTGAAAGATCATTACTAATGGCTCCACAATCTCCTCAGCCTGGGGTGTAGACCATCTGATCCAGGTGACTTATCTACCTTCAGACCTTTCAGTTTCCCAAGCACCTTCTACCCAGTAATGGCAACTTCACACACACCTGCAACTTGGCACTCTTGAACTTCTGGCATAGTGCTAATGTTTTTCTCAGTGAAGAATGATGCAAGTACTTAGCCATTATGTCCCCGATTTCCTTGTACCCCATTGCTATCTCTCCAGCATAATTCTGCAGTAGTTGACTATCTACTATTGTGTCTCTTTTACACTCCATATGCCAGAAGAGACTTCTGGTATCCTCTTTAACATTATTGGCTAGCTTACCTTCGTGTTCCATCTTTTCATCTTTTATGACTTTGTTTGTTGCCCTCTGTTGGCTTTTAAAAGCTTCCCAATCCTCTAATTTCCCACTAATTTTAACTCTATTGTAAGCCTTCTCTTTGGCTTTTATGTTGGCTTTGACTTCTCTTGTCCATGGTTGCGTCATCCTGCCTTTAGAATGCTTTTTCTTCTTTGGGATGTACAGTATGTACCCTGTGCCTTCAGAATTGCTCCCAGAAACTCCAGCCGCTGCAGCTCTGCCGTCATCTCTGCTAGTGTCCCCTTCCAATCAACTTTGGCTAGCTCCTGTCTCATGTCTCTGTAATTCCTTTTACTCCACTGAACTACTGATACGTTCTTCTCAAATTGCAGGGTGAATTCTATGATATTATGATAACTGGCCCCTAGAAATTTCTTTAGCTTAAGCTTTCTTATCAATACCAGTTCATTGCATAACACCCAATCCAGAATAGCTGATCCCCTAGTGGGCTCAACCGCAAGCTGCTCTAAAGAGCCATCTCTTAGGCATTCTACAAATTCTTTCTCTTGGGATCTAGCACTATGATAGCTTTCTGGACATTGTACCTGGGCCTGTTGTATTTAACTTGGTCGCCAGACCTGAATGCCATCGAACTAGTCCTCAGCCGATTGTGGATCTCATGGTTCACCCAGGGCTTCTGGTTAAGGAAGACTCAGAATGATGTTGTGGGGAAACACACATCTACGGCTGTTTTTATAAAGTGCGTGACAACCACGGTGTATTCGTTCTGATCCTCTGATGAGTCCTTGAGCAAGGCCCAGAAAACAAAATATGTTCCTGAGCAATGGGAAGAAAATTGAAGGTTCAAACTCTGTCATTAACTGTTTAGAGACTTTGGAGAGTTACAGCACGGTACAGGTCTTCTGGTCTAACAGGCCTCTGCTGCCCAATTACACCCATGTGATCAAATGACCTACTGAACCGTACATCTTTGGAATGTGGGAGGAAAGGCACCAAGAGGCAACCCTTGGGGTCACAGGGAGAAAGTACAAACTCCTTACAGACAGGGGCGGGTAGATAGTGCTGTAATAGCATTACACTACCGTGACACTGTACAGAATGAAGACTGGTACAAAGGCAAGGAAAGGTGACATTAGAATGGAAGGGTAATGCTAACTGAAGTGATAAATAGTACAATATTTCACCTGACATGTATCTTTCGATGAAGTTATTGTGATTGTAGTTCCATATGCAATGGCATGTGTTAAATACAGTACTGTGCAGAAGTGTTAGGCAAATATATATATATATATACCTAGAGTGCCTAAGAGTTTTGCACAGTACTGTGTTTGTCAATGTGGAGTTGACAAATGTGAGTGATGATAAACCTAATTCTGATATAGCTCTCGATCGTGGACTGAGAGCCGGAAGTGGGCAGGGAGAGGGAAATCATGGTTGGGGAAAGGGGATGGAAGAGCAGAGGGAGTGGGAAGCACCAGAGGGACGTTCTGTAATGATCAATAAACCAATTGTTTAGAATCAAATGACTGCCTGGTATCTCAGCACTGAGTGTGTCTGCACATATGCCACGCCCCTACCCCGGCACTCCTTCTCTGTCACCTATCCTACGCCCCTCCCGAGGCACTCCACCCTCACTATTCCCAACATCCTTTGCTCCCACCAGATTTACAGACTCACTTTCTGCTCCACGTTGGCGAATGCAGTCCTGTGCAAAAGTCTTAGGCACCCTAGCATTATATATGTGCCCGAGAATTTCACACAGTACTGTAATTTCTGAGAAGTTTTCATTTTCATGAAGAATAACTTGTCAATGTTCTGTAAGCTATTACTAAACATTTCATAACCTCCTTGAAGGAGATGAGATTCCTCAGGCAGGTATTTAAAAAATATCAAACGCACCAAATCCTTGTCTGAGCACGTCCATCAGTGTTAGTCTGAACGCCACAGACAGGACGTACAGCTGGTTGGAATGAGTTACTGTGGCAAATTGAAAGAGCAAATGAGTGTCTACGTTGCAAAATCTCAGGGTGTCGAGTAAGGTTGGGTAAATGGGGTGGAAAGAGAAAAAAAACATATGTGATCAATTTTCACGGTTTCACGAGTGTAGGAGGGAGGCAAGTATATAATGAAACATTGTGTGTATGAAAATGATCACCCCTTTGCCAGCAGGCCGCTGTATATCTCCCTATGATCTGGTATTATTTTCAAATGATCATGCCTGACCTCTGGAAATGGGAATGCGTTCATGTGCTTGTTTTTTAATAAATGCTGCCCTTTACTTCAAACAGCGACATGCGATATGGATGGAGGTGAAACTGTTTTCTTCCCCTGTTCAAACGTAGCACATTGGAGAGCATTTTGAAATCCATCCTGAATGTAGATTTATTGTGCAATTGAATTTACAGCAACGCAAATAGCAGTTAGACAGAATCCAACCCCCACCCCCCCTCCACCACTGCATCTACAAAGCCTCAGACTGCCAGTTTAGGGAACTGTGCGTAATTCATTTAATGAAACCTTAACCCATTTCCCATCTGTCTCTGTGGTTTGGTATTGCCAATTTTTCTTTGGAATACGAGGGATTATAAGAGCAGCCAAGTCCATTCTTCCTGCAGTTTTCCATATAGAGCAGGGATCTAATTTCACCGTTAGTCACTTCTTCACCAGGGCAAATCAATTTGGGAAGAGTAGAATTGAAGTTTTGCGTTAACGTATGATCCATAATGTGTCGAAAGATGAAGCGATAGGTTTACATCTAACAAAGAACAGGTTTGAAATGCTTATGCAAACACATGTGAGGTTATTTGTTATATAATGCCAGAAGGTTAGACTGTATTACCATTTCTTTTTGATCTAAGCAAGTATATCTAATCGGGCGCTGTCTTTAGTTCTGTAGTTCGGATATAAAGGACATCAACTGATCCAGTGCATTCAGGAAATCAAACAAAAAGCTAGTTTGAAATAGTAAAATTTCTCTAGTCTAACGAAATAACTAAATGTTCAAAGCGGTAATAGATATACAATATAAACCGTCTTGCCGTTGACATTAGATCAAGGTCTACTCTGGTCTATGAGGAAATATTCCATTGGCACCATTAAGTAGTTCTTAAGATTTGTAGCTTTTTAGCCATCTGGCCAATGTTGAGTAAAATTAAAGGCCTTAGATCTTTGGAGCTTCCTTGTTTATTGTATCCTTCAATGCTTGATGTTTATAGTGAACCGTTGAAAATTGAGTAAAGATGTTGAGCCATAATTTGCTGTCAGAATGATAATGAAGGTCGTGTTGCTCTCTGCAACCCTTTGGCATAAGTACGATAGCTATTCTGAGCAAAGGTGTGGTTAATCACGCCGTATCTAAAACGTGCTCTCCAAGATGGAGTGCTCAATGTTAACTTATTGTAAGCCGTATTCCTCCGACGGTCACGTTCTTGAAGTCCATTGAACGCCAAGAGACTGCTGCACTGGTGCAGAGGGTACAACCTCAGAATCAGGGTGAATAACACTGATGTATGTTTTCAAATTTATTGTTTTACAGTAACATTACAGTGCAATACATAAAAAAATTATCTTACAGTAAAATAAGTACAACTTCTCATGTTAAGCAGAAATGATATTGACTCCTGTTTTTGTGCTGTATCTCTCTACGACTTCATGCCTCTATTTGCCTTTTATCCTCAGTGTTTTAGTGATATCATTCATCATTTCTTGGTGCAGGTTAAGATGTCGATTTATTACTCTTAGGGTAAATTTAGAGAAGATACCTGCAGTGTAAGGCCAGTGAGAAACATTGTAATTTCCTACTTCTAATCTCCTACTTTACAGAAGAAGATGGTGCCAGCGAACAACTCGACCAGGGGCGACATCTTTCAGGCGGTTCACAAAACTACTTCTTTCACTTCTTTTACATCTTCTTTTTCTTTCAAGTGTGGTTCTGCTGCTGTTGGAGCCTGCGATCCACATTTTAATGGTGTGTTCTTGGGCTGATTGAGTGACCTGGAGCTTTGCTGTCTGCGAGAAGGTTTCAAACGAAGTCTGCGGCCTCGAGGCCAGGAAGCCTCGAGAAGGGGTTCGAGCTCATGATCAACTGTATTTCTTGCTGATCTCACTGATTAAAGCCTCGAGGAAGAATAAAATCAATCAGGACGAGAGCAGAAGGCGGGCAGGTGTTCTGTGCCGTCTACCTGTGTATGTCTGGTCTCTCTCTCCCTCTCGCTCACTGCTCCCAGAGGAAGGTGTCTGCATGTGATGGTCTCTGTCTCCCTCTCACTCGATGCTGCCAGAGTCCTGGGTCTTGGGCAAGGTTTAATTGATGTGGTTTTTGGATTGGACTCTGTAATTCACAATATGACGTGTCTCTGGATTCTGATCGTTCTTTTTTGTTGCTATTTTCTGTGATTTTGATTGGGGCTGCCTGCAGGTAACGAGTGACATAGTGCCAGATTGAACTGAACTGAGATGTGCTGAATATGACTGGCCTCTTGATGACTTTGTGTGTTGCTGTTTTATATTCTGTGTTTTTTGCTGTTTACGCGATTTTGTTTTGCACGTTGGGGGTTTGATATTTCTCTATGAATGATTTCAATGGTTTTTTTTTGTTTCATCGCTGCCTGTGGGAAGACAAACTTTAGGGCTGTATACTGTCTGCATAGGTTGATAATAAATATACTTCGAATCTTGAATAATTGAAGTTGGCCCATGATGATAAAAAATTGCCCAAAACTGTTGATTGTTGAGCTAACCCAGTTTATGGTTGGCACAGTAGTGTAGTGGTTAGCACAGCTGTAAGATTGGGGTTCGATTCCTACCACAGTCTGTAAGGAGCTTGAATGTTGTCCCCATGACCACATGGCTTTCCTCCGGGTGCTCCAGTTTCCTCCCACATTCCAAAGAAATGGGATTAGGGTTAGTGGGAGGACTATATTGGTGATACTTGCATGGCCTAGCACAATCCTTGCTGATTTGATTTGATGCAAATAACACATTTCACTGTATACTTCAATGTACCTGCGACAAGTAAAACTAATCTTTAAAAAATCTTTATCTTCTAAAACTTCTGTGTCTCTGCTTGCAACTCTAGTCATTTTTTCCAATCGCCCTCTTTGATTTTATTTTAAAGATCGAGTGCTTTCTCTCTCTCTCTCGATGGTGAGAGAGGGTTTGCTGCTGATTCTTGAATGGGCAGAACTTGAAGTAAAGCGACAGTGAAGGCTGTAACATTGAAACAGCCAGCTGTTGGTCTCCCCTCTTGTGGCAGGAGTAATACCTCTCTCTCCCCCCGTTAGCAAGAGAGAGAGCCTGTCTGAAATGTCGAACTGTTGGGATGTTCTCTTTGGAGGCTTTGCTATTCCTAGCTTCGCAAGTAGTGGGATGGTGGGGGAGAGGGAGGAGGGATGGTTAATGCTTTGCTGCTGTTTGTGCATGGGAGGGATGGGGGGCTTTGGAGTTCTAATGTTTTTTTGTCCTTCATTCTTTGGGGTTTTTCTTCTATTTCATTGATGTCTGTGAAGAGTAAGAATTTCAGGTTGTTTACTATATACATTCTCTGATAGTAAATGGACTATTGAACCATTTTCTTTCCTGGAGATTACTTCAGATCCATCTGCAGAAGTTTGGCTTTAGCTCTGACCAAGAAATGAGTTTCAGTCAGAAGCACAGAACAGGTAGCTATTCCAAGCAGAATGTCAAACTTATTATTGTTGCATTTCTATTGTTATAGATTCAACAGAAAATATCACACAATAAAGGGAGTTAACTGGTGCACTAATGTCGTCTTTACTTTTCCCTGCTTGTAGATCGACTCAAGTTAAAGAGGTTGACCCATAGGTAATCTCTGGAGTGGTCTAGCCAGCTATTTTATCATGTATAAACACTCTCTGCAGTTGGAGGAAAGAAACAACAACCGGATTCTCAAGGCCATACAAGTTAGGTTTGCCAGTTTTATCCATGAATGAACGAATTATTAAAAAAAACAGGTTGTTTAAAGAAACCACATATGGTTACTTAATCATACATTCAGTGGCCACTTTATTTGGTACCTCCTGTACCTAATAAAATTGCCACTGATTGTGCATTCGTGGTCTTCTGTTGTTGTAGTCCACCCACTTCAAGGTTCGACATGTGTGTTTGGAGTTGCTGTTCTGCACACGCTGTTGTAGCATGTGGTTATTTGAGTTCCTGTCACCCTGAACCAGTCCAGCCATTCTCCTCTGATCTCTCTCATTAACAAGCCATTTTTGCCCACAGAAACACCGCTCACTGAATGCTTTTTGTTTCTTGCACCATTCTCTCTAAACTCTAGAGATTGTTGCGCATGAAAACTCCAGGAGATCAGTTTCTGAGATACTCAAACCACACCATCTGGCACCAACAATCATTCCGCAGTCAAAATCACTTTGATCACATTTCTTCTTCATTCTGATGTTTGGCCTGAACAACAACTGAACCCTTTCATCGTGTCTGCATGCTTTTATGCATTAAGTGCTTGCCACATGATTTGACTGATTAGATATTTGCATTAATGAGCAGGTGTACAGGTGTTCCTAATAAAGTGGCCACTAATTTTAACACTGTCATGACCTCTAGGAATCAAGGACGAGGGGAGCAGTAATGCAATTTGTCTGCTACAGCTTAAATTACTCCATCGAGTCAAACAGAGCTAAACAAAGTCTTTCGTTCCTAAAATTCTCAGGAGCGCAAACTGTTTGTTCTAACTGTGTGCTTAACTTCCTTGCATGTGACTCAGCCTTTAAAAAGCAACCGGAAGGTAACCTTGTAGTTTCATCAATCAATTAGAAAGTTACTGTAGACTTTTATTTTAGAGCATACAACATCTTTTTATGATGAAATGTTAAACACTTGACTTTAACATAACTGGGCAAAGTGGACACCATAAAGAAGCAGACACAATGAATTATGTAAACACAAGAAATTCTGCAGATGCTGGAAATTCAAGCAACACACATCAAAGTTGCTGGTGAACGCAGCAGGCCAGGCAGCATCTCTAGGAAGAGGTACAGTCAACGTTTCAGGCCGAGACCCTTCGTCAGGACTAACTGAAGGAAGAACTAGCAAGAGATTTGAAAGTGGGAGGGGGAGGGGGAGATCCAAAATGATTGGAGAAGACAGGAGGGGGAGGGATGGAGACAAGAGCTGGACAGGTGATTGGCAAAAGAGATATGAGAGGATCATGTGACAGGAGGTCCGGGGAGAAGGAAAAGGGGGAGGGTGGGGGAAAAACCCAGAGGATGGGCAAGGGGTATAGTCAGAGGGACAGAGGGAGAAAAAAAGGAGAGTGAGAGAAAGAATGTGTGTATATAAATAACGGATGGGGTACGAGGGGGAGGTGGGGCATTAGCGGAAGTTAGAGAAGTCAATGTTCATGCCATCAGGTTGGAGGCTACCCAGATGGAATATGAGGTGTTGTTCCTCCAACCTGAGTGTGAGGTTGACACACTGAGGAGACACAATGAATTATGTCATAGGAAGAGGCTATCAGGCAAACAGCTTCAAATACATCATTACTTCTTGCTGCCTCAGTAAAGTAGACAGCATAATCAAAAATGCCATTCATCCTGGACATTCTATCTTCTTCCTTCTCCCTATGGGTAGAAGATACAAAAGCCTGAAAGCACAAACCACCAGGTTCAGGGGCAGCTTCTATCCTACTGCTGTCAGACTAATGAATGGACCTCTTGTTTGATAAGACTGACTCTTGACCTCACAATCTTTATGATCTTGCAATATATTGTTACCGGAGCACCCAGAAGAAACCCACGGGGTCATGAAGAGAACGTACAGGCTCTATATCGTGGATCAAAGATCAAGGATCAAGAATCAAGTTTATTCACTGTATACAATTACATGTCATTAAGGAATTTGCTGTAGTGTGTTGGTCAAGGATAACTTATGATGATATCTTCATTAAAATTCCTTAACTAACATTTCCAAAACTGCACTTGTTGGACAGACGTATTACGTGGTATATTATTGTAGAGTATTTGATGTCTTTTGCATTTTACTAACAGCACTCAATGTACTTAAAGACCAATACGATTCCTGTTTCAAAGACAAATATTACAGCATGCGGAAGATTTGGTGGGAGGGGTTGTGGTGGTGTTTTGGAGAGGATAGAGTTCCAGTGAACTCGAAGTCCAAGTCAAAGTAAATTTATTGTCGAAGTACTTATTTTATTTATTTATTGAGATTCAGCACAGAATAGGCCCTTCCGGCTGTTCGAGCCACATCACCCAGCAATCCCCGATTTGATCCTAGCCTAATCGGGGACAGTTTACAATGACCAATTAACCTGCTAACCGGTACATCTTTGGACTGTGGGAGGAAACTGGAGCACCTGGAGGAAACCCATGCAGTCACAGGGAGGATGTAGAAACTCCTTACAGGCAGCAGCAGATTGAACCTAGATTGTTGGTACGGTAAAGCGTTGCGCTAATCATTATGCTACTGTACAACCCTATGTCACCATGTGCTATCTTGAGATCCATTTTCTTGCAGGTACTTACAGGAACTGCAAAACTTAATTGATGTAGTTGTTGAAGGAAGTGCAAAAATGGGTCTATCTATCAATCGCAAAAAGACAGAATGCATAGTGATATCCAAAAAGAAGGAGAATCCTATCTGCAGGCTGAAAATAAACGGGGAAGACATAAAACAAGTACAGAACTTTTTCTACTTAGCAAGCTGGGTGATATCAGATGGCTGGTGCGACATGGACATCAAAAGAAGAATAGGGATGGCAAAAGACACTTTACGAGAATGAAGAGTATAATGACCAACACTAAACTAGGCATGACAACCTGCCTCAGAGTACTGAAATGTTACGTTTATCCAGTTATGTTATATGGCTCAGAATGTTGGACAATATCTAGTAAGATGAGGAAATTAATTGAACCAGCAACGATGTGGTTTTTGAGGAGGATGCAAAGAATATCATGGACGAAATGAATATCTAATGAGGATGTCATGAACAGAGAAAACACAAAAAGAGAAATAATGTATGAGATCATGAAAAGGCAACATAACTTCATTGGACATGTGATTAGGAAAGAGGAGTTAGAATGCACGGTAATTATGGGAAAGATTGAAGGGAAGAAAGCAAGAGGAAGGTAAAGACAAATGATGATGGAGACAGCAGCCAGAGAACTGGAAATGAATACCAATGAATTGATCCACTTGACCTGAAACAGGAGTGTGTGGGCCATGGCAGTCAAAGCTCAAACTGGGCATGGCACCTGATGATGGTGATGATGATGATGATTTACAGGAAAATGAAGAAATACAGTCCAATTTATGAAAAACCGTACATACATAAATAATGACAAGCAAGCAAAGTGTAAAAGATGTTAACTCTGCCATGAACAGTGTCAAGCCTGGCTGTGAAAAGGGAAGGGGTGGGCATAGGGCAGCAACCCCATCCTGTAAAAACCCAGTGCTTCAGAAATGCCGACAGAAGTTCCGAAGGGAAGAAGGATGCATCAAGAAGATGGGCTATAACTGGAGGCTACTTGAAAGAAATGCCCTGGACGGAGGACTCTGGCGAGCTACTGTCAGCGGTCTATGCCCCAGGAGGACTGATGGGGCACTAGTAAATAAACAAAAGAAGCCACATGAACAGCTTGTGCATTGTTGGGTACATTGGTATTAGTGAATGGCTTGATAGTGGTAAGTTTGTTTGCTTCTCCTGGTTTGTTCTCCAGTGGCAGTTATAGCTGTTCTCTCTCTTTTACCTCCCAAGTACATAAAGCCTCATTAAAATGAGAAACCTTGCTAAAATTGAACTTGAGGGCTCCTTAAAAGATTTTCAACAAATAACCTGGTTTCTGAGGTGGGTCTTGTTGTGTATGTAATATTTGAGTAATCTTGTATACCTAAATATTGCTTGATTTAACGTTCTTGTTCATTTAAATAATTCATAAAAATACACGAATTCCATACGTCATCACACTACTACGTAGTATGTGTGCACCTCCCCTAAAGTAAGCTCCAACTTAGACCTGCATCCTGGACTCCCATGTATTCCTTTGAAATAATTTAACATTTTGAAGCTACAAAACATAACTTCTGCGACCTAGCCCTCAATCCTCTTTGTGATCATTGGTTTTCAGATGGCCTGCCTTCTGCTTAAAGTGCTTGACATTTTTACTTTCTTGCAAACCAAACCATGATGATTCTGGGTGTTACCATTCCCCTTGTGCGTCTTAACAAATAGATCAGATCAGTTCCAACTAATATCCAATACTGCGAGAAGAGGCAGATGTGCATTACCTTAAGGATAACTCTTCAATGAGCAGTTATATTTTTAATGAACATCTCCTCGGTTGGGATGTGAGAATTGATATATACATTGACTAACGGAAAAAGAAATCATCTTCTGTACAAAATTCAAAACATAGTGATCCCGCGGTTTCCCCAATATGATAACTTAAACTTTGACCTCACAATATAATGCAATCAGTACAGACAAAGCATTTAAAAAAGTATGAGAGAAAAGGTTCTCGAATTCATTGCATTTACCAACGTTTTAAATGGGCAAGTCAAAGTTCAGCCATTCAGAACACTGAAGCCTTGGTTTCAATATCTTTGTTTCTTCCTATTTACCTTTATAACCAACTACCGGTTTTCCAGAGAGCTGATTTGTCAATTATGTGTTTTTGAATTTGGTTCAGTCTCTGCTTACTGGTAAATGTTCCTTTTTGTTCTCAGCTATTGATAGATGCTCCCCGTGCAAAAACTAATCTGTTGCAATAAACATCATTGTTGAGAAATGTGAAGCACGGAGCTACAGGACATCAGCAAATGGAGGACTTTTAGCAGATGGAATTAGACGTATTGTATTTGTGAAATACTTTGGATTTTTGGACAGCTTGAGAGATGACATTTCTATCATTGTTTATATCAGTCTTTCAAATACGTTTCAAATCTTGTGTGAATGTACTTCCTTCAGTAGTTTATAAAAGCAGCCTGAGAGTGCTTTTGGCATTTCCCTGACCTGAAACGACCTCTGCTTTATACACTCTGTCACTCTGAAAATCGAGGAGTTTGCATTTTCATTTTGGGCAGAGCTCGCGTGAATGAACGAAAATATGTTGATGTCACGGAGGTTGAGTGAAAGGCAGCAAAAGAAGCCGGGCATCGTTGTGGAAAGTAATCAGATAGTCAATGGACCCCTAGCTTAGTGAATGTGGAGAGAAAACAACAGCAGATTCACACTGTGGCTCTGTCAGGAGACTGCAAGTACTCGGGCTTATCCGGTGGCAGAGTGGAATTGCTCAAAGTCTGAGCTTTGCATTCATTTCGGTTCTGAAGGAGCCAATGGAAATACCAGGAAAATCACCTACTGAAAGCTTTAGGGTTTGTTAAGGCTGTCGTAGTCGGTGGGGAGAGGCGGGGTGGCGGGGATAAGCTCCCATTACTTCTTAAATGCTCCCAATGGGCTCTGACAACCAAGACCAGCTCCTGGCCTTCACATGTAGTTTAGCTACTAAGCCCAGCAGAATCACTTCTGCTGACAGGAGATGGGGAAAAGGACGGCTGCTGGCGCCCTCAAACCAGTTGGCTCGGGCAGATAAGGCTCGTCAGCTGTGGTTGGCAGCACCACTGGGAGAAGAAAATATCTGATCTCAAATCTCGCCACCTGTGGCTATACTCACTCATGGGGAAGGCTTTGGGAGTAAACCCAGAGGAAAATTCCAGAGCTGGAGACCCTAAGGCAGTCCTACATTGAGTTCAACACTGACTGGCAACTCCTGCGATGCTCCTGGTGCCAGAATGTATTGGCTTCTGCTGTTCCATAAGACCATAAAACTATAAGATAAAGGAGCTGAATCAGGCCATTTGGCCCATCAAGTCAGATCGAATACAGTGTCATGAAGAGTACGGTCATGCACTTTGGTAGGAGATGCGAAAGGGTCGACTATTTCCTATATGGACCGAAAATGCAAAAATCTGAAGTGCAAAGGGACTTGGGAGTGCTTGTGCAGGATTCCCGAAAGGTTAATTTGAAGGTTGAGTTTGTAGTGAGGAATGCAAATGAGATGTTAGCATTCATTTCAAGAGCACTAGAATATAAAAGCAAGGATGTAATATTAAGACTTTATAAAGCATTGAAGAGGCCTTACTTAGAGTATTGTGAGCAGTTTTGGGCCCCTTATAGAAACAGAAACATAGAAAACCTACAGCACAATACAGGCGCTTCGGCCCACAATGCTGTGCTGAACATGTACTTACTTTAGAAATTACCTAGGCTTAACCATAGCCCTCTATTTTTCTTTGCTTCATGTACCTATCCAGGAGTCTCTTAAAAGACCCTATCATATCCGCCTCCACCACCATTACCGGCAGCCCATTCCACGCACTCACCACTCTCTAAGTAAAAAACTTACCCCTGACATCTCCTCTGTACCTACTTCCAAACATCTTAAACCTGTGTCCTCTCGTGTTAGCCATTTCAGCCCTGGGAAAAAGCCTCTGACTATCCACACGATCAATGCCTCTCATCATCTTATCTTAGAAAGGATGTGCTGAAACTGGAGAGGGTTCAAATGAGGTTCACGAAAATGATTCCAGGTTTGAACAGCTTGTCATATGAAGAGCATTTGATGGCTCTGGGCCTGTATTCACTGCAATTCAGAAGAATGGGGGGGGGGGTGACCTCATTGAAACTTCATTGAATGGTGAAAGGTCTTGATGGAAAGGATGCACAGAGGATGTTTCCTATGATGGGAAAGTAGGTGATCAGAGGGCAAGGCCTCAGAATAGAGAGGGGTCCTTTTAAAACAGAGATGAGGAGGATTTTCTCTAGCCAGAGAGTGGTGAATCTGTGGAATTCATTGCCACAGGCAACTGTGGAGGCCAAGTCTTTGTGTATATTTAAGGCAGAGGTTGATAGATCCATGATTGGTCAGGGCATGAAGAGATATGGGGGAAGACAGGAGATTGGGGCTGAGAGGAAAATTGGATCGGCCATGATGAAATGGCAGAGCAGACTTGATGGGCCAAATGGCCTGATTCAGCTCCTTTATCTTATAGTTTTATGGTCTTATGGAACAGCAGAAGCCAATACATTCTGGCACCAGGAGCATCGCAGGAGTTGCCAGTCAGTGTTGAACTCAATGTAGGACTGCCTTAGGGACTCCAGCTCCAGAATTTTCCTCAGGGTTTACTCCCAAAGGCAGAAGGAATTTGCTTAGTTGGTCTCTTGATTACTAAATTAATTGGTTCAGCCAAATTCTAGGCCAAAGGGGCAGTTCCTGTCCCGTATTGTTCTATCTCTAGGAAACTAATACTGTAGCCATTCATCTTGTGGTGCTAGGTCTTACCTGTGTGGATCTGTTCTCTGAACTTGCGCACTCATGTTCAGACTAATCTTACCCTGTCGAACTGGAGATTCCGGACCAGACTGGAATCAACAAGGAATGCTCGACAGCTGTGGCAGGGTATCAATGACATAACCTCCTACAAAGCTAAATCTTGTGACATAGAGGACAGCAGGTACCTCTACGAGTACTAGCTTTGATGACGGACTTGATCCATAAATTCATATAATGCATTTGATATGAAGGATCAACTTTAATTTGTACTTCCGAAGTTACATGTGCATTTATACGTAAGGAAATTTCACAGTTCACTCAGCACTGGTCGAGTTAAACTGAAAAGGTTACTGCATGAAGCTTGTGGTCTGAGATGACAATAACTTCCAGAAACCATGGCTCATGGGTAAAATGAATATATGTTTTGAATGAAGAAAGTTGAGGTGTCCGTCGGTCAGGGTCAACCATGGATATCTAATCTTGATATCTAGATATCTAGATGTGCAAGCCAGGACAGTACAATATGAAGAGCAAGATGTTGCCCAAACTTCCCCTGTTCATGCATCGGGTGAACCCAAAGGAACGACAGAGACCGATGCAGTCTGGTACCAGCAGCATCACTGGAGTTGCCAGTCAGCATTAAACTCAACGTAGGACTGTCTTAGGGACTCCAGCACCAGATATTTCCCTCAGGGTTTACTCCCAAAGCCTTCCCCATGAGTGGGTATAGCCACACAGCAGCAGAAGTTTGAGATCAGCGTTTTTCTTCTCCCAGATGAGCTGCCAACCACGGCTGATGAGCCCCACCTGCCCGAAAGAACTGGTTTTAAGGCGTCAGTAACCCGACTTTGTATTTAAACATTCAAATTGTAAAACAGCATGAAGGAAACATAGTTTTGGCATTGGAAACAGTCTTTTCAGAATATTGCTCTAAATTTAATCATTTCACTCCACATTGGTTGCATCATGGCCTACTGTGCAAGCACCAGTGCTCTGAATGGAGATGCCTACAGAAAGTAGTGGACATGGCCCAGGAAAGCCCTCCCCACCATTGAGCACGTCTATAAGGAGCACTGTCGCAGGAAAGCAGCATCCATCATCAGGGACCCCCAACACCCAGGCCAGGCTCTCTTCTTGCTGCTGCCATCAGGAAGAAGGTACAGGAGCCTCAGGACCCACACCACCAGGTTCAGGGACAGTTATTATACCTCAGCCATCAGGCTCTTGAACTAAAGGGGATAATTTCACTCAACTTCACTTGCCCCATCACTGAACTGTTCCCACAACCTATGGACTCACCTTCAAGGACTTTCCATCTCATGTTCTCTATACTTATTGCTTTTTATAGGCATCCGTTAGTCTCGGGAGACCATGGATTTGTGCCTTGGAAGGTTTCCAGGGCGTAGGCCTGGTCAGGGTTATATGGAAGACCGGCAGTTGCCCATGCTGCAGGTCTCCCTTCTCCACGCCACCGATGTTGTCCAAGGGAAGGGCATTGGGGCCGATACAGCTTGGCATCGGTGTCATCGCAGAACAATGTGTGGTTAAGTGCCTTGCTCAAGGACACAACACGCTGCCTCAGCTGAGGCTTGAACTAGCGACCTTCAGATCACTAGATCGATGCCTTAACCACTTGGCCACAAAATTTATGTATTAAATTTACTTTGGATTTTGAACTTCGATGTTCTTCCTTCTACACCCTCCGTTGAAGGTCACTGCCAGAGCAAGGATTTGTGTTCAATGTATATGCAATATAGGCCTGTATACCATCTTGGGGATATCATTGACACACCTGGTGCTGCTGAAGGGTCAGCCATGCAGTTGCAGGCTTCACAGCAATTAAAGCGTATGAATTACTCAGCACTTCCTTGAGCCAGCAGCAGCCCAGAGAGTCTGACTGTTTGACAGGCAAAGAAGTGGGCAGGAAAAGTCATTGTGGACACCACCCACCCTGCAAGCTGCCTTCTCCTCAAGCTCCCTTCTGGAAAGCACTATAGGGCTATTAAAACAAAACTTCACGCCATCTTCAAAGTTTCTTCCTGCAGGCTGTTAATCTGATCAACCTTTCTAGTTAGCACACCTTCCATCCACTCTGTTTATTGCTTCAGTCACAACTCCGTAAACACTTTAAAGCACTTTTTATAAAGCTGCTTACATTGTAAATAAATGCTGGTATTTATGTATTAACGCACATAGCTGTACTTTTAACCCAGGGGTCCCCAACCTTTTTTGCACCGTGAACTGGTTTAATATTGACAATATTCTTGCGGACCGGCCGACTGGGGTGGGGGGGTGGGGCGGGCGGTGTCCAGGTAGGGTTAAGCTCACCTCAACATGTCTTTTACAGTTAGGATTGCCAACTTTCTCACTCCCAAATGAGGGACAAAAGTAGCAGTCAGATACCGGGATACTTTACCCCAAGAAAGACTACCATGACCATGAAGCCTTGCGTGGGCACCTGTGTGCGCATGCGTGACGTGCACACGTAATGTGCGCATGTGTGTACGTGCCGATTTTTTTTCTTCCCCGCAAATCGGTTTTGCCTTCATCTTCCCGACTACACTGTACATACATTATTTCTATTTTATATAGGCTGTGTATTTATCATATCATTCCTGCTTTTACTATATGTTACTGTTGCAGTATTTATTTTCGGTTTTATGTGTTATTTAGTATGATTTGTTAGGTTATTTTTTGGGTCTAGGAACGCTCAAAAATTTTTCCCATATAAATTAATGGTAATTGCTTCTTTGCTTCACGCCATTTTGGCACAAAACGTTTCATAGGAACGCTCTACCTTAGTGGAGGAAATATGGTCCTGTATGGGACAAACCAATTTAGCCTAATATAAGGATGTCACGGCAAATACGGGACAGTTGGCAACCCTATGTTCAAGTTCAACAGTGCGTGACAGGGAACGAGGAAAGGTGCAGCTGACTCATATTGTTTCCTCACGGCCCGGTAGCACATGCTTTGCGGCCCGGTGGTTGGGGACCGCTGCTTTAACCTCTAACCTTATTTTTATATAATTATTGACTGTTGAACAAAAGAGATTCTGCAGATACTGGAAATCCAGAGCAACACACACAAAATGCTGGAGGAACTTCGCAGGTCAGGCAGCATCAATGAAGTTGAATAAAGAGCCGATGTTTTGGGTCGAAACTCTTCATCAGGACTATTGTTGAATATTGTTATTTTTTTGTTGCATGTTGCGATAAAAAACCAAAGCAAATTCTGAACACAAGTAAATGTATATGGCGAATAAAGTTTATCCTTGATCCTTGATCAAGTTCTATTCTAAAGAGCCGTACGCTAAACTTACCTGTTTAGAATTTGCTTTCTGATACAATTGAATTGAGAAGCTTACTTCATTTATTTTGATTTACAATTAACGACGTGGCAATGTTAGCACTATTGGTACCGTAATTTCAGAGGTGAACTGCCTTGTTGTACACCTGTACTCTTTGCTGTGCCATTACATAGTCTCCTGATTTTGACCTATCAATGCTGAAGCATGGTAGAAGATGGAAGGACTTGGGATGCCAGGAAATGTTAAAGGTTCAAAGTAAATTTATTATCAAAGTACATATATGCCACCTGAGATTCACTTTGCATGACTAATGTGCAAATGACAACAAATTGTGCAGATGCAAACAAAGAAAAAAAGAAGTATTTATTGAGAACATGTGTTGTAGAGTCTTTCAAAGTGAGTCCATAGGTTGTGGGATCAATTTAGTGCTGTGGTGAGTGAAGTTATCCCCAGTGGTTCAAGAACCTGATGACTGTGGGGTAATACCTATTCCTGAACCTGGTGGTGTGAGCCCTTCCCAATGGCAGCAGCGTGAAGAGAGCTTGACCTGGGTGGTGGAGGTCCTTGATGATGGATGCTGCTTTCCTGCGACAGTGCTCCTTATAGATGTGCTCAAAGATCACTTTCCATGAGTGTGAGTTGCTTATGCTGTCTGATAAAGGTTCTGATTAACAGTAGCTCTCAGGATGTTGCTAGGGGTAGACATAACGATGACACAACTGTTGAGTGCTAAGCAGATGTTGTTCATTTCTCATATATTGCAAATCATTGTGTCTTGAAATGATTTAATGCTTTATTTAATAGCTAATTAATGCATGCTTTGACTGTAGAATCAAAGATTCCTAACAATAATCAACATCGAGTGGAATTTGAGTTATTTCCACCCTATACAACAATCAAAATACAAGTACTGAAGGTTTAGAATTGACAGCTATGCGAAAGGTTTGAATAGCTGTTAAAATCCAAAATTCGAAGATTGGCTTAATTTGTCCCAAGTACATTGAAGCAGTCGGCGAAAAGTGTCGTTTGCGTCAATTCAAATCAGAGAGGATTGTGGTGGGCAAATGTTGTTTTGCTTCTAGTGCCAAGGTAGCATGTTCATAATTCACAAACCCTAACTGTCCCATCTTTGGAATGTGGGTGGAAACCGGAGCACCCAGAGGGAACTCATGTGGTCATTGGGAGAACGTGCAAATTCTTTAGAAACAGCGGTGGGAATTGAACCCTGTTCTTATGCTGATGCTGTAAAGCACTACGCTAACCATTACAGTACTGTGCAGCCCTTAAGCTGGCTTAGCTCAGCATTGAACAGTTTTAGGCAATTTCATACCATCATGGGCCAATTTCAAAGATTCAAGATTCAAAGTATATTTATTATCAAAGTAGGTTGTGACGGGGTCCTGAATTACCCCTATGAACTGTGCTCAATTAACCTTATAAACTGTGCTTTTGAGAGAGAGAGAGAGAGAATTATTTAACACCGATATCTTGTTTTGAAAAAAGAGAGAGAGAGAGAGAGAGAGAGAGACAAAGACTAACTTTTGGACTGTCACTTTAAGGCATGAGAAAGAACTGACTAACTTCTGGTTTTCTGCTGAGTTTGGAGCTCATAAGTCACTATGGTGACAGAGGGTGGCGTTATTTGATGGACAATCGATGTTATAATTTTTCGGCAGTGTGTTTATCCACTCTCCAAGGACATTGCCTGCTTGTATTCTTACACAGACAAAGGAAGGAGGAGTTATTTGAGAGACAGTTGGTACTCAGTACGGTGAGATAAATAGGAGGTCAGATGATATAGACCTCAGACACATGTTTTGGGCACTGAATGAGCTTTGTTGTGCCCACAGGAAAAGTGGGTTTTTGGAGGATTGATCAGGCAGATCGATCAGTGGCTCTTGCAGTGAGAAAAGGGATTGATTGGTGGGGAGTTGTCCATGTGTCCAACCTTTGCCTGAGTAGATAGCTCCACCACAGAAAACCGGTCTCCTTTGTTGTGGTCACAGTCAGTGACTTTTAAAGGATTCTGGACGACAACGAGAAGTTCGACGGGGTCAGCTCAACTGAAGACTCAAATCTCTCCCTCTCTCTCTCCATCACTACTCAACTCAATACCACAAACTGAACTGAAATTTACTCATTATCATAAAACTATCTATTTACCCTTAGACTTGAAGAAGCTTGGTTTTCATATATTTCCACAAATATATATATATATATATATAAAATCATTGCTAACCTGTTTGATTTATCTACATTTTGTATTACTGTATTGTGTAGTTACTAATAAATATTATTAGTTAATAGCAATACTGGACTCCAAAGCTCATCACCCCACAGACAGCCATAAAACAAAGAAAACCATTGAAACTCTTCAAAGAGAAACATCAAACCCCCAACATGAAAAAAATAAATTGTGCAAATGGCAAAAAAACAAATGAAAAACACAGAATATAGAACACCAACCCACAAAGCCATCAAGAGGCCAGTATATTCAGTACAGTTCAGTTCAGCTCAATCTTGCACTGTCGCTCAACACACACACAAAATGCTGGTAGAATGCAGCAGGCCGGGCAGCATCTATAGGAAGAAGTACAATTGATGTTTCAGGCTGAGACCCTTCGTCAGGATGTACGGAAAGAAGAGATAGTAAGAGATTTGAAAGTGAGAGGGGGAGGGGGAGATCTGAAATGATAGGAGAAGACAGAAGGGGGAGGGAAGAAGCTAAGAGCTAGAAAGTTGATTGGCAAAAGGGATACAGAGTTGGAGAAGGGGGAGGATCATGGGACAGGAGACCTAGGGAGAAAGAAAAGGGGAGGGGAGCCCAGAGGAAGATGGAGAGCAGGCAAGGAGTGATTGTGAAAGGGACAGAGAAAGAAGAAAGAAAAGAAAGAAAGGAAGAAAGGGGGGGAGAATAAAAATAAATAAGGGATGGGGTTAGAAGGGGAGGAGGGGCATTAACGTAAGTTAGAGAAATCAATGTTCATGCCATCAGGTTGGAGGCTACCTAGTTGGAATATAAGGTGTTGTTCCTCCAACCTGAGTGTGGCTTCATCTTGATGGTAGAGGAGGCCACGGATTGACATATCAGACTTCATCTTGACAGAACTCTGTGTCCCTTTTGCCTATCAACTTTCTAGCTCTTAGCTTCTTCCCTCTCCCTTCCACTTTCAAATCTCTTACTATCTCTTCCTTCAGTTAGTCCTGATGAAGGGTCTCGGCCCGAAAGATCGACTGTACCTCTTCCTATAGATGCTGCCTGGCCTGCTGCATTCCACCAGCATTTTGTGTGTGTAGCTTGAATTTCCGGCATCTGCAGATTTTCTCATGTTTGCACTGTCACTCGTTACCAGGAGGCAGCCTCGATCAAAGTCACAGAAAATAGCAACAACAAAGAGCGATCAGAATCCAGAGACACATCATGACTTGAATTACAGAGTCGAATCCAAAAATCACATTGATTAAACCTTGCCCGAGACCAAGGGCTTTCAGGCACTTAACCAAAGGCTGTGTTTCAAAGAATGGAAATAAAGTAAAATACTGCAGATGCTAATCTGAAGTAAGATCTGAAAATGTTGGAAATTCAGGTCAGGTCAGTCAGCAACTACTGAGGTAGAAGCAGAGTTAACAGTTCAGTTTGTTTTAATTCCTACAGTAAGCAAGGTGAGGCAGAGGGAACAACAGAGAAGAATTTGTGAGAAGGTGGAGATTGAGAAACATCAAATAAGACAGATGGTAGTGGTGTCAATGGTGAAGTGTGCCTGGAGCGGAGAACACAAGATGTGAGTAAAGTTTTAAATAGCAGAAGAGGACAGAGAGAAAAGAAGCTCAATTCTGAAAATAATAAGAATGGCTTATTGTCTAACGATGTTGAATGTACTATTGTCACTTATATTTCATCTGCTGAGAAGTTTAGCAAAATGTGTTTGATCGTGCCGTACCATTTATTATTCCTTGCCTATCTTACGGAAATAAGCACATTCCATGCTTCTCAAAAAAAGAATTTGATTTGCGGTTACAAGAATGAGATATCTGTCTGCTATGCTAATTGTAATTTTCTGAATTGCACAATCTGTGCAAAGATCACAGCACTGGGCCGTGAAATTGTAATCTATGGTGGATTGTTGGATACAATTTTCCTCTGTGAAACCTTTGCAGACCATTTTCATCAAGGACCTACACAGCATATGTCGAGTCATCATGGAAACTGGCCTCCGCTTGATGGACTCTGCCTAATCACTTGCTGCTTCCAAATGCAGCAAGCACAATCAAAGACCCCGTCCACCCTGGACATTCTGTCTTGTCCCTTCTCCCACTGAGCAGAAGATATAAAAAGCCCGAAAGCACCTACCACCAGGTTCAAGAACAACTGCTACAAGTCCCTGAATGGTCCCCTAGTTCAATAAGTTGGATCTCACAATCTATCTCATTATGACCTTGCACGTTAATATTTAACTGCACTGTACTTCCTCTGTACCTGTTACAACTTACTCTGCATCGTCACTGTTTTACCTCAATGCATTGTGTAATGATCTGATCTGTATGAAGAGAAGGCAAGACAAGCTTTTCAATGTATCTTGGTGACAATAATAAACCAATACCAATTCCAATTCCATGTTGGGAAGTCTGGAGAAGAAGATTAGGTGACTTGATGAGATCTAGTGAAAAAGTTAGATTAGATTAGATTATGAGGACACGCAGTCCTCTTTTATTGTCATTTAGTAATGCATGCATTAAGAAATGATACAATATTCCTCCGGTGTGATATCACAGAAACACAGGACAGACCAAGACCGAAAAACTAACAAGAACCACATAATTATAACACATAGTTACAACAGTGTAACAATACCATGACTTGATGTAGAACAGGCCATGGGCACAGTAAAAAAGTTCAAAGTCCCACATCTCACGCAGACGGGAGAAGGAAGGAAACTCTCCCTGCCATGCCCGACCACAGTCCAACTCTGAGTCGTCCAAAAACTTCGAGCTCCGACCAGCCCTCTGACACCAAGTACCGAGCATCATCTCTGCCGAACGTTTCAACCCCAGCCTCGGTCACCAGCAGCAAGCGAAGCCGGGGATTTTGGGGCCTTCCCTCCGGAGATTCTAGATCGCAGAGTAGCAGCGGCAGCGAACCGGGCATTTCAGAAATTTCTCCAGATGTTCCTCTGCGCTTCTCCCGTCTGTTTCTATCAAATCAGAATTGTGCACGGCGTCCTACTTATAAATACAATATTATTTCACAGGAGAGCTGCACGCACTGCGTAGCGCCGCCATCTTCTCCTCCCGCCAAGGAGAAAACAAAATGAAGGAACCTTAATCTTGATCGCTCCATACTTCAGTGACATCTAATCTAGCATCTGACAAAGAGAAGATTTTATATTCCATAAAAATATATTGGGGGGGGGGTGGTAAGGTGACTAACTCCAAGAAATGGTTTAAGGGAATGCAATGTGCAATGAGTTCCTCCCTGGGCCAGCTCAATGGAGGTGCTCTCAAGCTTGAAAGTTAACTGAGATGTATCTTTTCCTCCTCAACTTTCTCTTGTATACTCGATTCTCAGCTCTGCACATCATTAATACTAAAATATAATAATGCTAAAATGCTTGCTCCTGTTAATCAGGGAGACATGAAAGGGCTGTCAGGATGGGGAACAGCTCCTTCCTCCAGGTCACGAAATGCCAGTAGTGTTATACTGTTTACTTTTTAACTTGTGCCGTAAATGCACCTTATGCTAAATGTTAATCTTGTGGAATATATTTCAGTATTTATTAATTCATTTGTGGTAATAGTACTTACTGTGTTGTGTGTGGGTAATATGTAATGTGTTGTGCACCTTGGTCTGGAGGAACGTCGTTTTTTTCGTCCCTCTTCCCTCCGGGAGAAGGTTCAGGAGCTTGAAGACTCGTACGGTCAGATTTGGGAACAACTTCTTTCCATCTGTGATAAGACTGCTGAACGGATCCTGACCCGGATCTGGGCCGTACCCTCCAAATATCCGGACCTGCCTCTCGGTTTTTTTGCACTACCTTACTTCCCATTTTTCTACTTTCTATTTATGATTTATAATTTAAATTTTTAATATTTACTAATTTTAACTATTTTTAATATTTTTAATATTTAATATTTGTAATCCAGGGAGCGTGAAGCGCAGAATCAAATATCGCTGTGATGATTGTACATTCTAGTACCAATTGTTTGGCGACAATAAAGTATGAAGTATAAACATGTGTGCAGTTGAATAGCTATAAACTTGAACTTGAATTTGAAAGAAAACGATTCTTCAAAGAAAGTGCATTCATCCAACATTTTGTGCGTAATACTCTGGATTTGTAGTATCTGCAAAATCGCTTGTTTTATGATGCTTTAGGACATCAATTCAATCAATGAGATCTCAGCATATCTTAGAATCAGAATCAGAATCAGTTCTGAAAGTAGTTGTTTTATGACAACAGTACAGTGCAACACATTAAAAGTACCATAAGTTACAATAAGACATATATTAAAAAGTAGTGCAAAAAGAGGGCAAAATATTGAAGTGGTGTCCATGGTCGGTTCAGAAATTAGCTGGTGAAGGGGAAGAAGCTGTTCCTAAAATGTTCTCATTCCTGAAGAAGAATCTCAGCCTAAAGCGTCAACTGCTTATGCTTTTCCATAGATGCTGCCTGACCTGCTGAGTTCCTCCAGCATTTTGTGTGGGTGTTGCTCCTAAACTGTTGACTGCAGGTCTTCAGGCTCCTGTACATCCTCTCTAATGTACCTCCTCTGTGATGAGAAGAGAGAAAACTCAGAGGTCTTGCAATGTTCTTGAAAGGTTGCTTGACACAATCCATATATTTTAAGAGTGAATGTGTGCTCTGTCAGATTGCCTATAAACATTGGACCATTTAATGGCCAGGTTCCAGATGTTGCAAGCCACAGCTATGCTAAAATGTGTAGTGAAGACTGCCTAGTAATTGACTGCAAACAGTAGCAATGTACTGGCATTAGCACATTATTCTCACAAAATGGACTTTCTTGGAATGACTCAGTACAAGGTTACTAATCATCACTCTTAGCGCCAGTGACAGGAGATGAATCTCGAATCCGGAGTGCAAGCGAAGATCTGGGCTGCTACTTACAATATTTTTATTGGTAAATGTAGAGACGTTTGACATTCAGAACATGAATGGAAATATAATAGTTTCCCATTAAAACAGAATACTGTTAATAATAGCTAGCAGATGTAAGGAGACTGAGATTATTGGTATTATTGGGTATTGAATTCCTGCAAAAGAAACCAAAGTAAAAATTTAATATTATTTTGACTGTAGACTCAAATACTGAAAAAATGCAGTTAACTGAAGAGATATTGCATTTAGGTAAATAATTTTCACTAATTTGAATTTACTGGGCAAGAACCTCAGGCTCTGACCTGCAAAAGTAATGTAACCAAGGCCATTAGATTTTAATCTCTCAACAACTCATTCGTCTATTGAATGAACTCAGCAATCTGTTTGAATTCTCTTGTCTTTGGCATCTCTAGAGACCCACTTCTGGATTATGCCTGACCAGAATCAAATTCCTGTGCTTTCATTTTCCATAAATGTTCATAATTTAAGTGCATTATTCAGCCCAGAAGATGAACAACATTAAATAAGAATAGACTTTCAGTGGCCACTTTATTAGGCAACTTCTGTACCTAATAAAGTGGCCATAGGAGTGGAACCCTGAGTGGTCTTCTGCTGCTGTAGCCCATCCACTTCACGGTTTGACATGTTGTGCGTTCAGAGATGCTGTTCTGTGCACCATTGTTGTAATGCGTGGTTATCTGAGTTACTGTCACCTTCCTGTCAGCTTGAACCAGTCTGGACATTTGCCTCTGATCTCTCCAATTACAAGGTGTTTCTGCCCTCAGAGCTGCCACTCACTGGATGTTATTTTTATTTTTCGCACCATTCTCCATAAACTCCGGACTGTTGTGTGTGAAAATCCCAGGAGATCAGCAGTTTCTGAGATACTCAAACCACCCCACCTGGCACCAACGATCATTCCACAGTCAAAGTCACTTAGACCACAATTCTTCCCCATTCTGACGTTTGGTCTGAACAACAAGTGAACCTCTTGACCACGTCTGCATGCTTTTACGCATTGAGTTGCTGACACATGACTGGCTGATTAGATATTTGCATAAATGAGCAGGTGTACAGGTGTACCTAACAAAGTGGCCACTGACTGACATCAAAGGAGAAGGCTTTCATGAAGCAAAGATGCATTCTGGAACGGTAGAGAACTTAGACAATTTGGAGATTGCCATCACAAGAAAGGGCTAAGTCTTCTCACGTGGGGATCAGAAATCTTTTTTTAAATTAACATAAGAGATTCTACAGATGCTGGAAGTCAGCGTGACACACAAAATGCTGGAGAAAGCCAGCAGGCAGATTCTATGGAAGGCAGCATGGTACTGTAGCGGTTAGCACAACGCTTTACAGTACCAGCGACCTGGGTTCAATTCCCATTGCTGCCTGTAAGGAGTTTGTATGTTCTTCCCATAACCTGTGGGTTTTCTCTGGGTGCTCCGGTTTCCTCCTACAGCCCAAAGTGTACCTGTCGGTAGGGTAATTGGTCGTTGTAGATTGTCCCGTGATTAGGCTGGGGTTAAATTGGGGGTTGCTGGGCGACACAGGTCAAAGGGCCAGAAGGCACTTCTGCACTGTATCTCAGCAAATAAATGAATAGGTAAACAAACAGTCAACATTTCAGGCCAAGACCCTTCAGAATGGGAAAAGAAGGGGGAAGCAGCCAATATGAGAAGGTGGGGGAGAGGAGGGTGCTTCATCTATCACCTGCCAGCTTAGGGGAGCTCCTTCTTCCCCCCACCGGCCACCTTCTTATTGCTTTTCCCCTTCCTTTCCAGTTCTGATGAAGAGTCTCAACCCGAAACTTCGACTCTTTATTCCTCTCCATAGATGCTGCCTGACCTGCTGAGTTCCTCTAGCATTCTGTGTGTGTTGCTCTCTTTATTTCATAATTACTTAGCTTCATTTAAAGTGGCAAACATATATGTCCCAGTATGCAGTGTATGTCACAGCTATTCCCAGAGATTTTATTTTACGCTGTCTTGGACAGTTGAACGAATGTGTTACATCTTGAAAGCTGTTATTTGTTATGCAGGCTCACATATCACTTGGCTTTTGTTTTCCTTACAGCTTCCCTCCAATGTGCCAAAGTAACTCCTGGAAGACTGCCACATATTTTCACACCTCGGCGCTGATGAACTCTAAGTTCTCCAATGAGAACTCCAATCAGCCAGGTCGAGGCTGAATGAATACCAGAACAGGACTGTGTCCATCGTGAGAAAGCTTTATTGAATGCAACAGGATTCATGATCTCTAGAGATTTTTATTTTTTTTAATTTAGCGATACAGTGTGGAGTAGGACCTTTCAGCCCCTTGAGCCTCGCCCCCTCTGCAACCCCTTCACCTAGTCACGGGACCACTTACAATGGCCAACTAACCTACCAGGTATGTCTTTGGACTGAGCGAGGAAGCGGGAGGACTTGGAGAAAGCATGCGCATTAACGGGAGAGGACATGCAGAGGCTCCTTATTGAATGACACCGGAATTGAACTCTGAACTCCGGAACACCCCAAGCGGTAAAAGCGGTGCGCCAACCGCTACGATACCGTGGCGTGCAACTTCTTCCATGTTTTGTAATACTAATAAGAGCATTGCTCACTCTCAGATGAATGCCTCTACTTTCTGAAGAGAGCTGGACTTAGCACATCCGTACTCGCTTCCTTCTACGGAGACGCAATAGAGAGCATCCTGACGTGCTGCATCACTGCGTGGTACGAAATGCACTGAGGCAGACAGGAACATTCTACAACGCATCGTCAAAACTGCCCAATGCATCACCGGCACCAGTCTATCTGCCATCAAGGGCATATATGCAGAAAGGTGCCTGAAAAAGGCCAGCGACGTCATGAAAGATCTCCCATTCCCATCAGGAAGGAGGCTATGTAGCATCCACGCCCGGACCACCAAACTCAAAAATAGTTACTTTCCCCAAGCAGTACGGATGATCAACATCTCCACCCACTAACACACCCACCACAGCCCTCAGCACATTTATCAGAGTCACTTTATGTGCAGACACTCCTGTGCCTAGCATCAGTTCATGGACATAGAGTACAGTGCAATCAATCTATGTATATAAGCTATCTTATGTATTTAAATGTATTGTATTTTATTTAATTATTGTGTTCTTTATCTTGTTGTGCTTTTTGTGCTGCATCGGATCCAGAGCAACAAGCACTTAGACCTCCTTTGCACTTGTGTGCTGGAAATGACATTAAACAATTTTACATCTTGAATGTTGAACGTGGTATGAGAAAGTCCACAGCTAACTCATTTTTTTTCACTTCCTCTCAATAGCAGATCAAGCAACCTACTTGTTCAAAATAATACAACAAAAATAATTGGTGGACAAATTTGATATCTAACTTAAAAGATCTTTTGTTAAGATAGGAATGCTTTGTCTGTGTATGTACTACTATTCAGTTGATTGGGGGAGGGGAGAGGGATGGGGGAGAGAGGGGTGGAGGGGGGATGGTGATGAAGGTTGGGGGGTGGCTGGGTTAAACAGTCAAAATGTAATTGGCAACTGGTTGTATTGAATGTAATTTGTTGGTGTTGCAATAAAAAATTAACAATAAAAAAATAATTGGCAGTCTACACCAATTTCTATGGATGGTGGGGTAGAGGTACATCTCGACCAAAGAAGGTGAAAGGCTCTCCTTCTCTCTGCTAGACTGCAGGTCACCCTTGGGCAAAGTGTAGCACCTGCTTTGCCTCCTCCCCCCCCCCCCCCCCCCGAATCGGGGTCACATGAAGCCATGGGAGCAGCTGGTGCATATCACAATTCCTGGTTATGTGACCACTGATGCCAAGCTGACAACGTCTAAAGAGTATTGATAGCGGCTGGGGTCGCCTGTCTTGTAAAGACACTGCCCAGAAGAAGGCAATGGGAAATCACTTCTGTGAAAAATTTGCCGGGAACAATCATGGTCAAAGGACGGGGTCATATGACACAACACATAATGAAGACGAAGGTGACCAGTTTCCAATACTGCATTTCATTGTCTCTATTGAAAATAGACAGGCTGGAAAAAAAGGTGCATAGTAAAGAGAAATTAAACTACAAGAACTTGTCATAAAGGTATAATACAGCACTCTATGCAAATAATTTTGCATTTTATTTAACTCTTGTGAAATGTGCTTGATTTTAATGTGGATGAAAGCACTCCATCTTAGGCACTCAGCATTAATTACCATCAGGCCACATTTAATACAATTAGTCCAACATTCAAATGGGGAACTACAATGAACATTCCAATATGGACCAATTTTTTTTCTATGATACAGTGTTAACTCCAATTTGTACCTGGACCCTTTGCCACCTGATTGGAAGTCATTTGATCAAACGTCCCGTTAAAGTGCTAATTTTGTCTTGTAGTTCTCTGGTCCGTCCCTTAATCCATGGAACACGACATGGGACGTCCAAAGAAACGGCAAAAATTAAATGCCTTCCTTAAGTGTGAATATGATGGAGTTATTGTATATCAAATATATTTGGATACTGGCACAAGAGTAGAATAAAGTACAACATAAAGACAAGAGATTCTTCAAACGCTGGAAATTCAGAGTAACACACACAAGATGCTGGAGGAACTCAGCAGGCCAGGTAGCATCTATGGAAGGGAGTAAACAGTTGACATTTCAGGCTATGTCCCCTCATCAGGACTGGAAAGGAAGGAGGAAGAAGCCAGAGTAAGAAGGTTGGGGGAGGGGATAGAGTACAAACTGGCAGGTGATAGGTGGATCCAGGTGAGGGGGAATGCTTTGTCGAGCACCTGTAGTCCACCCATCAAAAGTTGAACTTCCTGGTGGCCAAACATTTTAATTCCAATTCCCATTCCCGCTCTGACATGTCACTCCATGGCCTCCTCTTGGGCCAAGATGAGGCCACCCACAAGGTGGAGGAGCAGCACCTTACATTCCATCTGAGTAGCTTCCAACCTGATGGTATGAATAGCAATTTCTCCTTCCAGTAAAAAAAATCATTCCCCCTTCCCTCTTCTTCTGTTCCCCATTCTAGTCTTTTACCTCTTCTCACCTGCCTGTCACCTCCCTCCGAGTCCCTTCCTCCTTCCCTTTCTCCTATGGTCCACTCTCCTCTCCTATCAGATTCCTTCCTCTCCAGCCCTTTACCTTTCCCAAACCATCTGGCTTCACCTATCACTTTCCAGTTGTCCTCCTTCCTCTCCCCCCTCCTTTTTCATTCTGGTATCTTTTCCCTCCCTTTCCAGTCCTGAAAAAGGGTCCTGGCTTGAAACATCGACTGTTTATTCATTTCCGTAGATGCTTGACCTGCTGAGTTCCTCCAGCATTTTGTGTCGTGTTGCTGAAGGAGAATGTGGGTAGGTGGAGGAGGAGGTGAAGTAAGATGGAGGTGGAAGAGATAAGTAAAGGGCTGAAGAAGATGGAATGTGATCGAGAGGACAGTGCCCCATTGAAGAAATGGATGAAAGGGAGCAAGAATGGGCTATATGTTCTCTTAACCCTCATCGCTGATGTCTCTAGGCCTTCACTCAGCTTCTGTACCAGTTCCCTGAAGCACTAAAGTGTTCGATCCTTTAAAAATCAAGAGAAATAATGCATTATATGGAATAATTGAAGAAGTATGCAGTATTTGTCTTCCTGACTTTCAGTCTATAAATAATTTTCATTAGGAGTGTATAACCTGTTCAAAATACTTGTAGTTTTCCATTCTGCCTGGAGTAACTGGCAGAAGGAATCACTTTTATAAAGGAGCTTGGACAGCCTAGGAATGTATGAGTGCTTTAGAGCTAATTCCGTACTTTTGAAATACTGATGTAAGCCAGAAAAGAGGGACAGTCCATTGCTACTCAGCTTCCTCTGCTATCAATTAAATGACTGCATTTTCTATTTTAGCTGTTAGCTGGCAGATAGGTGTTGGACTTGGGCTCAGGCTTAAGAGTGTAGTGAGGTGGCAGGGCCAGGGTCCGAGAGCACGGAACAACCCGGGGTTTGGATGATTAAAGTGGCAGGCCAGATTCAAAAGATCAGCGTGTTGGAGCCGAATGTGAGGGATGGACCGGTTCAGCTCTCTGCACCACAAAGTATGTTTGTCTTTGCACAGAACTGAGGCTGTGGCCTGCAACTAATGGGCCTCTGACTCAGCTGCAGTGACGCCTCAGTTTTGAATGCTATTAGCTTACTTCTATTTGTTTGTTTTTCTCTCTGCACATTGGGCGTTCGACGGTCTTTTGTTTTAATAGGTTCTACTGGATTTCCTCGTTTTGCGG
Organism: Mobula birostris; assembly: GCF_030028105.1. Classification (NCBI taxonomy): domain Eukaryota; kingdom Metazoa; phylum Chordata; class Chondrichthyes; order Myliobatiformes; family Myliobatidae; genus Mobula; species Mobula birostris. Next base: position 12,204,847 of record NC_092388.1, read on the forward strand.
CTGCCTGCAATGAGATGAATCTTGAGGTTGTGTTGATGTATATTGTACTTTGACAAACCTATCTTGCTCAGTGGTGCCTCATGGCTTTTCCTGTGTCAACAAAGTGGCAGGCTGATTCTAAGTTCCTTTCTGAAATTTAGCACCTGTTGTTATCTCCTATAAAGCTGTGTGCAATGTACAAAAAGAGATTTGTTAACAAAGTAGGATTAATGTAGGATTAGTGTAAATGGTGGTTGATGGTTGGCATGGGCTCAGTAGGCCACAGGGCCTGTTCCTGTGTGTGGCACCTAGGGTTGCCAACTGTCCTGTATCAGCCGGGACATTCCGTATATTGGGCTAAATTGGTTTGTCCCATACGGGACCGCCCTTGTCCCTTATTTCCCCCGCTAAGGTAGAGCGTTCCTATGAAACCTTTCGTGCCGAAATGGCGTAAAGCAAAGAAGCAATTACCATTAATTTATATGGGAAAAATTTCTGATCGTTCCCAGACCCAAAAAATAACCTACCAAATCATACCAAATAACACATAAAACCTAAAATAACACTAACATATAGTAAAAGCAGGAATGATATGATAAATACACAGCCTATATAAAGTAGAAATAATGTATGTACGGCGTAGTTTCACTGAACAGAATTGGGAAGATTAAGCCAAAACCGATTTGTAGAAAAAAATTGGCACGTACACGCATGCGCACGTCACGCATGCACACACAGGTGCCCGCGCAAGGCTTCATGGTCATGGTAGTAATTCTTGGGGTAAACACAAGTGTCCTGTATTTGACTGCTACTTTTGTCCCTTATTTGGGAGTGAGAAAGTTGGTAACCCTAATTGCATCTCCCTATGAATAGGCTTTGGAGCCCAATTATTATATATTATTTACATGCGGTCACAGGGAGAACGGCTCCGCTGTTGAACTCTGAACTCTGGAATACCCTGAGCTGTAATAATGTTGTGCTAACCACTACGCTACTGCGGCATTCATACTTATACTTGCTAAATGTACGTCCTTAAGGAGGCTCTGTCTTTATTATTTACCTCCCTGAGTAATGGCAACAGTAACAGTGCTTCTTACTGGCAGAGGATTCTGAACTGCTGCCAGATTAATAATGCAAATCAGAATGTAATTACAGGATGATTTAATTATGCCACAATTGTTATTGTGGGAGAGAGAGCAATGAATGAACAACTGCAGATGGAGAAGGTGGTTCCGAGCTGGTTGTGGGATTTGGATCATCAAAGGCCCCGTAGTGTAACGGGTAGCACATCACTTTACAGTGCCAGCAACCCAGGTTCAATTCCCACCACCATCTGTAAGGACTTTTTACTAACGTTCTCCCCCTGACCGTGTGGGCTCCAGGTTCTCTGATTTCCTTCCCTCGTTCCAAGATGATGAGGGGTATTGATCGTGTGGATAGTCAGAGGGCTGAAGTGGCTAGCATGAGGGGGCATAGCTTTAAGGTGCTTGGAAATAGGTACAGAGGGGATGTCAGGGCTATGTTTTTCACACACAGAGTGGTGGGTGCGTGGAATGGGCTGCCGGCAGCAGCAGTGGAAGCAGATACAATAGGGTCTTTTAAGAGCCTCTTAGATACATGGAGCTTAGAAAAATAGAGGGCTATGCGGTAGGGAAATTCTAGGCAGTTTCTTGAGTTGGTTACATAGTCAATATAACATTGTGGGCTGAAGAGCCTGTAATGTGCTGTAGATGTCTATGTTTTATGTTCCAAAGAGGTACGGCTCAGTGGGTTAATTGGTCACATGTGTGTAATTGGTCACATGGGTGTAATTGGGCACATGGGTTAATTGGTCACATGGGTGTAATTGGTCACATGGGTGTAATTGGGCACATGGGTTAATTGGTCACATGGGTGTAATGGGTCACATGGGTGTAATTGGTCACATGAGTTAATTGGTCACATGGGTGTAATTGGTCACATGAGTTAATTGGTCACATGGGTGTAACTGGTCACATGGGTGTAATTGTGCAGCAGGGGCTCGGTGGGGCTGAAAGGTCTGTTTTACTGTGCTGTATCTCTAAACCAATTAAAATTATAAAAAATCCACCTTGCTAGTGCAATCAGTGGTCATTCATCCTTAATATTTCCTTTCTAAGTAAAAATAAATAAAATTGCTTTCTTACAAGAAAATGCAACACCAGTGCTTTGGGGCCCTCTGCATTGAATGGCAGCATAAACTTTGTCCAGCGGAATAAGTGAAGCAGACTGCATCAGGGTTAAAGTTAAAGCCTTATAGGCTCATCAGGCTGGTGCTTATGCTGGTTTCTGTGGCGAGAAGCGACTGAGAGTACGAAACTCGTGCCCCCCCCCATAGGACGCCAGTCTATCATGAGGTTAACCCCCAGCATTTTGCCAGCACCCGTTTTCAGCTGTGTGGACTGGAGCAATGCATGGTTAAGTGCCTTGCTCAAGGACAAAACATGCTGCCTCGGCTGGGGCTCAAACTCACGACCTTCAGATCGCTAGTCCAACTCCTTAACCACTTGGCCACGTGCCACAGTGAGGAATAAGAATTAAGACCTAAGTTGGTTAGCTTCTAAAAATGAGTTTGTGTGGAAGGCAATTATGCACCAACTGCATGCTGCCTGATGGTTACAATATCCTCATAACCATCACCCCCTACACTCCGCCCCCCCCGCTGCTGTTTGTCTTATTGCATCAGCAGGAGTGGCAGTTTTGAGAGTGTCCACTACCCCTTTAAGTTGGAGCAACACATACAAAATGCTGGAGGACCTCAGCAGGTCAGGCATAGAATAGAGTTGATGTTTCAGTCCCGAGACCCTTGTTCAGGAGCGGAGAGGAAGGGGCAAGAAGCCAGATTTGCTTCTGCTTTCAGAATTTAGATTCTGCCTTCTTCGCCCTTCCTCTCAAGAACCAAGACTCAGGGTTGTTTAATATAATTTCCAGTATACAAGCGTAAAAGAGAACAAAATAATTGTTCCTCCAGATCTGATGCAGCACAAAAAAAAACACAATAAGATAAAGAAAAAAGAATAATACAAGAAGCACAATAAATGTAAATGATAAAGTTCTGTTCGGGGGTGTGGAGGTGTTGATCAGCCTTACTGCTTGGGGAAAGTAACTTTTTGTGTCTGGTGGCCCAGGTGTGGATGCTACGAAGCCTCCTCCCTGATGGGAGTGCAGCAAACGGTCCCAGTGAAGGGCCTTGGCTGGAACGTTGACTGCTTATTCCTCTCCATAGATGCTTCCTGACCTGCAGAGTCCTTCTGGCACTTTGTGTATGTTACTCTGGATTTCCAGCATCTCTCGTGTTTACCCCTTTAAGCCTTCTAGTATTCTCTGAGGCCAGCCTGCCCCCCTATAAGGGAACCTGTCAGCAGGTGGAGGACGCCATTATATGAAATGACGGAAGGAATAATGACACAGTATGAGCCGATGAAGGCAATTTCAGCTCCTGGTAGGAGGAGGGATATTTTCAAATTTACCTGGCACCCACACAAATTAGGAGACAGCTGTGAGGGTGAATGTTAGGAGTCCAATCACAATGACCCGGATTGAGTGCTGCAAGAGATTTAATTTATTTAAAGATACAACAAGCTGCACGACCCAGCAACCCACCTACTTTCGTCGTCTGAACCTTTAGTGCCTAGCTGGCACGTGGGGCCTCACCCACCTATTTTACCCTAGCCTAATCACAGGACAATTTACAATAACCGAATAACCTAATAACCGGTACATATTTGGACTGCGTGGAGGAAACTGGAGCACCTGGAGGAAACCCACACAGTCAGGAGGAGAATGTACAAACTCCTTACAGGTGGCATCGTAATTGAACTCTGAACTCCGATGGCCTAAGCTGCAATGGGATCACGCTAACTGCTACGTTACGATGGCGCCCACTCTGGTCTTCTGTGATGTCATGGTCAGCAAGTACATGGCTAAGTGCAATATTGCAATGGTCAGTGCATTAGCTTTATTGTCTGCTACTGGAGAGGGAGGGGCTGTGTTGGGCGAGGAAGCCCCTCAGATTATTGTAGTTGTGCAGTATCCGAGGGGGTAACGTGAGTGGCAACACTACATTACTGTACTAGAGCAGCACTGAAAGCATTGACTATGAATGAAAGGATGAAAAGGCATTGCGTGGATTATTCTTGTAAATAATTTTTATTATGAATAATGTTTATTTAGATTAAAAAAATTGCTTAATTAAGCACCACACTGACCATCACTCATCTCCCGACAATCTCTATCAGTTGGGAGATCTGAGAAAGACCATAAACCATAAGACAGAAGAGCAGAATGGGACCTTTCAGCCCATCGAGTCTGCTCTACCACTTGATCATGGCTGATTTATTTTTCCACTCGACCCCATTCTCCTGCCTTCTTCTTGTTACCTTTGACACCCTTATTAATCAGGAACCTATCAACCTCTGCTTTAAATGTACTCATTAACTTGGCCTCCACATGAACTCAGCTTCCAAGAATAATATCGATTTAGTCCAAAATTGAACTTCAGGAAGTATGCATTCACCATGTCTATTCTCCTGATGTTGTCCATGGATTGCGCTCCAGATTCTGGGGCACTGTTAGTGAATACCCCTTGTCGCTCAATTTTTGCCCCCAGCCCCACACACAGCTGAAGGCACAGTGGACACCTGCACAGTATGAAGGCACTGGGTGCGGATCTGTGAAAAATGATGCTCGAGTTGACAACTGACACTTACATTAACTTTAGTGAAGAAGAGTTGGGAGGAGCATTGGGTTTGGGAAGTGATGTTGAAATTGTACAAGACACTGTTGAGGCCAAATTTAGAGCATTGCATGAAGACTTGGTCACCGACCCACAGGATCGATATCAATGAGTTTGAAAGGTGCAGATAAAATTTACAAACAAGTTGCCAGGACTTGAACACCTGAGTTATAGGGAAAGGTTGAATAGGTGAGGACTTTATTCCCAGGACTGCTGGAGGATGAGGGGAGATTTGATAGAGTGAACGTCGACTCAGACAATGAGAGGCCTGCATCGGGCATTTTCATGCCTTACAAGGCGCAGATTGGAAGTCTGTGTGGGGCACCACTCCTCGCACAGACTAGAGCAATGTATGATTAAGTGCCTTGCTCAAGGGCACAAACACGCTGCCATAGCTGAGGCTTGAACTAGCTACCTTGAGGTCACTAGACAAACGCCTTAACCGCTTGGCCACGTGCCCAACACTCTATCAGATTTGATAGAGGTATATAAATTATGAGGGGTATAGAGTACCCCCAGGTTGGTGGGCCCTGGGATTGGAGGCCCATGCAAGCAGGAGGCATGAGGGACAGTGACTCCCCCACTAGGTCAGTGAGTCCATTAGTCCAGAGTTCAGAGTTCCATTGCTGTTTTGTTGTTATTGTTTTTGTTGTTGTCGCTGTTTGTGTTGTTCTGCTGAACGCTGTGGGAATGCTGGCGTTGGCGTTGGAGTGTGTGGTGGTACTTGTGGGCTGCCCCCATCACAACCTTTGGTGTGTTTGTTGTTAACGCAAATGACACATTTCACTGTACGTTGCGACGTGCAAGCGATAAACAAACAAATCTAAATCTGATTCTAAGATAGGATGAAAGCATGCAAGCTTTTTCCCCTCAGGTTGAATGAGACTAGAACCAGAAGGCATAGGTTAAGGATGAAAGGTAAAATATTTAAGGGGAATCTGAGAAGAAGCTCTTTCACTCAGAGGGTGGTGCAAGTGTGAAATGAGATGCCAGTATAAATGGTAGATGCACGCTCAATTGTAACATTTGAAAGAAGTTTGGATAGGTACCTGGATTGGAGAGGATTGGAGGGCTATGGTCTGGGACAAGGTGGAAGATCAGATTGGCATGGACTAGATAGGACAAGTAGCCTGTTTCTGTGCTGTAGTAGGGCACAAGGGCAATATGCAGTAAAGCTGCATTGTTTGAAAGTTCTGTGCCTTTGTTTGAGGCATAGTGAGCAAATGTACTCTTCGAGATTGCCAGGAAGTATTTGCATGGAGTTCTCTTGATCTCCCGTCAACTGCAGTTGCTGAGTTCTCTCCTGTTGAGATTAGCTAATGCAGAGCAGGTTAAGGATTAAACCATTAACCTTTCAGATCAATCACACTTAGCCATTTACCATCTCATGGGTTCAACGTGCATTTGTATTGTAGTCCACCTCCAAATTCAATTCCATTGAAGTCGAAGATCAGAAGCCAGATGGGCCCCCTCAGTTTATCGTGAAGTTATCACATGTGATCACAATTGAACTGTAAGTGTCTAAGTGACCTTAAATTACCAAAGGGAGAAACGACTCTCATTTTACAAAAGTGGAATAAGCAGAAGCCAAAATGGAAAAAAAAATTGGGTCTCTAACTTGGAGTAATTGCTTTCATTTTTGAAAAATATAATGACTTTGATAACTTAATTCAGTATAAAATAATTTGTGTCTGTAATGATGTGCCTACTTATATTACTTATAAGGAGAAATTTATTTCTTAGCATTTCCTTCTCTGTCTGAATTATTTATTTTAGTTTTATTTTTATTTGAGATGATTGATTGCTCATCGTATCCAATGATGATAGTTAGATTTGCGCACTTCTTCTGTCGTGAGCTACAAAAGAAACCTGTGCAGGAGAGCTTTTAAAGTGTAAAGGCTGATTTATACTTGTGTGTACAGGCTACGCCGTAGGCCTAATTTATACTTTTGCATAGCCTTACGCCATAGCGAACATGCGTAGATGTGTCTGCGTCGCTCTGCATTTCACCGCCAAACTGCTAGTTGGCGGTGGGGTTTCTGTGCCACTGTGTTGAGTTTCTTCGTCAGAGACATGGACGAGGAAATGCATCTCAAATATTTTTGGATGTTGGCAGGTAGATTTGACAATTTGGTTCATCGTCTCCAACCATTTATTTCTCATCAGTGTACGGACATGGCGGAGGAAAGCCACTGGGAATGCGTAGGAGGAAATACGATGCTACCAAGCGGACCAATCACAGTTGTTGTGGTCTGCGTCGCTGCGAAACGTGAGTTACATTTTTGGGGAGGTGAACGTCACCCTACGGCGTAGGGTACGCGGTACCTACGGTGTACGTTTGACGCACAAGTATAAATCAGCCTTAAAAGCTGATACACTGGGGCTGCTCCACTGTCTCAACCTTGGAAGTATGGGTCCAGTGGTAAGAGTAGTTGTCACAACTGGGGTCTTCCTCAGTTGCAATGGATGACTATGACTTCTACTCTGCCTTGTCTTCCCTTCGCTCTCCACAGAACATTGCTGGTATTGGTTCCAAGTAATCACTCACGAGCTAGATCATAAACTATTTTGCACTGCAGCATAGCAATTAATGTAACACAATTACAGAACCACTGGATCTCACATTTGATCTTATCCGCCCCGTCTGCTGGAGCTGACTTTACACGCTGGGATACAGCATGGTAACAGGTCCTTCCAGCTCGATAAGTTTGCTCTGCCCAATTACACCTGTGTGACCAATTAACCTACTAAAAAGCACATCTTTGTAATGTTGAAGCACTTGGGGGAAACCTATGCCACCACAGGGCGAACGTACCAACTTCTTACAGACAGTGGCAGTCCTGAACCCGGATCGGTGGTTCTGTAACTGTGTTACATTAATTGCTACGCTACTGTGCAAAATAGTTTATGATCTAGCCAGCGAGTGATTAATTGGAACCAATACCAGCAATGTCTTCAGAGCGTGCAATCTCTAGAGATAAGCACAAAATAAAACAGCAATTATTTCAATAAATAAACAAATTAAAGCAGTCTAACTGTTCTGGCGATTTGGACAGCCAATCAAGGTCAATGCAGACAAATTATCGTAACTGTGAGGGATAGACTGAAGTAACACAGAAGGCTGTACATCCGCCAATCTGCGGTGAATAAGACATCAGGAGAAGGTCGGGTGTAGATGCAGAGAGGTGGTGCCACAGTAGTGCAGAGGTTAGTGAGATGCCTCTACAGCTCAGGAAGTCGGAGTTCGGGGGTTCGATTCCGGCATTTCCCGGTAGGAGTTTGTACATCCTTCCCAGGTGCGTGTGGGTTTCCTCTGGGTGCTCCGGTTTCCTCCTACAGTCCAAAGACATACCGGCTAGTAGGTGAATTGGTCATTGTAAATTATCCTGTGATTAGGCCAGGGTTAAATAGGTGGGTTGCTAGGTGGGCTGGAAGGGCCTGTTCTGAGCTGTCTCTTTCAATAAATAAAATCTGTAAAGCCAGTGAGAGAAACTGCAAGTGGTGGTGCGCTGATGCAAGCTTCCAAAAGTCAAACTTACTGCAAAACAGATCAATAAAAAACCCATTGCATATTTCTCCTCGGTCTATAGCCCCACTTCCTGCTCATTATGACACTCTTTTATCTACACCCAAATTGGAGTTTCTTTCTTCTCATTTATTCAATGCCTATTTTAGAAGGATTACAGTGCTGTCAAGAATATAATCTTTGTTTCAAAGGATGTTTCACATGTGAACTCAGGCAGTGACAACAGTTTGCCTAGGGCCATTAACACAGCATGGGTAGCTGGAAAATATATTTTAATCCTTCAGTAATGCTAGGCTTGGATTCCTGCAAGCGGCTGTTCCCCATGCATCAACATCCACCAATCATGGAACATATTTAACCAATTTTTGAGGCCTTTGAACAGCTTTACGTTACTAAAGTAATCCCTGAGCATGGGGCAAAGAAGCAACGAATCAACAGCCCCTTTGTTGGAAGAATCATTGGTGCTTCAGTACTCCATGTGCTTTGACGTCAGAGATATGGAATAAGTAACCACTTTGAAGGAACACTGTCCTCATAAAAAGTTCATTGGCAAATTCCAGCCAATTGATTGCCAAAATGAGACAAAATGGGTCATTTGATTGTGTTCCGACTAAGTGATATCTGCATCTTGCCAAAGGCCCTTCTAGTGACGTTCTTTTTGAATCTGTAGCTTAGCCAAACGCTTTTCTGATAAAAATTATTGGGCAAGAAATTCTAATGTGAAGCACATGGTTTTTAACGTGCTATGAGATAGTTCTGAAATGGAAAATCTATTGTTAAAGCGATCAGCACTCAACAGTGGAAAAATCTCACGGAGGTTCTCACATGTCTGATGCATGACTGCACGGTGGTCTGTGGGTAGGGAGTTGTAGTGTCAACTAGCACGTGACTCTCTTTTAAGATGCGGAGAATACCCTATTCTTGGGGTAAAAGCTCTGTCCGTGCACTAGATCCTCTTTCTGTCCATGTTACCGTCAGAGAAATGGGACTTTTACTCTTAGCCCTCACGTCCTTGATGTTGCAGGTGTGACTTCCCTTGCAGGGGTAAGACAGGGTGCAACTTCACCAGTACAGATATTGTCTCAGGTGTCCACCTTTGAGGGGCTCAAGTATTCATCATATATTGGAGAATACTAAAAGTTACCTTAAATCCATCCCTAGCCTGAACTGACATGGATAATTTCACTCACCACAACTCTGAACTGATTCCATGATCCACAAGCTCACTTTACAAGGACTCTTTACAACTTATATTCTCAGTATTATTATTATTATTTGTTATTATTTGACACCAACCTACTATAGCCTCTACTGTGCCTACTGTCTTGTTTATTACTTATTATTATTTATTGTAGTGCCTGCACTGTTTTGCGCACTTTATGCAGTCCTGGATAGGTTTGGGAACAGCTCCTTTCCAGCTGTGATAAGACTGCGGAACGGATCCTGACCCAGATCTGGGCTGTACTCTCCAAATATCCGGACCTGCATCTCGGTTTTTTTGCACTACCTTACTTTCCATTTTTCTGTCTTCTATTTGTGATTTAAAATTTAAATTTTTAATTTTTACTATTGATTTGTAATCAAGGGAGCAGGAAGCACAGAATCAAATATCGCTGTGATGATTGTATGTTCTAGGATCAATTGTTTGGCAACAAAGTATGAAGTATAAAGTCTGTAGTCTAGTGTAGTTTTTGTGTTTTTTCTTATGTAGTTCAGTGTAGTTTTTGTATTGTTTCATGTAGCACCATGGTCCTGGAAAACGTCGTCTCATTTTTACTATGTTCTGTACCAGCAGTTATGGTTGAAATGACAATAAAAAATGACTTGACTTGACTTGTACAGGTTGTCTTGTTTTGCATATTGTCAGTCTTTGCCTGTTTATGTATAATTTTCCACAAATTCTATTGTATTATTCCTGTAAATGCCTGCAAGAAAGTGGTAACATATACATACCATGATAATATATAACATTGAATTTTAAGCACCGCTTTTGGCACCATTTCCCTTGGTGAACTGTCACCTTTACCACTCTCTTCATGATATTTTTAACATTGCCTCTGAGGTACTGTATGTTTGAAATAATGCATGGGTACAGTACATTCACAGTGTGTGCTCAGATATGGTGCACTATGTGCCATGGCTGACGCAGTAGTGTGGTGGTTACCATGACGCTTTACAACACAGGCGACCCCGGGCTCAATTCCTGCAGTTGCCTGTAAGGAATTTGTACGTTCTCTCTGTGACCGCATAGGCTTCCTCCCGCAGTCTAACAACGTAATAGTTGGTAGGTTAATTATTGTAAATTGTTTTGTGACTAGGCTCAGATAAAATGGGGGGGGAGGGGGAATTGCTCAAAGGGCCAGAAGGGCGTTTTCTGCACAGTAGCTCAATAAATAAATGCACATTAGAAGATTGCTCTTCCGCATCACTGCATACACCCTCCTGCCACGTTAATGCACTAAAATTTCTTAGCATTCCTTTATAACATCAGATATAAAAAATTACCCTGAGTTTTCAATATTATCTTTGACATTAAAAACTGAACAATTCATAAAAAGGAATTGGTCATCTGATCGATTTTCATTTGCTCTGTTCTTCCTAATTTCAATGGGGTCTACAGACAACAATTTGTTTCTTTCCTTTGTTTTTTTCACTAAAGTGGTGGAAGGAGAAGCTGTTTGTTATCTGATCATGACAGGTTAACAGCTCCAGGATATGATGAGCCCATGCTTACACAGGCAAAATCACCCCATACTGGTGTGTGTGTATAGACCACCATGTGGGTGAGCATATGTCACCCTCTGGGAAACAAGCTGAGACGCTCTACAAACTTGATGTGTCAGTTCTCCAGGAAGGTACACTTGCCAGACTGGATTCCTGAATCTTTTAGCCACTGCCTCTTGGAATTAGCCTTATAGAATGGCTTTGTTAGACATCCCTGAGAGTCTTAAATAGAATTTAACTCCTTCTGACAGCAGTGGTTTGGCTGCTGATAATACAATTTTGGATTTGGGTGTAGAAGCATCACTTTCTTGTATCTTTCTCGTAGTTTAAACTTTCCTATGCTAGCTTGTATTTTTGTATAATCATCTATATACATGAAATTGTTTAGTGAGTTTTCCAGTTATCATAGTATAGATGTTTCTGTATTTTTCTAGAAGCGTTTTAGTTTTTCTGTAGCAAATGCCACGTCTCTTGAATCTGGCTATTTTATAGATTAATTGTTTTCATCGGAATGTTGTCAGCTTCTTAGTTGGAGGTAGTTTTTGTATAAGATGATCATAACTTCTTTGTTTTTCTCTCTTTTCTTTATTCATTCTTTGTTGTAACACTTAAACAAATGGCCATAAGCAATAGGGTAGAAAATTAGCTTTATTTCTCAGAAGTATATTGAAAGATACAGTGAAATGTGTCATTTGCGTCAGATCAAATTAGAGAGGAGTGTGCTGAGCAGCCGGCTGTGCTTCCGGCACCAACATAGCACGCTCACAACTCACTCACCCTAACTGTATGTCTTTGGAATGTAGAAGGAAACCGGAGCGCCCGGAGGAAACTCACACGGTCACAGGGAGAACATACAAACTCCTTACAGACCAGTGGCAGGAATCGAACCGTGATCTTTTAGCTGCACAGCCATTCCACCCCCCCACACAAGTTTTGTGCCGCATTAATGACCTCTGAACTTCTGCATTGCAAAAGTACCAGGATCCAACAGCACTAAAGAATGGGAAGTACTGTGGTGCAGATGAGCAGAGCCCAGTTTGTACCTTCAAGTACAATGCCCGTAACTGAAAGTTGAAACCCACTCTTAGATTCATGGACAGTTACTTGAAAATGTAGTTGCCTGATAAGCTGTAGAAATCAGAATTTAGTGATTATCTAATAAAGCAAAGAATAAAAATACTTTTAATTAAAAACATAGATGTGCGGTGAAATCAGGAAGGGCAAAGATTAAGAATTAGTTTTATTTGTCACAGGTACATTGAGACATCAAAACATACAGTGAAATGCGTCATTTGTGTTACCCACTAACAGAGTCCGAGGATGTGCTGGGGGCAGCCTGCGAGTGTCACCGCACTGGTGTATTAACTTTGATTCTCCTTCCACAGATACTGCCTGACCTGTTGAGTACATCGGCACTCAGCTTAGGACATGTTCCCGGGAGTGGGAGCAGAATGGGAATCAGTGCAAAAGCAGGTCAAGGGATGATTATTTACAGAGAGTTGTATTACTGACAGTGCCGCGAACCTCTTCTTCCCTGTTACTGGGCCAGGTATCGAGTGTATATCCAGCAATCAGTCACCTCAGTGTTTGAAATGGAAGGTTGGTTTGTGAGTGCCACTGTGAGGTCAGGCCGAGCCCTGCAGCTGAGATATTGAAGAAGAACCCTGCTGCCTAACATCAACGTTAATTTTCCCCAGACAAATTCTGTAGAGAAAATTGAATAAAACTGTGCAACATTTAGAAAATAGCTTCCTCATGTTTGTGGCAGCCATATGAGTGAAATCCAGCTCTGAATATGCTGGAGTTAAGATATTGAAATGATGGCAAAATCACATTCTTGTTAACTGTACAACCTCAAGCATGTGTTGTTGAGAGTTCCCTTGTGAAGGGAATAAACTTTCTTCAACTTTAGCACTGCTCTCAGCGGAGAAGCCAAAGGATGTTATATTTCTCCTCAAAACACACAAGATACTGGAGGAACTCAGCAGGTCAGGCAGCATCTATGCTAACAAATAAAGGGCTGAAACCTTTCATCGGGAATGGAAAGGAAGGTTGGGGGTGGAGAAGAATCCCCTCCCCGACCCATCTACCTTCCCCCTCGCCTGTCTTCACCAATCACCTTTTATCTTGTACTCTTTCCCCTCCCTCCCCCCACCTTCTTATTCTGGCTTCTTCCCTCTTCCTTTCTGGTCCTCATGTCCTCCAGTCTCAGGTCTCAGTCTGAAACACTTCCATAGATGCTGCCTGGCTTGCTGAGTTCCTCCCACATTTTGTTCTATATTACCAGCATCTGCAGCTCTTGCGTTTATCTTCCTCCTCACTGGGCAGGAAAGATAAACAGAGTCTGAACCACCGTTGTGGCCTTGAAATTGTCAAGGTAAAAAAAAATGTACTTGGATGCTGATTGCCCTCTGTATGATTGTGCAGAGGGGGCTGGGAAGATGCCCAGAACGAAGATGGAGAGTCCCCTCTCCTTTCACTCTTAACCTGCCAATATAAAGAGTCATGCACTCACTGGCTACTTTATTAAGTACACCAGTACACCTGTCCGTTAATGCAAATATCTAATCAACAACTCAATGTATAAAAGAATGCAGGCATTGTCACAACATTCTGCTGTTGCTTAGACCAAACATCAAAACGGGGAAGAAATGTGAAATAATTGACTCTGATCATGGAATAATTGCCAGACAGGGTGGTTGGAGTGGCATTTCTGTGGTGAAACATCTTGTCAATGAGAGTTGTCAGAGGAGAATGGCCAGACTGGTTCAAGGCGACAGTAACTCAAATAACCATGTGTTACAACGGTGGTGTGCAGAAGAGCATCTCTGAATGCACAACATGTCAAGCCTTGAAGTGAATGGGCTACAGCAGCAGAAGATCTTGAACATACCCTTAACGCCCATTGTATTAGGTGTAGGAGGTAACTAATAAAGTGGCCACTGAATTTATTTATCTGTTCAACCACTTCAGCCTTTTTTAAGTGCTTGAGCCTTCTTCACCATTGAGCTTATCCGCACAGAGACTGTCACAGGAAGGCAGCATCCATCATCAAAAATCCCCATTACCCAGGACATGCTCTCTTCTCATTATTGCCACCAGGAATTAGGTACAGGACCCTTAGGACTCAAATCATCAGGCTCAGGAACAGTTATTATCCCTCAACCATCAAGCTCTTGAACCAGAGGGGACAATTTCACTCAGCTTTATTTGCTCCAGCATTAAAATGTTTCCTAACCTATGGACTCCTTATCGCATGCTCTCAATATTTATTGTTTGTTTGTTTGTTTATTTACTTATTATTTCCTTCTCTTATATTTGCACAGTTTGTTGTTTTTTTGCACATTGCCTGGCTGTTTGTCGCTCCTGTTGGATACAGTCTTTCATTGGTTTTGTTGTGTTCTTTGGATTTACTGTGCACACCAGCATAAAATGTGAATCTCAGGGTTGATTGTGGTGACATTTGTACTTTGACAATGTTTACTTTGAACTTTGACTCTATAAGACACAGGAGCAGAATCAGGCCATTGGGCTAATCTGCTCCACCATCCGATACCACCTTGTTCACCACTCTCTGGCGAAAGAAATTCCTCCTGATCTCTGTTATAAAGGGAGGTCCTTGTATTCTGAGACTGTGCCCTCTGGTGCTAGACTCTCCCACTGGTGGAAACATCCTCTCCATGTATGATCTTGGCCAATATTTCAGTCATAATCAGATGCTTTGGCAATTTTAATGGAATAAGACGTTCAACGCTGACTAATAAATTCCAACAAGGACCTTAGATCTATACATTGATAACCTTTTATCCATACCAGTTCTTTAAACATTCAATAGTTAACACATTTTCAATTATAGTTGCAATTTTATGACAGTGATTGTTACTTTGTTTTGAAACTGGATGCATCCCACATCACAGGTGTGTTTTTCTATCCTAATCATTTCAAAACTACTGAAGCATTTTGGTTGATATGAACTTATACAGCGTTTGTTTTGAGGTGCAGTGACTTATACGTGTTCAGGACAAAGAAGCGGGCAGGAAAAATTATTGCAGGCACTACCCACCCAGCAAACTGATTTTTCCAAAATCTCCCTTCTGGAAAGCACTATAGGAAAGGTACGTCACATCCAGAGTTTCTCCGGTTAGCGGACAATTTCCCTCCACGCCTCTCTGACGTAGTGGGGAACCGCGTACGAGGCAAGTTACAGCAGTGGTTTGCCATTGCCTTCTGCCGGGTGAGTTTCCAAAGGGATCACCAGCTCGTAACCCAGCACAGATGGAAAGCGTGCAGGGGAGCCGGCTGGATTCGAACTCAGGACCTTCCGTCCCGAAGTCCGCCGTTGATGCCACTACGCCACCAGCCGGGTCCAAGGAAAGCACTATAGGGCTATTAAAACAAAAACTTCAGCCATCTTATAAGTTTCTTCCCCCAGGCAGTTAATGTGATCAACCATTCTAGTTATGTTGTTGTTCCTCCCTGTCTATTCTCACCATCACGACACTGCACTGTAAACACTTCAAACCACTTTTCATAATGCTAATTGCATTCTAAATACATGCTGGAATTTATAAGCATTTTTTCCATATCGGTACTTTAACCACAAACTTTATTTTATACAATTCTTTAGATGAGGGAAAATCCCTTTAGATGAAGGGTGGTAAATCAGTGGAATTCATTGCCACAGACAGCTGTGGAGGCCAAGTCATTGGGTGCATTTAAGGTGGAGGCTGTTTGCTCATTCGTCATGTGCTGTGCTGTATGACGTGGGTGATCGTGGTATTTCGATGACCATGATTGTTCTTGGCAAATTTTTCTACAGAATTAGTTTGCCATTGCCTTCTTCTGGGCAGTGTCTTTACAAGAAAGGTGACCCCAGCCATTATCAATACTCTCCAGCGATTGCCTACCTGGCATCAGTGGTCGTACAACCAGACTTGTGATGTGCACCAGCTGCTCATACGACAATCCACCCCCTGCTCGCATGGCTTCACGTGACCCTCATGGTGGGGGATAAGCAGGTGCCATACCTTGCCCAAAGTGACCTGCAGGCTGACAGACAGAAGGAGTGCTTTACACCTCCTTTGGTAGGGATGTATCTCCACCCCACGACCCCAACATCAGGATTCAAGTTTGCTTATTGATACATTTTTCAGTTCCCAAGTGTAAAAGAGAACAAAATAATTTTTATTCTGGATCAGATACAGCTCAAAAAAAACACAGTAAGCATGAAAATTACAATATATCAAAAACTCATAAAAACACAAAGTACAAGTAACTGTTTGAACGTGGTCTTATATACATAGCTTATATACATAAACTGATTGTATGTACAGTACTGTGCAAGAGTCTTAGGCACACTAGATTCTTTATATGGTTTCAGATGGTATAGCCTCCGCAAAGCCCTGATCTCAACATCATTGAGACTGTCTGGGATTACCTGGAGAGACCGAAGCAAGTGAGACAACCAAAGTCTGCAGAAAAACTGTGGGCAAGTTCTCCAAGATGCTCGGAACAATCTACCAGCTGATTTTCTTATAAAACTGCACGATAGTATACCTACGATAATTGATACAATTTTGAAGGCAAAGAGTGGTCACACTAAATATTGATTTAATTTAGTCTTTCACTGTTTATTGTACTTTATAGTAATTTTTTTTGATATTCAGAAACTTTTCACTTCATTATTTTTGACAGTGTCTTTAACAGAATTTTTTTACCTGTGCCTAAGACTTTTCACAGTACTGTACATAAGATTATAAGACCATAAGATATAGGAGCAGAATTAGGCCATTTGGCCCATCGAATCTGCTCTACCATTTCAATGTGGCTGATCCAATTTTCCTCTCAGCTCCAATCTCCTGCTTTCTCCCTGTATCCCTTCAAGCCCTGACCAACCAAGAACCAACCAACCCCTGCCTTAAATATACATAAAGACTTGGCCTCCACGAGAATTCCACAAATTCACCAATCTTGGGTTAAAGAAATTCCCTCCCATCTCTGTTCCAGAAGGACGCCCTTCTATTCTGAGGCTGTTCTCTGGTCTTAGACTCTCCCACCTTAGGAAACATCCTCTCCACAACCACTCTATCAAGGCTCTTCACTTTCAAATCTCTTACTACTCTTCCTTCAGTTAGTCCTGACGAAGGGTCTCGGCCTGAAACATCGACTGTACCTCTTCCTAGAGATGCTGCCTGGCCTGCTGCGTTCACCAGCAACTTTGATGTGTGTTGCTCTTCACTATTTGATAGGTTTCAATAAGGTCACCCCTCATTCTTCTGAATTCCAGTGACTATAAAGTGCCTAGTGGGGAAAGGGTGGTAGGGTGGGGGAAAGGGTGGAGGTGTCCATCAGCTTGACGCCTTGGGGAAAGTAGTTGTTTTTGATTCTGGCAGTCCTGTTGTAGATTTTGGTAGCCCCTTCCTTGATAGGAGTGGGACGAACAGTCCATGAGCTGGGTGGGTGGGATCCTTCATGATATTGTTAGCCTTTTTTCCAGCACCTTCCCGTATATATGTCCTTGATGGCGGGTAGGCTGGTGTGTTCGGCAGTTTTGACTACCCGTTGTAGGTCTCTCCTCTCCGCTGCGGTCGTTGCCGTGCCGCACAATAAATGCAACTTGCACGTCTGTGACAGGCCGCGTTGATGTTCACAGCCCAGCGCTCCTCGGCCTTCTCAGAGAGTTGCTGGCGGCGGAAGATGCGTTCCGGGACCAGGAGAGGTGGCGCACTCCCGGGGGCCCGAAACCCGCTCGCTGCGGGGCCGCCGATGTGACGAAGGGCGTGAACGCCGCAGCAAATGTCAATTAGAGGGATGGTTCACAAAATGATATATAAAAGAGGAAACCTGGCAGGATCGCCTGTTCTCAAACCTCGCCTGACAAACTGCACCCACACTGTCACACGCAAAGCCGAAAACGCTTCCTTTGGCGCTGATTTACTTCAGGTAGTGGCAGACACCCTCCTGATGTGGAATTACTTATCTTCATCCCGCAGACAGTTCTGGAACAAATTTTTTTGAAAAGTTAGGGTCAGGCTGAAGGAAAATATTAACACGGACTCAACTAGGGTTCTGGGATTTGGCGTTTTTTTTCGCTAAAGCGTTCCCAGATGATGTCATAGCAGCTGCTGATTGTCTGACAGACTGTTTCCGCAGCACAACATGAGGCCCTTTGGTGCTCATGCCAGCCTGACTGACACATGAATGACACCAATGAGAACTGATCTATGTACCCTCTGGGAATGCCAGTGTAATTGATAGACAGAATGCAATGAGAAATGATGTCTTTGAACCTGAAAAGAATTTGCTTTTTTTTCCTCCTGGAGCTCATGCCCCCATTATCCTCGGCCTTTTTTTTAAAGCCTCTTTTAGGTGTTTTGTTCTGCAGGATTTATTGAGCTTAATGGAACTGAATGACTTTTTTTCTTCCACGACCTGTCAGTCAAGTAGCACCGCTCGAGGGCTTGTAAATGAAGTCCTTTCAGAGGCTGACAGAAGAGGAATGTGTCACTCATCCAATAGTCCCTGTTGTGTTTCAATATGCCACAGGGGTGATAGGGGAACAGTTAGGCTTGCCTGGGGCACATTCCCAGTGATTGCTAAAAAGCCCAGCCACATCCAGGTGGCAGAGCTGGAACTGGCTGCTCGCCGAGGTCTTAAAGGTGCAGGAACCCAAGCCTGAGACACTCACACAGCGAGCGCACTGTGAAACGGCCACGGCAGAGCTGTCACAATCCCCTTGCTGAACATTGATCTCCTCGCTGCATCATTCGCCTTCATTTTCACTTTCCCTTCTCACTGGAAATACCATTCCATTTGAAATAAAACGTGCCATCAATTTTAATCTTACATAATATTGGTGAAAACTACCTAAGAACCTCTCTGGATTGGGAGCAATTATTCTGCAATGGTCAAATAATTTGGGGGTTGCTTTCAAATTGAGAGATGTTGCGTGGATTCCTTATTTACCTAGATGTGCCACTGGCACTGTTGTCACGTCACTAAGCAAGATGTTTAACTTTGCAGGGATTATAAGGAAAGTAATTCCCCCCTTTCAATTATCAAGCAAAGTCTGCTGCAAATCAATCGCAACCCATTTAGTACGTGTTGTCTCTGTAATGCATTTCCCAGTTAAGGACAGATAAAAGACGGTTAAGGCACTCGTCTCTCTTGGATTTAACACATGGGGTCTATGTAGAGTGAAAGTTGTCAAATCGGTGTGAACAAGCCATTGGGATTTGAAGTATAAATGTTTTAAGAGTAGAAAATAAACCGGATATATAATTTAAGAAGCATAATGGATTCCCATGAACATTTGGCTAAGATCGCTCACACTGATATCATAGCACTAAACGTGGGCAGAAATTTGATTTATTAAGGAGGAGGTCGGAGAAGAGCATGTTAGTTGTATATGAAGTAAAAAGTAAAGCACTGGTGAGTGAAACCATGTCAGGAAACCTATTTCAAATGAACATACACGAGAAAGCAGAGAGGACTACCTCTGAACAAACAAGCAGTCCTCTCTACTTCCAGAAGGCAGGTTAGAATTAGATTCTTCCGTGTGCTTTTTAAACGTTATTAAAGAAAGCCTAAAAATCACTGCTACAACTTAAAAACCTTGTGTTCACATGTACTTGATAATATAGTCTTGCAGCAAATACTAATAATAAAACATAAATCTTACAATTAAATTTAATTAAATTTACAATTACAATTAAATGCAATTAAAATTACATTTCCTTAGTTTTTTAATGGATGTTAAAAATGCTTTTTTAAATTTCAGATTCAATCAGAAATGCAAATGAGTAAAATTAAGAACAGTAGGAATGGGCTTAAATAAGAAAAAGATCGGTAATAAATGTCTCATAAACATTTATTGTACTGGAATACTCTTGCAAAAGCAGCTTATTAATTAATTGGTTATAGTGCTGTATTTTTAAGTTCTCTTAAACATTTTATTGAACGTTTTTCTTTCAATGACATAAGACAGGAGTTGTAAGTTCTCAAACATTTTTAGTCAATGTTTTAATAGCTGCTGCCAATGATATAGGGCAGCAGAATGGTTCTCTCGTGTATGTTATATATGCCATATTTATTTTGGTTCAATTGTAAAGAGAAACTTTCAACGATACGAACCCAGGATTCAGTTCAGCCGGCATTTATTGCTGCAACATGACAAAGTGTTGACAATGATTTCCTTCGCACCGGAACTGTATCATCTAATGCGAGGGAGTCGATGGTGCTGTGGTGGTTCCCTGGCTCCACTCTGGTGATTCAGCACAGACCAGCAACACTGCACATGGTGAGCTGCAGGCACACATCCACACCTCATGGACACTGTTGAAAGAAGAGTAAAGAAAACAGATTGTAAGTGTTGATTTTAGCAGGAATTGGTGGACTGTATTAAAATATACACTGTACCAAAGATTGTACGTGGAAGAAGGCACATTGCATCTTATTCTCTGAGTGGTTATAAATCAGATTTCAGTGCTGATGCAATACTATTCTGATATTTTTTGTACTAAACAGATATTGATCCCAAAATTTTTCCTGTATTGATGTTTTTTAAAAATTTTTGTGTATTCCTACAATATTTTTGATTTTTGGGATTTTTGCACAAAATTCATTTTTGCAAATGTTTCCGTTTTAGCTCCAACCCTGTAGTTTGTCTAAAATATTCAGCCACCATAAGACTATAAGATCTTGGAGCACAATCAGGCCATTTCACCCATTCACCCTCTGCCATTCCATCATGGCTGATTTATTTTACCTCTCAGTCCCATTTTCCTGCCTTCTCCCTGTAACCATCGACACCCTGACCAACTAAACTCCTGGCAACCTCTGTTTTGAATATCCCCAATGACTGCGGCAACAAATTCTATGGACTCATCACCCTCATCTCTGTTCTAAAGGGACATCCTTCCATTTTGCCATTGTGCCCTCTGGTCCTAGACTCTCTGTACGATACGAAACTCATAAAGTGCTTGGACCGTGATCCTAGCATAACAGACCACCACCTGTGGGTGACCATCAGACGTAAGTTCCGGTTTCTGTAATAACCCTGGAAGGGCTGGTCTAGTTGTTCAATCAGTGTGTTAGGTGACATCACATGGTCCCTTTGTAGAAGTAAATGGTTTGCTTGCTTTCAAAAGCATCTGACATTATTAATAAAAGAGGAAACCTCTGACTAACTTAGACCAGATGGCCCTGACACCATCTTCTTAGTCCTTGATACTTGTGCTAAATGTAAGTCTGATGTCAGTGAACTCCCTACAATGTTGTCAGCGTTTTTGTCCCGGGGTATTTAACACAGTTTGTGTTGGCGCATGGCCAAGTGGTTAAGGTGTTCGTCTAGTGATCTGAAGGTCGCTAGTTTGAGCCTTGGCTGAGGCAGCATGTTGTGTCCTTGAGCAAGGCACTTAACCACATATTGCTGTGCGATGACACCAGTACCAAGCTGTATCGGTCCTAGTGCCCTTCCCTTGGACAACATCTGTGGCGTGGAGAGGGGAGACTTGTTACATGGGGCAACTGCTGGTCTTCCATACAACCTTGCCCAGGCCTGCACCCTGGAAACCTACCAAGGCGCAAATCCATGCTCTCACGAGACTAACGGATGCCTATATATTTAACACAAGCGGTGGCAGGCTGGAGATATGTCTTGATCAAAGGAGGTGTAAGGCACTCCTTCCCTCCACTGGCCTGCAGGTCACCCTTAGGAAAAGTGTAACACCTGCATAGCCCCCACCCCCCACCCTTTCACCGACCAGGATCATGTGAAGCCATGGAAGCAGGTGATGGATGGTCATACGAGCAGTTGATGCATATCACAAGTCCTGGTTATACAACCACTGATGCTAGGCAGACAATTTCTGGAGAGTGTTGATAATGGCTGGGGTCACCCGTCTTGTAAAGACACTGCCCAGAAGGCAAAGGCAAACTACTTCTGCCAAGAACAATCATGGTCAAGATCATGATCGCCCACGTCATACGACATGGCACATAATGAATGAATGATTTAACACAAGAGCAGAACTCAGCAATGGTTAGAAATCTGAAATAAGGCCATAAAGTGGTGTCAATACTCAACAGGTTCGTTGGTGTCAACCTTTCTGGAACACCTGCCTGAGTGCATTCACATGGAGGGCTGCCACAAGAAAGCAGCATCCATCGTCAAACAGCCCCACCATCACTACTCGTCTCGCTGCTGCCACCAGGCAAGAGGAACAAGAACCTTAGATTCCACACCAGCACATCCAGGAACGGTTATTACCCTTCAAACATCAGTCTCCTAAACCAGTCTGGATAACTTCACCCACCACAACACTGAACTGATCCTAGGACTCACTTTCCAGAACTCTTTACCACTCATGTTCTCAGGATTATTTTTATTTGCAGTATGCCACCTTGTGCATATTGGTCGTTTGTCAGTCTTTGACTTTTTGTGTATAGTTTCTCACAAATTTTATTGTACTTTTTTCCTGTAGATGCCTGCAAGGAAATAAACCTCAATGGTAACATATACAGCAGATGCTTTGATAATAAATTTACTCTGGATCTTGAACTCAGGTTGAGGATGTTTCCACTAAATCCCCAAAGTGAGTATGCTGGAGGGAGCTGTGAAATTTCAACCTTTAAAACACTGAACCTCAGTTGATTTTATATTCATAGGACTGCATTTCAGAACAAAACTGTACTGATCAAGGTGATAAGGTGCTGGCATCAAGTAGTTCCCAGGACAGGTAAGTAGCACGGATTCTACAACAGGGAGTCAAAACTGCTCAACATATCTCCAGCACCAGCCCACCCGGCACCAAGGACACATATACAGAACGGGCTGGGAAAAAGCCAACAATGCTATGAAGAACCCCACCCTCCCTGCTCACGGACTGTTTGTCCCACTCCCATCAGGGGGGAGGCTACGAAGCATCCACGCCAGGGCCACCAGACTCAAAAACAGTTACTTCCCCCAAGCCGTCAGGCCGATCAACACCTCCACCCATTAACCCACCCATCACCCTCACTTTATCATTTCCTGTTAGAGTCACCTTATGTACAGACCCCCTGTACCTAGAGTCACATTATGGACATATAATCAATCTATGTAGAAAAGCTATCTTATGCACTTATATTTATTGTTTTATTGTGTTATTTATTATTATGTTCTTTATTGTATTGTGTTTTTTGTGTTGCATTAGATCCGAAGTAAGAATTATTTCATTCTCCTTTACACGTGTGTACTGGAAATGCCATTAAACAATCTTGAGTCCCTTAGCTCTCTGTGGCATCAGTGTCACTCTGCTTTGAGTGGGTGGAGAGAGCAAAGAGCAATGGTCTTCGGAGTATAGGCCTCATCTTCTTGTAGGAAATGGTGACTCATGTCTCGTCTGTGTGCTGGCTATCTTCTTCATTAAGCCCATCAGATCAAAGACTCCAGAGACTCCTCTTAATAGCTGCTGTTTTAGATTTGGTAACCACGTGGTGGCACTACATCACGTTAAAGCAGCTCACCTGGCTTTGACATACAAATCAAATCCCAGCAATATTTACCAACACTACCCCTCCCTGCAAAAAAAAAGAGCTACCCACAGACAAAGCAACTTGTGTTATGAAGTTCAAGTAAGGAACTTCTTTGTTTCCTCTGTCAGGGATGGGAGTAAGAATCCCACCACAGACCGCCATTCGTTACACGTTGCCATGGGAACAGTTGTGCCTCTGAGCCAAAAGTTTTATTTATGACTGTATAAACAACAGAACTAGAGCTAATGAAAAATACCACAAAAGCACCAGCGTGGAAGCTCTGATGTTTCAATTTGCCATCAGAGAATCATACAGATGTTTATCTCAGAAACGAACACAAATAAACTGATTTCTTGCAATCTGAGCTCTGGCCTGCAGGAACTCTCGACTCTTTTGTTAATCTCCTCTGTTTATATCCATAGCCTTTGAAACTTTCTTTTCTGTAAACATACTCAGGAAAGTTTCCTCTGGGCTTTTTCGTTGATTGGCAGACATTTAACCACAATGTGCCGAGAGCAATGAGATTGCTTGTTTAAACAGGGACAAACTTGATCTCCATTCTAAGTATATTGCACCATGATTAATGATACATTGCAGGGTTCTCAGCAGCATTTTACAGCTCTTCTACAAAGTCTCACATTTACACTCAGTGCCTTTGTTATGTACCTCCTGTATCTAATAAAGTGGCCACTGAGTGTATGTTTGTTGTCTGCTGCAGCAGCCCAAACAATTCCAGGGTCATGGACGCGTTGTACATTCAGAGATGCTTTTCTGCACACCACTGTTGTGACACATGATTATTTGCATTCCTGTCAGCTTGAACCAGTCTGGCCAGAGATCAGCAAATACTCAAACCACCCTGTCTGGCACCAACTATCATTCCACAAGCAAATTCACTTAGATTATATTTCTTCCCCACTCTGATGTTTGGTCCGAACAAAAGCTGAACCTCTTGACCATGTCTGCGTGCTTTTATGCATTGAGTTGCTGCCACATGATTGGCTGATTAGATATTTCCATGAATAAGCAGATGTAATGGTGTACCTAATAAAGTGGCTTCTGTGTTTAGGTCGATATTATTTTCTAATTCATTAATTAATGCCAACCACCACCATCTCAGTTTCCTGATAGTTTTCCTGACTCTGGAAAGTGGATTTTATAGAGGAGCTAATGCATAGAATCGGATGAAGTTTGGAAGGCTTGTACAGTGGATTCCAGTTAATTGGGACATATCGAGACCAGTACATTTTGGCTCAATTAAGTGGCTGTCACAGTTAGCCAAAGTTTCATGGAAATATTTAAAAGGTATAAAAAAGACAAGCTACCATTTAACTGAGTAAAAATTTATGCATTTAAATGAAATACATAACCATTTAGAGCACTATGAATATTACTACAGTACTATAAAATTGTGTATTAGTTCCTAATAGTTATCAAAGGAGGAATTCATCCACTGTATACTGCTATGTTCTTTTGATTGACCATAAATGAACAAAATCAATGCAGCACTTAGTGCAGATTAATGGACCACAATGTTTTTGACGATTGCATCCTTCAAATCTTCACTTTCATTGTAACATTCAAGATGATTTTTGATACCTTCAAATTCTTCCTCGTTCCTAACTTGTTGAAGTTGTGAAATCATTTCATTTTCACTCCCAGTCATTTCTGACATCTCCAAGCCTAAATGCTTGAAACCGCAATGAGTAAAACAGTTCTTAATTTCCTTACTGCTTATTTCTCTCCAACTATCAGTGACAAAAATTGTTGCTTTTTGAACACAAGTGCTTGCAACTGACAGTATTTAAAAACTGTTCACTCTAAGCACGCTGTAGTATAATGGCTACACAAGTGCACGTGACTGACACTAGTTACAAACCGTTCAGCACCAGTCTCCTGTTCCAATTAAGTGGCATAGTGGCCCAAATAAACAAAGGGAATCCAACTCTTTTCT
This sequence comes from Mobula birostris, assembly GCF_030028105.1. Classification (NCBI taxonomy): domain Eukaryota; kingdom Metazoa; phylum Chordata; class Chondrichthyes; order Myliobatiformes; family Myliobatidae; genus Mobula; species Mobula birostris. The sequence continues at coordinate 12,230,299 of NC_092388.1, forward strand.
GCATTTGTTTTTGTTCTTTAATTGCTGTCCCAAATAGGTGGCTTCTCTGATTAACTAATAGACCAATTAACTGGAATCCACTGTGTATATACAGTGGATGAACTGGGCTTGTACTCGTTGGAATTTAGAAGATTGAGGGAGGATCTGATTGAAACGTATAAAATCCTAAAGGGATTGGACAGGCTAGATGCAGGAAGATTGTTCCCGATGTTGGGGAAGTCCAGAACGAGGGGCCACAGTTTGAGGATAGAGGGGAAGCCTTTTAGGACCGAGATTAGGAAAAACTTCTTCACACAGAGAGTGGTGAATCTGTGGAATTCTCTGCCACAGGAAACAGTTGAGGCCAGTTCATTGGCTATATTTAAGAGGGAGTTAGATATGGCCCTTGTGGCTACGGGGGTCAGGGGGTATGGAGGGAAGGCTGGGGTGGGGTTCTGATTTGGATGATCAGCCATGATCATAATAAATGGCGGTGCAGGCTCGAAGGGCCGAATGGCCTACTCCTGCACCTATTTTCTATGTTTCTATGTTTAATATATATCTATGTTTAATATATATATACACACTCAAGTACTGCCAATACTGTGCGAAGTCTTAGGCATCCTAGAGATTCTATATGGTTTCAGATGGTATGGCTTCCAAAGAACCCTGATCTCAACACTATCGAGGCTGTCTGGGATTATCTGGAGAGGCAGAAGCAAATGAGACAGCCAAAGTCTGCCGAAGAACTGTGGCAAGATCTCCAAGATGCTTGGAACAACCTACCAGCCTATTTAATTATAAAACTGCACGACAGTGTACCTATGAGAATTGATACCGTTTTAAAGGCAAAGGGTGGTCACACTAAATGTTGATTTAATTTAGTGTTTTTTTTTACTGTTTATTGTTTATCGTCATAATGTTTTTGATATTTAGGAACTTCCCATCTCATTATTTTTGAAAGCATCTTTGCTTTACAAAATTTTTTTTACATGTGCTTCAGACTTCTGCACAAAGCTGTTATACATTTTATTGTAATTTATAGTATATTTTACGTATTGCGCTATACGGCTGACACAACACAACAAATTTCACGATGTATGCCAGTGATATTAAATCTGATTCTGAAGCTCAGTGATATCATGTAGAGAGGCTGAAGTTGCCAGCATTTTCACTCAAATTCCCTGGTTCTGAATCTGTAGAAATTTGTGCCCATGTACAGATTTTATCCCTAATGTACAAAACGCAGTATTCCTTCTGGAACTCAAAGCACCACATGTGTGTCACACACATATAAAGATGGACGGCTGGACAATATTAATGAAGCAAGCATGCATTCTGAAATTAAATAAAAACAGAGAGGAAATGAAGGAAGCAAAACAGAATCCTGGCTGTGACATTAATGAGCTTGTCTTAAGATCCAATACCGAAAAACAGTCTCGGCATATTAAACCCATATAGGCAGATTAGTAAAACTGGTCTGTTGATATTGGATCCTTTCAACATATGTTCCAATTGTTTTTTTTTTGTTGAGGCAGCAGGCAGAATGTCATTTTTGTGATATAAGAAGCTTGAAGGGAAAGATTTGTATTTATATTTTTAAAAAACTGCAAAAAGTTATAAACTCTGCCACCTTTATGATGGGCGCTAGCTTCCCTGCATCCAGGACACCTTCAAAAGGTGTTGCCTCAAAAAGGCAGCATCCATCATTAAGGACCCCAATCACCCAGGTCATGCCCTCTTCCCACTGCTACCATCAAGGAAGAGGTACAGGAGCCTGAAGACACACACTCGATGTTTCAGGAACAGCTACTTCCCCTCTGCCATCAGATTTCTGAATAGCCAATGAACCCATGAACTACCTCAGTATTTTTATTTTCTTTTTTTGCACAACTTATTTAATTTAATTTTCTTTTTTTATATGATTATAATTTATATTTTTATTATTATTATGTATTTAATGTACTGCTGTTGCATAGCAACAAACCTCATAACATAAGCCACTGATATTAAAGCTGATTCTGGTTCTGATCTGATTCAGCTTTCACATTGTACCAATAGAATACATCTGAAGTGTGTCATTGCTGCAGAGTATGAAACACACGGAGCAGTTATTTTTACACACCAAGCAAACAGAGGTGTGATAATTATTACATCCACCTGAAAGAGTTGAGAGCGGCCCTGCTTAACAACTAGCATTTAGGGATGGAGAGCCTGGGTGGATTTAGCTTAGGGAATGAACGTGCGCAGGTGAGAAGGGGTTTCTTTTTGTATGAGGTAGCTCGTTTGAGGTTGCAATCACAATTCCATTGGATTTAGCACTGTTAAGGAGATGGGAAAAAGAAAGATAGTTGCAGGCGTTTAAGTTTTTCCAGGCTGAGCAAATTGGAAACAGCTACTTGAAGGTTAATGAGTGTTGGAGCAACGGGAGGCATTTAAAGAGGAGATTGAAGGGTTTCGTGATAAACGTATTTCCACAAAGAAGAAAGGTGGGATTGCTTAAATCTGGGGCCTCCTGGAGGTTAAAAAGGCCAAGAGAAAGCTGGGCCGATTTTTCCAGATCCTGAGAACTCCGAAGGCCTGGAAAGGTAAGGAAACGGGTTGGGGGTAGGATCATGCTTTCAGAGGAGGCAGTAGAATCAAATACAACTTCTATGTTTAAAAGCTATTTAGACAGACACTTAAGTCAGCAAAGCATGGAACTATACCATTCTGATGTGGGCAAATGGGGCTTGTTTTTCTGGGTAAAAAGATCAATGTGGAGATAACAATCCAAAGGTCCATTTCTGTGCTGTGACTCAAATCTAGCTAAAGCATTAGAAGTGCAAAGTGAGAGCATGAATTCTGAAGATCCTTTAAGGTACATAAGATGACAGAATATCGAAAGCCTTAGATAGAGCGGATGTGGAGAGGGTGTTTCCTATAGTGGATGGGCAGCCAAAGACCACTCCAGGTTCCATTCCTGTACCTAATAAAGTGGCCACTGTGGAGATTTGTGAGTACATAAGGTCAAGCTGTGTTTGTAACTTCATGTAACTTTAAAACCCTGGGTGGAAAATTGTACACAAGGAACTCGAGTCACATTTTACTTTTCCAGTGAATGACGTCTATTAGGCAACAATTTTGCCTATTTAAATGTCAAAGATACTCAAATGCAATTTCACTTCCACTCTAAACAGAGGATAAGCATTTACTAGGCCAGATAAAGGGCAATAGTCTAAGAAGCCGATTTGAACTATCTACCCCGATAGCTGTTTCTATAAAGTCATTAACTTTTGACTGATTTTTCTTGCCCCTGAGGTCTTTCTCCAGCTGGGTTTTGAGATTTTATTGTGACTTCACATTTGAACTATTTTACTGTAATGGATACATGGCCTGGATCAAACTTGCTAATTCTTTCATCTTTGAAGCTTTCAGTAAACACAACAGGAAATTCCTCGATTACTGTTTCTAATTAAATTCCTGAAACTTCTAGAATTCCTTGCTGACGCTTTTCTTTGTCAATTTTCCCTTCCTGATGATTTTAAAGATTAGCTTTATTTGTCAAACCTACATTGAAACATGCAGTGAAATGTGTCATTTGAGTCAGATCAAATCAGCAAAGATTGTGCTGGGTAGCCTGAGAATCGCCGCATTTCCGGTGCCAACAGCTCTCTAACCCTAACCCATACATCTTGGCAATATGGGAAGAAACAGGAAAACTTGGAGGAAACTCACACGCTCAGGGGGAGAATGTACAAACTCCTTACATACAGCGGTGGGAATCGAACCCTAATCATTGGTGCTATAAAAGATTGCGCTATTGTCATGCTACTGTGCTGGAAACCAAATCACACATTTACAGGGAGAATGTCTGAACTCCTTAAGACAGTAGTGGGTATTGTATCCAAATTTTACAGCTGTTGTAAAATGTTGTGTTAACCACTACGCTACCATGCTGCTAAATTAATCCTCCTATATGTCACATATATCAAAATAAAGTTCAAAGTTCAAAGTAAAATTTATGATCAGAGCTATACTGTATGTCACCACATACAACCCTGAGATTCATTTTCCTGTAGGCATTCTGAGCAAATCTGTAGAATAGTAACTATAACAGGAGCAATGAAAGATCAACCAGAGTGCAGAAGACAACAAACTTAACAAATGAAAATACAAATAAATAGCAATAAATAATGAGAACAAGATGAAGAGTCCTTAAAGTGAGATCACTGGTTGTGAGATCATTTGAATTCTTTCACCGGTCAACTAGAGATGGCAGAAGTTGCAAATTAGGGAGGGATACAATCCTGGCACAACTGACTTAGTTATCTTTGTCCTATACTGGGGAAGTCTAGGACCAGCAGGCACTGCCTTAGAATAGAAGGATGTCCCTTTAGGAGAGAGATGAGGAGACATTTCTTTAGCCAGAGGGTGGTGAATCTGTAGAATTCATTGCCACAGACATCAGTGGAGACCACGTCATGTAGTATACTTAAAGTGGTGGTTGATAGGTTCTTGATTAGTAAGGGTGTCAAAGGTTAAGGGTGAGAAGGCAAGAGAATGGGGTTGAGAGGAGTACTATGGGGTAGTGGAGGTATAATTTGTCCATCCTTGACTAAGCTGTTCCACCATGAACACGATCTGTTATGAGTCAACATGACACTTTCAGATCAGGTCATGCATAGCACATACCTCCGCCGCACTGCTCAGGTGTGTTTCTGGGGTACAGGGGCTAGCGACCCTTGTGCCTGTTTTGTGTTCTATCGCTGAGCAGCAGTGAATCATCTGATTGGCCTGTCAGAGTTCTCTTTGGGAGCTAGTTGACTTGATCAGCATTTCTGATCTGGCTATTGTTCACGATTGCACTTAATAAAATAAATAAATAAACAAATAAATTGGCCATGATGGAATGGTGGAGCAGACTTGATGGGCTGAATGGCCTAATTCTTCTCCTACGTTTTATGGTCTTATGGTCTTTTAGTTAAGACTGAAGTAGCTGGCTAAAATTTAGATAAACATAATTTAAAATATTCCACTTCAAGATTTGCCTGTAGACATCTTCAGTTTCCAAGTGGTACCTATAAGGCCAAAGTTATTTCTCTTTAATACTACAAGTTGAACATTATTTCATTCACATAATAATGAGATTTCCTGCTCTGGTTCCCTTCTGTCCTCAGCAGTCTCCACAGAAACCTCTTTTTGGCATGTTTGACTGCATTTCAAAGTCAAAATATGAACTCTAAAAGGAAGTGATATTACAGGTGTTATTCGTCAAGCTTTGGTTGGGGAAAATCTTGAAAGCAAACAAAATTTCTTCTAAGCTAAAAGTGTCAAGTGAAACCAAGTTTTGTTGAAAATTCTCCTTAAGCATCAATGGCATTTGAGTAGATTTCAGCAAATTTCAGGCGTCCATTGCAGTTATGATCTGCTGGCTCGAAACAGATTAGCTTTATTTGTCACATGTACATCGCAACATATGGTGAAGTGTGTCATGTTGTGTCAACTGGCAACACAGTCTGAGGATTGTACTTGGGAAAGCCCACAAGTGCCATCATACGTTTGGCATCAACATAGCATGCCCACAAATCTCTAACCTTAACGGTACGTCTTTGGAATGTGGGAGGAAACTGGAGCACCCAGAGGAAAGCCTTGCAGCCACGGGGAGAATGCACAAACTCTTCACAGGCAGCGGAGGTAATCAAACCCCAATGGGCGATCGCAGGCACTGTAAAGTGATTGTGCTAACCACTATTCTAAAGAATGTCTAAAGTCAAGCAATCGGTTGTGGTGATATAACCTGATTCCTAAATCTATTCAGATGATTTTCCTCTGCAAGTGGACGTGACAGAGAATTTAATAAATTGAAGTATGCCTTGACAGATAAAAAATGTAAGCTTTAGATATTCACTTCATATTGACTACAGACGTTCTGAGTTTTAAATTACAAATTCACACTAAAATAATCCTTATTTAGTTTATTTCAATTGTATTAGTGGTTAGCTGAACATGTTATTAGTTTAATCAGTAACGAATTATTTACACTGTACAAGAGAGTTCAGCATGACATCCTGTAGATATATCGCTGTTGTTCAATCACAAAACCCATGTTGTCACAGACTTCCAATGTGCCTATTTTTCTGCTCATTTGTGGCTTTCAGAGATTATTGTCAGGGCTCAAACAACAACAGGGATCTCTGTGCCGCTGACTACAGCAGCAGCTGTTTTGTTTACATCCAATCATATGTCAGAATGCCATGCAAGTTTTTCGTCAATTGGGCCTGACCGTCTTCAATTGAGTTCGAATGAGTGGCGTTCAACCAATTGAGCAGCAATAATGCAAGACAAGTAATACTACTCTGGGAAATTGATGATGGGGAGGTCAGCAGAAGGCTAAGATCCCAATTGTCTGCTATAGTATAGCTAGCCGTCCGTCCCTGCCACTTATTATGATGAACTAGCTTGGTGAAAATATTTCTTTCTTCATTAATCTTCTTCCAGCCACCGCAATCATCAGCGTGAGTGGAAGGGGACATTGGACATCGCTCAAGAATGATTCCAGATTTAGGGGGGAGGCCAAGAACTTGAAATATTACTCATGCAGTTTTGAAATGTGTACAGTGAGTGCGTCTGTTTTCTCACTACTTGGAATAATCGACATGGTGGGAGGTGAGGGTGTTCTGTCATGGGAACAAGGCGTGATTTCTGTGTAGCCGCTGTGGTAAAAGGTATTTTAATGATGTGGTATCCACAAGCCATGCAGACATATCTTCAGACTGTTGCTTAATTGGGACAGTCAGTCAGTCAAAAATCTCAGGCTGTACTTTGAAAGAGTTAAACCATATTTTTTATATATAGAATACCTAATCTGAGACTGCTTTGTAATGTGATGTCAGATTGGAGTCAGGAGGGATGAAGCTGGTTAAATATCAATGCAAATCATAGAAAAATGAACTTAGCTAAGCTCATTGCACAGAGAGTAGTGGGTGCATGGAACATCCTGCCAGGGGGGCTGGTAGAGGCAGATACATCAGGGGCATTGAAGACACTCTTAGATAAGTTTGTGGATGAAAGAAAAATGGAGGGTTATCTAGGCAATTGATCTTAGGTTAGAAGGTTGGCACAACATTGTGGGCCAAAGGTCCTGTAATAGGCTGAGGTCTTCTATGTAGGAGCATTTGATGGCTCTGGGCCACTACTCACTGGAATTCAGAAGAGTGAGGGGGGAATCTCATTGAAACCTATCGAATGTTGAAAGGCCTCAGTAGAATGGATGTGGAGAGGATGTTTCCTATGGTGGGGGAGTCTAGGACTAGAACACACAGCTTCAACACAGAGGAGCATCCATTTTGAATGGAGATGAAGAGGAATTTCTTTAGCCAGAGAGTGGTGAATTATGTATTGCATTGAAATGCTGCTGTTAAGTTACCAAATTTCATGTCACATGTCAGTGATACTAAACCTGATTCTGATTCTTATTCTGTGGAATTCATTGCCACAGGCAGTTGTGGAGACCAATTCATTGGGTATATTTAAGGCAGAGGTTGATAGATTCTTCATCAGTCAGGGCATGAAGGGATACGGGGAGAAGGAAAGAGATTAGGGCTGAGAGGGAAAATGGATCAGACATGATGAAATGGTGGAGCAGTCTTAATTGGATAAATGGCCTAATTCTGCTTCTATATCTTACAGTCTACAGCAAGTTCTAAAGTGAAAATATGCCAACTGTAACTGAGAAGTTAAAACCCTTAAGATATGATTGATGATAATAATGGACATCAGCATTTCTATTTTACCGAATTCTGGTTAGACAGAAAGATTGATAGCTTTGGCATAAACACAGCGTCTCTCTAACATTCCTAACAGGATTGTATTGCATACAAAATGGGGGAACTTAGCCACTAGTATAACCATGTGGCTCACTGACATGCCCACCAGTCATATTTTCAGTCTCTGCAAGATGTTTTACATTGAAGTTCGCCTGTTAACAATAACTTTATCTCATCAGGTTCTCACTTCAATACAAGCAGCAGAGGTTCCAAAGCCATTTACTCTCTCCACCACTGACATACAGTAGCAGCAGTTTGCACCGTGCACAGGATGCACCTGGAGACACTGACAAAGACTCCTTAGCCCTGACAAAGCACCTTCCGAAACCATCGCCTCTGCCAACCAGGGCAGCAGAAAAATAGGAACACCACCACTCCAAGGCTTGGAAATAGATCGGCGGTCATTCACCATCACTGAATCAAAGTTAGGCAACACTCTGCTTAACAGTAAATCAGATGCTGGAAATCCAGACCAACACACACAAAACGTTGGAAGAATTCTGCAGGTCAGGCAGCATCTATGAAGGGGAATAAACAGTCGACAGTTTGGGCCAAGACCCTTCGTCAGGACTCTGATGAAGTCCACAGCCTGATCTGTTCTCTGATTTTGATGGGTCTTGATGAAAATCTTGGCCCAAAACTATGACTGTTTATTCCTCTCCATATAATAAGGGTGCTGCCTTATCTGCTGAGTTCCTCCAGCATTTTGTATGTTTTGCTCTCCCTCCGAGCAGCTCTTCACCACCTTCTCAAGGGCAGCCAAGGATGTGGAATTAAATGCTAACTCAGCCTGAGAAGCTCACATCCCATGAATAAATATGAAAAGAATTCACAGCATGACTGAGCAACGTGTGCTGAATACTGACACGATGCAAATACTGCAGACGTGTGGTTTACATTAAATTACATTATTGTCAAAGCTAGGGGAATGATCTTCCCTTAAGATGGGCAGTAGGTTTCGATGGACTCTGGATGATCTCTTTGCGGGTGTTGCTGTTGTTTTCGTGGAGCAAGGGGGAGAGGAGAGGGTTAATGCTCTTGCTGTTGCTTTTATGCGTGGGAGGGGCGTTGGTGGCTTTTGGGGTTCTAACATTTTTCTTTCATTCAATCTTTGGGGCTCTTTTTTATTTCATGGATGTCTGTGAAGAGCAAGGATTTCAGGCTGTATACTGTACACTTTGATATGAAGTTGAACCATTGACTATAACAGCACAAATAGCAGAGATTATTAAAGATATAGATTAGCTTTATTTGTCACACGTACACGGAAACAAACCGTGAAGTGCATCTTTTGCATGAAACTAAATCAGTGAGGATTGTGCTGGGCTGCCCACCACACTTCTGGCACCAACATAGCATGCCCGTAACTCACTAACCCAAACCGTACATCTTTGGAATGTGGCACGAAACCCGAGCACCCGGAGGAAGCCCACAGGGTCACGGCGAGAATGTACAAACTCCTTACAGACAGCGATGGGAATCGAACCACAATCTCACAGCCGGTGCTGTAAAGCATTGTGATAACGGCCATATGGTTTATACAATAGTAGCTATATTGCACTTTTACTTGAAGATAATGTAGCTGAATTGTAGACTCACTGCAATTATAAATGAATTTTCAGCACAGATGAAATTCTGTGGTGACTGCATTTGGATTTATATAGCACCATTCACAATATTGAACTGTACATGCTTCACTGCTCTGAGGTGCAGTTTAGAAGTGGGGTTACCATGACGATGTTGGGAGGTGAGGTGACCCCTTTGTGTATGGAGATCCCAGGATGATGAATGATCGGACTTCATGCAAATTCAACCATACATTTTAAAATACTTTTTTCAAGATAGTAATAGTAATACTAAAATATTTGTGGTGTTCATTAATGACTGGATACAGCATATATTCCCATTAGTTTAATTATGGGTAGTGTTATGATGAAAATTTGTTGAAGTGAAAGAATTATACAAGTGTATGATATAAGTTGCAATACAAGATCCTTTTCAGAAAATATCTTCAAAGCTCTAAATTTATTATCAAAGTCCGTATACGTCACCATATACTACCTTGAGGTTCATTTTCTTGCAGGCACTCACAGTAGAACAAAGAAGTCACGCCAAGTTTACTGTTATTTAACTATATACATGTATATAACGTACTGTATATAGAAATGAGACAATGTTTCTCCAAACCAGGTTGCAAAGCACAGTAGTACACATAACTCACAGCACATGATTACTTCTAAAATCTACAGATGAATCACACATAACTAACAAACTAAAGTTCATTAATATTAAATATTGTAAGGTATGGAACAGATTAACCAGTGACACTTCGAATACGATGTGGTAGGGAGTTCAGAAGCCTGAGGGAAGAACCTATTTCTCATCTGGATCATTCTTGTTTTTATGCATCAGAGTCTCCTGCCTGATGGTAGAAAGTCAAAGAGGATGCTGGATGGATGTGTGGGATCCTTAATAATACAATACAATACAATCAATGAAAAACTACACACAAATGAAGACGGACAAACAGCCAATGTGGGCAAACAGTGCAAATAAAAAAATAAGTAAATAATACTGAGAACACAAGGTGAAGAGCCCTTGAAAATGAGCCCATGGGTTGTGGAATCAGTTGAGATGAATGAAGTTGTCCACGTTGCTTTAGGTGGCTGATGGTTGGAGGGTAAGAACTGAGAGGGTATGATCGAGGTATGCACAATTATCATTCCACTGTTCAAAGGCACGCTACGAGCATGCCTTTCGATGGACTCAATAAGGAAGTGAGGATGCCCCCAGATTCACCAAATTCCAGCTGGATGTCATGGCGGGCAGGGAAAGTGAAGTCTGAAGCCAGCAAGAAGAGTGATTTGATGGAGGTTTCGAGAGAAGGTCGTGGTGTGTGGCATAAGAATGGCGATAATTATTCTACAGAGAGGGTTCAACGTAGTCAAGGTAAATTTATTGCCTAATTTGAGATCCATTGCTTGAGGTATTCACAGTAGAACAGAGAAATACAATAGAAACAACTACACACAAAGAGTGACAGATACCAATATGCAAAAGAAGACAAACTACAAATACAGAAGAACCCATAATAATAAAAATAATTAAATAATACTGAGAAGATGATTTGTAGAGTCCTTGACAACGAGTCCGTAGTTTGCAGAATCAGTTCATTGCTGAGGTGAGTGAAGATAGCCACACTGGTTCGGGGTAAAATCTGTTCCTGAACCTGGTAGTGTGGGACTTAAGGCTCCTGTGTTTCCCTCCTGATGGCAGCAGTGAGAAGAGAACAACCCCTGGATGGGGGGGGGGGGTCCCTGATGATGGATGCTGCTTTCCTGCGACAGCTCTCCTTGTAGATGTGCTGAAAGGTGGAGGGCGGTGGGGGGGGGACCTTTTCCTGTGATGGACTGGGCTGTATCCACCACTCTTTGTCAGCTTATTTTTCTTTGTGAGCTGTGGAAGCTCACCAAGGTCACACATCACAAGTGAGTGAAAGCAGACAGCAGGGGTGGATACAGCGGTGGTCAGCACCCTGTTATTCGTAAGTTCTCAGTTTGTGTAAAATTATTATTAGACATGGCTCTCTGGTCTACGTCAGTTATATGTGTTCAACCTTGTAACCAAGTGACCATGGACAGCTGGTGATCAATAGTGAACAGGAAAGACACACTGATACTTGTGGACTGACCTGAATCGGCAGAAGAGTGCAAAGGCACACGGTTTTATTAAAGTAGGTTAAAAGGTCGACACAACATAATGGGCATTGGTCAGACTGGATTAGAGTGTTGTGGAGTATTGCGAGCAGTTTTGGGCGCCTTATCTAAGAAAAGAAGTGCTGGTATTGGAGAAGATCCATGGAGGTTCACAAAAATGATTCTGGAAAAGACAGGGTTAATGTATGAGGAGTGTTTTATGGCTCTGGGTCTGTACTCACAGGAGTTTTGAAGAATGAGTAGGGATCCCATTGAAGCTTATCAAATATTAAAAGGCCTAGATAGAGAAGAGGCTTCTTATAGCGGGGGTGTCTAAAATCAGAGGGCATAGTCTCAGAATACAAGGATATCCTGTTGGAACAGCGATGAGGAGGAATTTCTTTAGTCAGAGGGTGGTAAATTCGTGGAATTCATTGCCATGGATGGCTGAGGAGGCCAAGACATTAGGTATATTTAAAGTGGAGGTTGATATGTTCTTGATTAGTCAGGGTGCTAAAGTTTACAGGGAGAAGGCAGGAGAATGGGGTTGAGAGGGATACTAAATCAGCCATGATGGAATGGTGGAGTAGACTTGATGGACTGAATGGCCTAATTCTGTTCCTATGTCTTATGGTCCTATAGTTTTATTGCCTGTGCTGTACTGTTCTATGTTCTATATTTTTGGAGGCTAACCTCACCTTGCAGCCATGGAGACATTCCTGAACTTCTTTGTGCTGTTCTTTGGACACCAGCCACATATTCAGCTTCCTCCTCCTGTTATCCCCCAACTGTTTGTCTCTGAACTGTTGCACTATCTTGTGTCTCACCTCTGTTCTTGAGATAGATAGGTAGATATCTACTTTATTGATCCCAAAGGAAATTACAGTGTCACAGTAGAATTACAAGTGCACAGATATAAATGTGAGAAGAGAAGTAGAAAGAATAAAAAATAAGTTACCACAATCAGTCTAACAGGAGGGGGTCATCATTTTCCTGGCTATAGGTTGACTCATTATAGAGTCTAATGGCCGAGGGTAAGGATGACCTCATATAGTGCTCTATGGAGCAGAGCATTTGTCTTAGTCTATTACTAAAAGTGCTCCTCTGTTCAGCCAAAATAGCATGCAGAGCCTGAGGAAGATTGTCCAGAACTGTCCGGATTTTCTGAAGTGTCCTTTGTTCTACCACAGCCTCCAGTGTGTCCAGTTTGACTCCTATCATAGAGCCAGCTTTTCTAATCAGTCTCTTGAACCTGTTGGCATCACCCGTGTTGATGCCATTGCCCCAGCACACCATCGCACTGAAGATTGCACAACAGACTAGGAGATCATATGAAGGAGAAGCCTGCGTACTCTAAAGGGCCTCAGTTTCCTTCAGAAGTAGAAGTGACTCTGGCCATTTTTGTACACAGCTTCTATGTTGGTGCACCACTCAAGTCTGTCATCCAGGTGCATCCCCAGGTACTTGTAGGTCCTCACCACATCCACATCCTTAGGGAAGCAATGCAGGCTTACTCTGGTGGATTTCCAGAGCAGTAACTACACCCAAAATATATTTCCAATCTTCTTACTGCTTGCCTGATGACATTTCTGTCTTGCTTTGGTTGGCGGAACCTGCCCTTCCAGCCCAATGAGCCACAACACCCATACTCACCTATTAAACCCTGGTTGAACTGCAGGACAATTTACAATGACTAATTAACCTACTAACTAGTATGTGTTTGGACTCTGGGAGAACCTGGAAGACCCAGAAGACACCCATGCACACACACACAGGAAGAACTACAGGCCCTTTACAGAGGACTCTTCAACCCAGATAAATGTGAGGTGGTTCATTTTGGTAGGTCAAATATGATGACAGAATATATTAATGGTAACGCTCTAGGCAGTTTGGAGGATCAGAAGGATCTTAGGGTCCGAGTCCATAGGACACTCAAAGTTGCTGTGCAGGTTGACTCTGTGGTTAAGAAGACATACAGTGCATTGGTCTTCATCAATGGTGGGATTGAGTTTAAGAGCTGAGAGGTAAGGTTACATCTATGTAGGACCCTGGTCAGACCCCACTTGGAGTACTGTGCTCAGTTCTGGTCACCTTACTACAGGAAGGATGTGGAAACCATAGAAAGAGTGCAGAGGAGATTTACAAGGATGTTGCCTGGATTGGGGAGCATGCCTTATGAGAATAGGTTGAGTGAACTCGGCCTTTTCTCCTTGGAGCGACGGAGGATGAGAGGTGACCTGACAGAGGTGTATAAGGTGATGAGAGGCATTGATCGTGTGGATAGTCAGAGGCTTTTTCCCAGGGTTGAAATGGCTAACATGAGAAGGCACAGTTTTAAAGTGCTTGGAAGTAGGTACAGAGGAGATGTCAGGGGTAAGTTTTTTTATGCAGGGAGTGGTGAGTGTGTGGAATGGGCTGCCAGCAACGGTGGTGGAGGCGGATATGATAGGGTCTTTAAGAGACTCTTGGATAGGTACATGGAGCTTAGAAAAATAGAGGGCTATGGGTAAGTCTAGTAATTTCTAAAGTAAGTACATGTTCGGCACAGCATTGTGGGTCGAAGGGCCTGTATTGTGCTATAGGTTTTCCATGTTTCTATGTTTCTATGACAACAGAACTCTGAACTCCAACCCCCTGAGCTGTAATAGTGTTGCATGAACTGCTACAACGCCATTATGGTGCTCCTGTGCTTGAAAGTTAAGTTCATAGATGCATTTTCAGCTTGATTCATTAGCCGCAGACAGCCTCTGGGTCTTCTTGGAGGTGTGAATAGTTGGGCAAGGAGGGATGCCACAGGATGAAAGAATCATTCTAACTATCCCAAAACTTTGGACAAAGATCCTCTTGTCTCTGGAAGCTAATGGTTTGGAAGTTCAGCCAATTAATATTCCAGGGTTAATTTGAAACCAGAATCATTCAGCCTGCTGTAGGTTGGAGCTGTGGAAGGCCTGTCTGAGTGACAATCCTGTGTGCTTGCTCATGCTGGCTGGCTTCAGGGTGCTGAAGTTAAGGTAAGATTAGGAATAAGTTACCTGCCAACTGACATACTTGTGATTGGTCAACTGTCAAATGCTTCGATATCTGGCAGAGGACTGCAAGGATCCTGAGGTACAGAAGCTATGAACGGTACCCTATCTCAGAAAGTGGTGAGGTATAGTTACCACATCCAGCAGGCAGTTGGTCTTGATCTTCCACAACACGCACAAGATGCTGGAGTAACTCAGGAAGTCAGGCTGCATTTTGGATGGAACTAAACAGTCGATATTTCCATAAGCCCATAATATAGAGGAGCAAAATTAGGCCATTCAGCCCATCGAGTATGCCCCACCATTCTATCAGGGCTGATTTATTATCCATCACAACTCAATTCTCTTCCCTTCTCCTCGTAACCTTTGGTGCCCTTACTAATCAAGATCCTATCAACCTCCACTTTAAATATAGCCAGCAACGTGGCCTCCACAGCCGCCTGTGGCAACGAATTCCACTGGTTCACCACCCTCTGTCTAAAGAATGCTCTTGGCCCGAAATGTTGTTTGGTTATTCCCCTCCATATGTGCTGCCTGACCTGCTGAGTTCCTCCAGCATTTTGTGTGTGTTGCTCAAGATTTCCAGCACTGCAGAATCTCTTGTGTTAAAGACCATCCAGCACCTGGCCCTGATGCCGTTCCCCTACCACACCCCCCCACTGTACATCGCCATTTTAACATGTCAAGAAGTGACCCCCAGTGTGTAACCATTGTGAATTGGAGCTCTCAGCATCTCCCTTCTGTACAGCTGCAGGCTCAAAATTCAAGTTCAAAGTAAATTTATTATCTAAGTAGGTATGTATCACCATATACTACATTGAGATTCAATTTCTTGCACTCCTTCTTGATAGAACAAAGAAATACAGCAGAGTCACTGAAAACCTGCAAAAAAAAAGCAATGTGCAAAAGACAGGCTGTGGAAATACAAATAAAAGTAGACACTGAGCAGCCTGCTCTTCTTACGGGGGCTTCAGTGTTGTACAGCCCCCTTTGGGTCCTACAGTATTGCCTGAGGGGAACCCCATGGTAATACCCCAAGCAGGGCCACCAGCTCCAATAGGCAAGCAGTGGCAGCTGCCGAGGTGTTCAGACCGAACACAGTTCAGTGAGCTATATCAACACAAATCCTGTGGCGTGTTTCCGCAAGATTTCTTAAATAAAGAATCAACACAAGTCCTGCGAGGAAAGTCCTCCACAGAGGCTTTAAGGAAACTGGTTGTTTGGAGGCTGCAATATTGATGGGTAGGTGTAATTATTAATTGTACAGCTGTCTTTCAATACCATTTCATTCTACTGGCAAGGCTCTGGAAGCTTATGCACTCTATGTTAAATTCACAAACCTCTGTTACGATCAGTTTTAAAGAACAATGGCTACAGATCATTTGCCAACCCACCTCTCCTTTTTATGGATGCATGAGATTCGGCAGATGCTGGAAATCCAAAGCAACTCACAAACTGCTGGAGAAACTCGGCAAGTCAGGCAATAGACAATAGACAATAGGTGCAGGAGTAGGCCATTCAGCCCTTCGAGCCAGCACCACCATTCACTGTGATCATGGCTGATCATCCACAATCAGTACCCTTTTCCTGCCTTCTCCCCATATCCCTTCACTCCGCTATCTTTAAGAGCTCTATCTAACTCTTTCTTGAAAGAATCCAGAGAATTGGCCTCCACTGCCTTCTGGCAGCATCTATGGAGGGAGATAAACAATTGAAGTTTCGGGCCGAGACTCTTCTTCAGGATGGAATTGATCTTAAGTATCTCAACTTGAAACGTTGACTGTTTATTGCCTCTCCATTGATGCTTCCCAACCTGCTGACTTCCTCCAGCATTTTGTGTGTTGTCTTGCATATTATGGATTTCCTGATTGCAATCTCACACACACGAGGTGAGCTACAAAACTGCTAGGTTTGCATTAAGCTTCAGGCACCGCTTTCTTTGCATTTGTATGCCCTACCAACCCACCTGATCACCTGGGTTAAAACCTCCCCCTCCCCAATATTGATGAAGAAATATAAACACAGAAGAGCAAGCAACTATATTTATCCAGTGACTTAAACAGAACTTCCCTATGTGAGCTGAAGTTGGGGGTAAGTTTGAAACAGTGATAACCGATGGTAGCCCAAAAGTTTGAGTGAGGAGCACTCGGTTCTTGCAGATGGACATCACTAACCCAAATACACATCTAGACCCTTCAAAAACACTGCTGGTGGGATTGTTTAATGAAGCAGTCTGCTAATTTCTCTCAATTGCCTTGTTTATTTTCTTAAGACACCAGGTACAAATTTTTGGAATGAAAATATTGCACTAGGCAAAAGATATATTAGCCAGGATGTCGTGAAACTATCATTGCCTTGTATGGTAACCTTGGGATTTGAGGCAGTGTATGGGAGGTCCCCAATGATCCCCCAACCCACCCATAGATCATTGCCATGTATGGTATTGTGGATCTAATCAAATCGTTGGCTTGCTGCTGAAAAGCATCTGTGACTATGGTATCCTATATATTTCAGGGACAGAGCACATAAACCCACCCCACCACTCAACATAATCAGGCCACTCAGCACCAACAGAACATATAGTACTTTAGACAACTTTCCAGAAATAATTTAACCTACTAGATCATACGTTAGGTGAAAATGCTTTCACTTTGTGTGTGTTTAGTTGAGATGTTACATTGACGGCATAGCTTGTAAAATAACCATACACGATTAATCACATTTGAAATTAGGTCAGGGCAGCGCAATCACTTTACAATGTGGGTGATCACAGCTCAGGGTTCGATTCCTGCTGCTGACTGTAATGAGTTTGTATGTTCTCCTCTTGACTGCGTGGGTTTCCTCCGAGTGTCCAAAGACGTATGGGTTAAGGTTAGTGAGTTGTAAGCATACCATGTTGGCAACGGAAGCATGGAGTTCTGACTCCCCGCACAACCCTTGAGCTGTGTTGGTCGTTGTTCAAAAATGACACTTTTCACTGTATGTTTTAATGTCCGTCTGACAAATAAAATTAATCCTTCAGATGTAAGCAAAAGCTTTCAGTATATTTCAATGCATTCATTTAAATAACATCTTTATAATAAAACATGGATCTTGTTCCTGGATTGAACAAGAAGCAAGACCCATTAGTGGACTCATTGTAAAAAGATGGTGTGTAAAGTGGGTGTACTGTGAAGAGATTGCGGGGTAGCCCCTTCCATGCCCACAACTCTAAATTCTTTGGAATATTGGAGGAAACTGGAGCTCCCAGGGGAAACCCCAAGTGGTTACGGGAAGAACGTACAAACACCTTAGAGGCAGTGGTGGGAATTGAAACCCAAAAGATGATCACTGGTGTTGTAAAGTGATTGCACTAACCGTGATGCTATCATGACATCCAATAGACTCATTGACTCCTTGACTTGTAGACTAGCATAAATGGAACGGGCCAAATAGCCTCTTTCTATGTGAGAAAATATGAAAATGCTAATTCCTTCTGATCATTAAAGCAATCTTCTGACTAGGATTATTTTCCAGTCATCAAGTTTTGAAACTCAGCAACCGCCTCCCAATTTACTCAGCCGTTCTTTTCACAGGGCATCTTGACTACAGCAGTCATCCATGGCAATCATTGTCAGAGGGGCAGAAGGCATGAAAGAAAATTGCTTCCCCCAGCTACACAGTACATTCTATTAAAATAATTTATAGCTGGGAATGCTTTCTTGACATTTCTCAAAACTTCAAGGTTCAAATGCTGGTTATAAAGCTTGCCTTTTGAGGTTTTAACATCCTCAACAACCTCTCAATGGCATTAATGCCTTGGAATTAATCCGAGTGTCTTTTTTTTTGTATATTAGCTTTCCAATGAAAATAACTAAATGGTCAGATTTTAAATTTATTTTTGTAATGCCCTACTTCCCCTGTTTAGGACTTCTTTGAGCACTTTTTTTCAAGCATTCTAATTATACCATACTTTGTGGATTCTCCACCAAGAGCTTATTGCAAATGAATGTTTCACATTACCTACACCTTTATATGGTGCATTCTAACGCAATAAGTCACAATCCCTGATTGGACAGTTAGCCTGATCTGATTTATAGTGCCGTTACGTCGTCTGAGCAGCTTTTGTTAACAATCTTCACCAATTTTTGTTCTTGACACTTAGCAGAAGGGATATTACTGAATGACTTTATAATGCAGGATTTCTGTCCATAGACATTGCACCCATCAAAAGTGAGCAATCATTTTTAATCTGCTAAAAGAATGCAAAATTTGTTTAAAAATATTGTTACTTAGATTCAATGGCAAAGTCAGACTACCTGGAAAATACTGAGTGTAAAGAGAATTGAGAAAGCTCAGTTTTAGTTTAAATATTTTGCAAGAATAGCAGGCCAAGTTAAAATAGAACTCATTTAGTTTTTCACAATATTGACTGAAAGATAAAAAAAGATAAACTATATAAAAACATTATAAATATTATAAATTATAATAAAAGCATTACTGCAGTTAAAATCATTTTGCATATTCATGCCAAGATATCAGTATTTGGGATATGCATCAGTTAACATTAGGTAAGTTGGAATTCATTTTAACATTTTAATAGTTAAAACGTTTAATATATAATTGCCTAACCTCTTAAGTGGATCCGTATTTCAGTGCAAACAGACCCCCTCTGCTGAGGCCTCCAATCACGAAGATGCTTTCAGCAAAGTGGTTTGATTGAGTGAACTCTGACATTGGAATAATCACAGACTACAAAGTGTACTCCTCCACTGCTTATGTGTGGTCCCAGCAGACCCCGTCCTGTTGATGTCTGGCTCTGATAAGTTCAAAGTTCAACACAAGAGGCCTATCACTACGTTCACTGAACTATGAGAGAAGGATAGACTGTGACTGGGGATTCCGAATGCTTTTAAGGGATTGGAACTGCAAAGAGAAAACTACCTTGATGCACGGAGGAATTTGGATGAAATCTCAAAACGGTGTTATGGTTATTTATGTGAATGAACTGGGGACAAAATAGAGACCCACTCTAAAAGGAAACTTTCAAAAAACAGGAGCCAAAAGCTGCACAGCACTCAAATTCCACTATATTGCAGGAACTAATCGCGGTTTTGCAGAAAGGATGGTTAGAGTTAAATCCTTTGCTGTATTTTTATGCCAGACTCTTTGCATGTCACGTGGTGTTAATTACATGAAATAATAAACCTCTTTAGAATCAATGTATTCACAGACCCATAGGGATGTCAGTCCACCGAATTATTTAATGACGAACAGAGTGCACTAATTAAATAGTGGCATATAAAAGCGGTTTTATAGAAATGTTGAATGCAAAGAAAAAATCATTTAAGTCTTACACTGAATGTTTGGTGACACAATAAAAGAAATAGATGTGGCATGCTAGTGTAAAGCTATTACAGCACCAGCAATCCGGGTTCGATTCCCGCCAGTGTCTGTAAGAAGTATACATGTTTTCCCCGTGACCGTGTGGGTTTTCTCCAGGTGCTCTGGTTTGCTTCCATGTCCCAAACATATGGGTTAGTAGGTTAATTGGTCACACAGGTGTAATTGGGCATTGTGGCCCAGTTAGCTTAGAAGGCATGTTACTGTGCTTCATCTAAAAATACATAAATAAGTAACTTAATAAATTCTAAGTGCAAGTAGTGAGTTTTATTCTGTAACAATAAGCGCTTTGAGGAACATGTAATGAAAGGAGGATGCTCAATGACCTCATTATTATGAACTGGGGATGAAACGGTTAACGTATGAGGAGCAATTGATGTTTCTGGGCCTGGACCCACTGGAGTTTAGAAGAATGAGGGGAGATCTCATTGACATCTATCAAATATTGAAAGGCCTAGATACAGTGGATGTGAAGAGGATGTTTCCAAAAGTGGGGGAGACTAGGATCAAAGGGCCCAATAAGGGGACGTCCCTTTAGACAAAGATGAGCAGGAATTTCTTTGGTGAATCTGTGGTACTCATTGCCACAGTCGGCATTGGAGGCCAAGTCATTGGGCATACTTAAAGCAGAGGTTGATAGGGTCTTGATTAGCAAGATTGTCAGATGATTAGCGAGGGTGCTAGTCATTATGGTGAGAAGGCAGCAGAATGGGGTTGAGAGGCATAATACATTAGCCATGATGGAATGGTGCAGCAGGCTTGATGGGCTGAATGGCCTAATTTGGCTGCTGTCTCTTATGGTTTTATGGTCGTATTTATACTGTTCCAACAATGCAAGCTTGTCATCAGCTTACATCAACAGCACAGATTTACGTCCACTCACAACACGCTGGAGGAAATCAGCAGGTCTGGCAGCATCCGTGGAAAAGATGGGTCGACGTTTCGGGCCGGAACCCTTCGTCAGGACAGATTTATGTCCTTTATTTTCTAAGATATGGATCACAAGGCTACAGGATTCACACAGTTGAGGAAGGCATTCAGTCCATCTTAAGTCATTGTTCCAGAATCACAAGACCACACCCCAGCAATTGTTGTGTTCCAGATGTTTTATTTAAATTCAAGATTAATAAACATTTAACCATACAGGAATATCCATGAATACAGCCAGATAAGACCGTGCTCCTTTGGGGTCAAGTTGCAAAAGTCATTACCAACAGTCGTACACAGCACAAGGCGCATATAACACATACAAGATAGCAGTAAACATACTGTCAAACAGAAAATAAATACGTAGTCCAAGTCCCCGAGTGATGTGTCCTGTAAATTGATGGCGCATGGGTGTCGTCAGCAAGAACCGCAGCCCGCATGTAATCCGGCTTGTCTTCTGCCGAGCGAACACTGGAGAGCAGCACCCACAGGAGTGGCCGAGACTTAATCCAGCATGTATGGCATGCCACGTGGCCTCCAGCCTCTCCCCTCCTGGACTGCTGCAACTGGCAAACCGGCAGCATGAGGCCTGGACCTCACCACAACTGAGGCCACGCAGCAACCCCGCCATCGTCGGTCTCACCAATAGACCACTGAAACAGACTTGCAGTATTTTACATCAACAACGTCCAACAGGGTCTTGCGATCACAAGAAAAGCACCCAAGGCAATCTCTGGCTGTCAGGCTGCACACCAACTCCGATGCCTTCCTGTGGCAGGCGGCAACATGGTCCGCAACAAGTCCAGCTTGGTGCTGAAAATTATTTCAGGACTTTTGTCACCCTGCCTGGAAATTAGATTATTAGATTAGATTATGAAGACACGCAGTCCTCTTTTATTGTCATTTAGTAATGCATGCATTAAGAAATGATAAAATATTTCCTCCGGTGTGATATCACAAAACACAGGACAGACCAAGACTGAAAAAACTGCCAAAACCACATAATTATAACATATAGTTACAACAGTGCAACAATACCATAACTTGATGAAGAAGTCCATGAGCACAGTAAAAAGTTCAAAGTCTCTCAAATGTCCCACATCTCACACAGACGGGAGAAGGAAGAAAAACTCTCCCTGCCATGCCCGACCACAATCCGTCTCTGAGTCATCCGAAAACTTCGAGCCTCCGAATCAGCTCTCCGACACCGAGTACTGAGCACCATCTCTGTCCGAACGATTCGACCTCAATCTCGGTTGCCAACAGCAGGCAAAGCCGGGGATTTTGAGGCCTTCCCTCCGGAAGATTCCCGACCATGCAGTAACGACAGCAGCGAAAGAGCGTTTCAGAAATTTCTCCAGATGTTCCTCTGTGCTTTCACATCCGTCTCCATCAAATCAGAATTGTCCACAGCCCCTATTTAACGGATACGATATAATTTTTCACCAGAGGGCTGCGCACGCGTGGCGCACTGCTCTCTCTCCTCCCGCTGATTACGTTCGTATGTTCTTGCCATGACTGCGTGGGTCTCCTCCCATAGTCCAAAAATATACCGGTTGGTAAGTTAATGGGTCACTGTAAATTGTCCCGTGATTAGGCTAGGGTTAAATCGGGGAATTGCAGGGTGGTATGGCTCATTGGGCCGGAAGGGCCTATTGCATGCTGTATCTCAATAAACAAACAAACAAATAAATAAATAAATAAATACAGGCAGCGTGAGTGCCATCCATTATGCTTCTCCTTTCCGTCTGCAATTAAATTCACCTGCCATTTCATATCCCACTCAGTTTATTCTACAACTGGTCTAACAGTTACGATTCCTGCGGGACTCCTGAGTTTGGCATCAGCTGCTAATTTGTCCAGTTTCTACATTTAAAGTTTTAAAGCCGTTCTGTTTTAAAAAGATTAAATGACTAAGTGCTAGCGTTGAGGGTTTCAGCAACGGTCTCTGTTCTCATTTTTCAATTTTGCCACTTGCAAGACGCTTCGCCATGGCAACGATGTCTGCCAGCAACACTCCGAAATACAGCCCAGATACTATGTGAACCTTGAGAGGGATAATAGTTATTAAACTTTCCAATTTATTCACTGATCTACTATGTGCCTGTTTGCTGCATTCTTTTCCAGCATCTTGACTTTGAGCAACAGAAGTTAAAATTCAGTGCAGGATTTTACATTCTAATCAATGGTGTTCCCAGAACGTCATGCAAAAGTTGGATCTCTTTACATAATTGACTGTGATTGAACAATGGTGTGTGCAGATAAAACTATTCTTACCGGCAAATTGTACCGAGAACCAATTTTGCCTCAATTTCAGGGGGAGAAAACTACGGAAGCCCGTCCATATCAAGAAGTACCCACGAAATCCTGGTGTACTGGTGTTAAACCATTCCACCAGTATAACATGCAGTCTAAATTCTCTGAGATTTCAGAGAGATGCATAGTATAGATTGAGAAGAGTAGCTAACCACTTGCCACATTTCTCTAATTCTGGGGAACAAATGCCCTTCTGAGATAGTAAGCATTTATTTTTGACCATGCTGTTGCACAGGGTCTTCAGTGCCGTTCCCACCTCCAGCCAGCACCTCCCCCAACCACCACCATCTTCACCAGATGTCCACAGAATGAGGTGACACTGATATTGTCTGTGTCTGCAAGCATCCATGTGACTGGCCTGAGGAAAATAAATTTAAAATTTTAATGACTTCTGTACATCCTGTAGTGATTTTTATGATGTTTCAATTAAACAAGCTACTCAGAGCCGTGTTACATCCACTTTCCTCTCTTGAAGGTTGAGTGAAAGAGTTGCCTGCTTACAAGGAAGGTGAATTCAATCACCAGGCTATGAATCTCTCCCACTGTTGCTGGTCTATCATTAAGGAAGAGTCAGATTATGCGGTAAAACAAAATGAGGCCACAATATGCGTTTATTGTTTCTTCTTAAACGTCTATAATTAACTCTGTTATAACAATTACAAGATGGTGGTCAATTATGTGACTGTTATTTTGGACAGTTTCTGTTTGGAGCAATGTTGCGTATGGAATGACATTGTACAAATATATGAGACCTAGGAACTCACTTTCAGGGATGCTACAACTCACGTTCTTAGTATTTATTTATATATTTATGTTTTTACACACTTTGTCTTCCTTTTCACATTAGTCGATGGTTAGACTTTCTGTGTAGTTTTTCATTGATTCCATTGTTTCTTTGATCTGTGAATGCCTGTAAGAAAATGGATATACATACTTTGTTAATAAATCTACTTTGAACTTTCAATTTTCTTTGTAATACTGTATTTAAAATTGGAAAACGATGGAAATTGTTATATCAAAGCTATAGAGTGCTACAGCACAGAAAGGTGCCCTTTGACCCATCTGGCCCTCGCCGAAATGATATTCTGCCTACTCCCATCGACTTGCACCGGGACCATAGCCCTCCATACCCCTACCACCCATGTACTTACCCAAACTTCTCTTAAGTATTGCGATTAAGCTCACATCCACCACTCCACTGGCAGCTTGTTCCACACTCACCGCATCCTCTGATTGAAGAAATTCCCCATCATATTCCCCTTAAATATATCACCCTTCATCCTTAACCCATGACCTCTAGTTCTAGTCTCACCCAACCCCAGTGGAAAAAGCCTTTTTGCATTTCCCCTATCCGTACACCTCATAACCTGGCATACCTCTATCAAATCCCCCCTCATTTCCTGACGCCTCAGGGAATAAATTCCTCACCTGCTCAACCTTCCCCTATAACTCTGATCCTCAGTCCCAGCAATATCCTTGTAAATTTTTGCTGTACTCTTTCAATCTTATTGATGGCTTCTTGTTTCATTCATTGGAATAGATGCCGTAAAGGGGTGGATTCTGCTCAAACAATAACGAAATATCGCAAGACAGACACACACAAAATGCTGGAGGAACTCAGCAGGTCAGGCAGCATCCATGGAGAGGAATAAACAGTGGACCCTTCTTCAGGACTGAAAAGGAAGTGGGGAAGACACCAGAATAAAAAGGAGTGGGGAGGGGAAGGAGGATGGCTAGAAGGCGATGGGTGAAGCCAGGTCGGTGGGGAAAGATAAAGGGCTGGAGAGGAAGGAATCTGTTAGAAGAGGAGAGTGGACCATGGGAACGAAGGAAGGAGGAGGGGCACCGGGAGGAGGTGACAGGCAGGAGCGAAGAGTTAAGAGCAATAGAAGAAGAGGGAAGGGGAAGGAATTTTTTTCTGGAAGGAGCAATTGATATTCATGCCATTAGGCTGGAGGCTTCACAGATGGAATGTAAGGTGCAGCTCCCCCACCCTGATGTAGTGCCATCCACACTGGACGTTGAGGCTGAGTTGAGCATCAAGCTAGCAACACAACCTCGTTAAAAAAAAAGCAAATGCTGAAGAAACAGTAAAGTTGCTGCCCGATGCGCCACAAGGCGCGGAGGGGAACAGTCAATCATCCTCCACCATGAGGGTGGCCTCGTCGTGGCACAAAAGGAGGCCATGGACTGACATGTCATAACGGGAATGGGAATCAAAATTTTTGGCAACCGGGAATTTCCACTTTTGGTGGATGGAGCAGAGGTGCTCAATTGACCCTCAATTTATGACAGGTCGCATTGGGAGCACCGTATATTTTTGCTGGTCTTAGTGCTTATTTAGCCTGCTGATCATTTCTATATTGTGATTGTGGCTTGGCTGTTGAACACCACAGCTACTGTAAATTTCAACAGTGTCAGACTGAGGATTAATGTTTTTACATATCTTCCTCTGGAAATCTGCAGAGTAATTTATATGGTAAATGTTACTTTTATACCCTAGATTTCAAAGTATGCACTAACTTGCCAGCTTTTTCAGGCTGTGGAATTTTTGATGGTGCAGATCTGCACTTCTGGAGGAGACATGGGTGTTGACAGAGGAGGGGGCTCCTCCTCAGGCTGTTTGAATTTATCTGCAAGTCCTTCCTGTGCGAAACATCACTGTACTTGCATCTCACCTAGGAGGTTTAGTAGACTCGCTTCATTAAAATGGTGCTTGTTAGTTCTGGCTTTTGTAAACTCCTTCCCTCAGCTTTGAGTGACTTTTTCAGGCTGCTGTCCACCCTAGGAGTAATCTTAGTGAGGTGAGAGCCTTACTTTTCATAGCCTTCACTCAGTCTGCAGACATCTGACTGACTTGCTATTTTAAAGTTTGTACTCTTACTTTCCGGGTGTTTTCAGCACCTTATCCCTCACTTCATAAGACTATAAGACATAGGAGAAGAAATGGGCCATTCAGCCCATCGAGTCTGCTTCACATTCCATTATGGCTGATTTATTATCCTACCAACCCCGTTCTCCTGCCTTCTCCCCATAACCTATCACAGACTTACTAATCAATAAGCTATCAAACTTCGCTTTAAATATACCCAATGACTTGGCATCCACAGCCACCTGTGAAAATGAATTCGATAAATTTGCCACCCCGTGGCTAAAGAAATTCTTCCTCACCTCTGTTCTCAATGGACATCCCTCTCCTAGATTCCCCCCACCCCTTTACAGGAAACATCCTCTCTACACCCATTCCACCCAGGTCCTTCAATATTCAATAAAATCCCTCCGACTCTTCCAAATTCCTGTGAGTACAGGCCCAGTGCCAACAACTGCTCTTCACACATTAACCCTTTCATTCCCAGAATTGTTTTTGTGAGCCTCCTCTGACCTCTCTCCAATGCCAGCCCATCTTTTCTTAGATAAAGGTTCCAAAACTGCTCACAATGCTCCACAACACCCCAGCTCAGTCTGACCAATGCCGTATAATGACTCACACAGGATTTGTAACCTGAATTGCCAGTCAATGTGTGAACTTATTGAGGTTAGTGGCAATGATGGAGATGGAGCACAGATGACTATTAGGCACAGTTCCCAGCTCAGGGCTGAAATACTGACCAATTATGTAGAGCACTACAACACAGATACAGGCCATTTGGCCCAACCAGTGCATGGCAACTGTGGTGCCCATCCAGCTAGTCCCAATTTCCTGCGTTCAGCCCATATCCCTCCAAGCCCCAACCCTCCATGTACCTGTCCAAGTAGTTCTCAAATGATACGATTGTACCCGCCTCAGTCACTTCCTCTGGCGGCTCATTCCATATATTCACCATCCACCACATGATAAAGTTTCTCCTCAGGTCTCTTGTAAATCTTTCCCTCTCACCCTAAATCTATGCCCCCTAGTTTTGGAGTCCCCTACACTGGGACCTCTATAACGTTGTCCCTTATTCTCCTATGTTCCAAGTCATAAAGAACTAACCTGGCCAACCTTTCCCAATAACTCAGGCCCTCTAGTCACAGCAACAACATCCTTGTAAATCTTTTCTGCACTCTTTCCATAAGACCAGAAGACATAGGGACAGAATTAGGCCATTTGGCCCATTGAATCTGCTCTGCCAATCTATCATAGCTGACTTATTTTCCCTCTCACGGCCATTCTCCTGATAAGACCAGTTGAACTAGATCCTACTTATAACTCAGTGACCAAAATGGTACACAACACTCCAAGTGTGGCCTTACCAATGGCTTACACATCTGCAATACAGGTGGAATTTCAAGGACACTTAAAAATATCAGTAATAATCTGTTAAATTAAGTCAATGAACCACTTGATAAATGTTTTACAATAAGGTAGCGTAGCAGTTAGCATGTCACTATTATAACTTAAGGCGTTCTGAAGTTTGGGGTTCAATTTTGGCGCCATTCTGTAAAGAACCTCAGAATGTTCACCCTGTGGAATGTGTGGACTTTCCCCGGGAGCTCCGATTTCCTCCGACAGTCCAAGGACGTACTGGGTAGGTTAATTGGTCATTGTAAATTGTCCTGTGATTAGGTTAGGGTTAATTGGGTTTGTCGTGGGTTGCTGGGGTGGCGTGGGTCAAAGGGCCTGTAGGGCATACTCCGCGCAGTATCGCTAAATAAATAAATAAGTAATCCAGACAATTGTAGTGTAAGCACTGGGGACATTTAAAGTTATTAGTTTAGAACAGTTTCTCACAATTTCTGAAAATTTCAATTGTAACATAGCACATGTTGAATTGTTCATTCACTCACTCAATATCAGCAAGACCAAGGAACTGATTGTTGACTTCAGGAGAGGGAAACCAGAGGTCCATGAGCCAGTCCTCATCAGAAGGTCAGAGTGGAGAGGGTTAGCAACTTTAAATTCCTGGGTGTTAATATTTCAGGGGGTTTGTCCTGGACCCAGCACATAAGTGCAATTGTGAAGAAAGTGTGGCAGTACCTCTACTTCCTTAGGAGTCTGTGGAGATTTGGCATGACATCTAAAGCTTTGGCAGACATCTATAGATGTGTAGTGGAGAGTGGAGACTGGCTGCATCATAGCCTGGTATGGAAACACCCATTCCTTTGAACGGAAAATCTTACAAAAAGTAGTGGAGTCGGTCCAGTACATCAAAGGTAAAGCCCTTCCAATCAGTGAGCACAGCTACATGATATGCTGTCATAGGAAAGCAGCATCCATCATCAGAGATTGCCACAACCCTGGCGATGCTCTTTTTTTGCTGCTGACTTCAGGTAGAAGGTACGACTGCCTCAGGACTTGCACCACCAGGTTCAAGAGTAGTTACTACCCCTCAACCATCAGTCCCTTGAACAAAGGGAATAACCACACTCACACACCCTTTCATTGAGATGTCCACACAACCAATGATCTCACCTTAAGGACTTGTTATCTTGTTATCTCATGGTTTCGTTATTTATTGCTATTTATTTATATTTGCATTTGCACAGTTTGTTGTCTTCTACACTCTAGCTGATCTTTCGTTGATCCTGTTATAGTTACTATTCTATAGAATTGCAGAGTATGCCTGCTGGAAAATGAATCTCAGGGTTGTATATGGTGACATATATGTACTTTGATAATAAATTTACTTCGAACTTTGCATATTGATTGGTTCATCCATCAGTTTATGGCATTGAAGCTTAGATCAGGAAAATTTTAAGAAAAAGTCCTGTTGGGGGCCGTGGTCGAGTGGTCGGCAACTTGGGCCGGCTTCCCCACTGGACTTAGTCTGGTGAGGAGGGTGTGAGGACACCCAGCAGGACTAAAAAAAAACGAGACCTGACAAAGGGTGGATGAGCTGTTTATCAGCCAATGGCCATCTTCCGTGGAAGAGATTAAAGCCTCACCACGTATCTACGAATCGTACGCTATGCACCTAGTTAGAAGAGACGTGATGAACTTGGGCGTTGCACCGTGTGCCTGGACCTGCCCAAGGCCTCCGCCTAGGGAAGGGCCGAGCTCGAGGAAGTGGCTGCGGCTGGAGGCTGACATGGCCTCAGGCTCGAGTTCTGCGGGGGCGGCGGCGGGTGGTGCCAAGGTGGCCAGCGAGAACAAACTGGAGGAGAGGCTGTACTCGGTGCTGTCGCAAGATCGAAGAAGGTGGAGGTGCCTAGCCGCCAACCCCGGATTCAGGACGGCACCCACTGACTGACTGACTGTCATTTGATGAAGTGTGATATGTGGCCTATTTATGAATATGCTGCAGCCAATCAACCTCAAAGAGGGCCACAAAGTTGCTATTGGGTTTGGAGGCTTGTGTGCCTCAGTGACCTGGAGAACTATGCTGGCTGGAGTCAGGGCTTCAAGATTTGGCTCTTGGTGGGGGTCACCCAGGCCAAACAAGTCAAAGGGTAGAGGCCAGACCAAGAGTGGTCCACCAGTGCTCCAAGTTTCAGGGTTCAGCTCAGGGCCTACAACTCTGGGCAAGCAAAATTGTTACAGAAACAGCAAAGAAGAACCCTTCTACATTTGAGTGTGATGGTATTCCTGAGTCTCCTCCCAGGACTTGCATGACTGACAGTAGTGAAAACTGAGAGGAAGCTACTGACATGAAGGAAGCCCTGAACGCAGCCAAGACCAAGACCTAACTGGTGGACAGAAAGAGATGGAGAACTTCATTGCTGCCCTAAATGTCAGCAGGCATAACAGGCAGAAAGTAAGTAAGCAGTCAATCATGTTCCCTGAAAATACTGACAGCATTGCATGTAACACAGTCTCTGTTTCTATAAAGGAAACTGTTTCAGAATCCAAATCTGGAATCAGGCTTAATGTCACCTGCAAATGTCATGAAATTTGTTGTTTTGCGGCAGCAGTACATTGCAATACAAAATAATAAAAACTACAAATGACAATAAGTATATATAAAAATAGATTAAATAGGTAGTGCAAAAAGAGAGGGAAAAATAGTGAGTTAGTGTTCATGGGTTCATGAACCATTTAGAAATCTGATGGTGGAGGGGAAGAAGCTGTTCCTGAAATATTGAGTGTGTGTCTTCAGGCTTTTATACCTCCTCCCTGATGGTAGCAATGAGAAGAGGGCATGTCCTGGGTGTAGGGGGTCCTTAGTGATGGATGCCAGCTTTCTGAGGCATCGCTCCTTGAAGATGTCCTGGATGCTGGGGAGGCGAGTACCCATGATGGACCTAAGTTTTACAACTTTCTGCAGCTTTTCTTCTGACCCTGTGCAGTGGCCCCTTGATACCAGACGGTGATGCATCCAGTTAGAATGCTCTCCACGGTACTTCTGTAGAAACTTGCAAGTGTCTTTGCTGATACACCAATTCTCCTCAAGCTCCTAATGAAACATAGCCATTGTCATGCCTTCTTTGTAATGTTGGGGCCAAGATAGATCTTCAGAAATGTTGACACCCAGGAACATGGAACTGTTCACCCTTTCCACTTCTGATCTCTCAATGAGGACTGACGTGCGTTCCTTTGACATCCCCTCCTGAAGTCCACAATCAATTCTTTGGTCTTACAGACGTTCAGTGCAAGGTTGTTGCTGTGACACCACTCAACCAGATGATCTATCTTGCTCCTGTACGCCTCCTCGTCGCCATCCGAAATCTTGCCAACAACAGTTGTGTTGTCGGCAAATTTATAGATGCCGTTTGAGTCGCGCCCAGCCACACAATTGTGGGTCAGAGAGAGCAGAACATTCTTGAATTGCACCAATCTGATTGTCAGCAAGGAGGAGATACTATTTCCGATCTGTGCAGACTGTGGTCCCCTAGGGAGGAAGTTCAGGATCCAGTTGCAGAGGGAGGTACAGAGGCCCAGATTTTGGAGCTTGTTGATTAGAATTGAGGGTATGATTGTGTTGAATGCTGAGTTGCAATCAATAAACAGCAGCCTGGTGTAGGTATTGCTATTGTCCAGGGGATCCAAGGCTAAGTGGAGATTGCATCTTCTGTAGACCTATTGTGACAATATGCAAATTACAGTGGGTTCAAGTCCCTGCTTAGGCATAAGAACATAAGAAATAGGGGCAGGAGTAGGCCATCTGGCCCATCGAGCCTGCTCCTCCATTCATTTAAGATCATGGTTGATCTCCGCATACCTGCCTTTTCTCCATAACCTTTAATTCTCCTCCTATGCAAAAATCTATCCAACCTTGTCTTAAATATATTTACTGAGGTAGCCTCCACTGCTTCAATGTGCAGAGAATTCCACAGATTCACCACTCTCTGGGAAAAGCAGTTTCTCCTCATCTCTGTTACAAATCTTCTCCCCCCGAATCTTGAGGCTACGTCCCCTAGTTCTAATCTCACCTACCAGTGGAAACAACTTTGCTGCTTCTATCTTATCTATCCCTTTCATAATTTTATATGTTTCTATAAGATCTCCTCTCATCCTTCTGAATTCCAGCAAGTACAGCCCAGGCAACTCAATCTCTCCTCATTGTCTAACCCCCTCATCTCTGGAATAAACCTGGTGAACCTCCCCTGCACCACCTCCAAAGCCAGTATATCCTTCCTCAAGTGAGGAGACCAGAACTGCACGCAGTACTCCAGGTGCAGCCTCACCAGTACCCTGTACAGTTGCATCATAACCTCCCTGCTCTTAAATTCAATCCTTCTAGCAATGAAGGCCAACATTCCAGTTGCCTTCTTGATAGCCTGCTGCACCTGCAAACAAACTTTTTGTGATTCATGCACAAGCATTCCAAAGTCTTTCTACACAGCAGCATGCTGCAATTTTTTACCATTTAAATAATAATCTGCTCTTTCAATTTTCCTTCCAAAGTCGATGACCTCACATTTACCAACATTGTGTTCCATCTGCCAGCCCCTTGCCCACTCACTTAACCTATCCATATCTCTCTGCAGGCTCTTCCGTATCTTCTACACAATTTGCTTTTCCACTCAATTTAGTATCATCAGCAAACTTAGATACATTGCACTCAGTCCCCTCTTCCAGTTTATTAATGTATATCATGAACAGTTGCGGGCCCATTCACCGACCGCTGTGGCACACTGCTCACTACTGATTTCCAACCAGAGTAACACCCAACTCTCTCCTTTCTATTAGTTAACCAATCCTCCATCCATGCTAATACATCACCCTCAACTCTATGCATTCTTATCTTATGGCTAAGTCTTTTATGTGGCACCTTTTTGAATGCCTTCTGGAAATCCAAGTAAATAACCATTCATCTATTCCCCTCTATCCACTGCACTCGTTATATCCTCAAAGAACTCCAGGAAGTTTGTCAAACAGGACCTGCCTTTGCTGAATCCATGCGACATCTGCCTGATGGATCCATTTCTTTCCAGATGCCTCACTATTTCTTCTTTAATGATAGCTTCAAGCATTTTCCCAACTACAGATGTTAAACTAACTGGCCTATAGTTACCTGCCTTTTACCTACATCCTTTTTTGAACAGTGGTGTGACATTTGAAGTCTTCCAATCTGGACCTGCCCAGTCCAGAGAATTTTGGTTAATCATCACCAAAGCCTCTACTATAACTTCTGCTATTTCTTTCAGTATCCTGGGATGCATTCCATCAGGACCAGGGGACTTATCTATCTTCAGGCCCACAAATTTGCTCAGCACTACCTCTTTAGTGATAGCTATTGTATCGAGGTCCTCACCTCCCATCGCATCCATAACATCTCTCTTTGGCATGTTGGATGTGTCCTCCACCTTGAAGACCAACAAAAAATAGTCATTCAAAGCCTCTGCCGTTTCCTCGTTACCCAATATCAATTCTCCCTTCTCATCTACCAAGGGACCTATGTTCACTTTAGCCATCCTTTACTACTTTATACAATTATAAAAACTTTTACTCTCTATTTTTATATTTTGTGCTAGTTTATTTTCATAATCTAACTTCCCTTTCTTCATTGCTCGCTTAGTAGTTCTTTGTTGCTTCTTAAAGTTTTCCCGATCTTCCAGTATCCCACTATTCTTGGTGACCTTATATGCACAAGCTTTTAGTTTGTTGCTTTTTTTATTTCCTGAGTTAACCAAGGCTGGCTCCCCCCCACCCTTACTGTCCTTGCTTTTAACTGGAATATCTCTTGTGGAATATCTCCCCATGAAAAATCTCTTTGAAAGTCTTCCACTGTTCCTCAATTGTCCCACCATATAGCCTGTGTTCCCAGGGTACACTAGCCAAATCCTCCCTCATCCCATTGTAGTCTCCATTGTTTAGGCATAATACACTGGTTTTAGATTTGACTATTGCACCCTCCATTTGTATAAATAATTCAATCATACTGTGATTGCTCTTTCCAAAAGATCACTAATTTTAACGGTCTCATTGCACAGGATCAGATCTAAGATAGCACATTCCTTGTAGGTTCAGTAACATGTTGTTCAAGAAAGCCATCATGGATGCATTCTATGAAGTCCTCTTCACAACTGCTTCGACTAACTTGATTCACCCAATTTATGTGAATTCCAACGTATGGGTCTATTTATTTTAGACCAATAACCCCCCCCCCCCCACCCTTGGCACTACATATTGATGTGTTGTCCGTGCATGCGTACTGTTCTTTTCTCTCTCTCTCTCGTTGCAATGTGAATATACCAGTTAAAGCCAGTTCCCGCGTGCATGCTGTCATTTAATTGATATGCAGCTGTGCACAGACACAACAACTTGCTTACGAGTACGAACCTGAATGTCGGAAAATAGCATGAGCTGCAGCAACAGTTACGGGACGAAACAGCAAGAGTTACACAGCACGAGAAAGCCGAAGGACCTGTGAGTAACAGTGAGAGACCTGTTGAATTTAAAGTGAAGATAACGTGGTGATAGCTTCAGTCGGGAAAGTTGATGAATTTGATAGCAGTACTGAAGGCAGGGGGTCGTATATCGACAGTCTGGAACTATATTGTAATGCGAAGGAGGAGCAAAAATAATGTCCTACACTTCTTAGCTTAATGGGTGCAAGGACACACAGTCTCACATGCAAATTAATAATCACTGCAAAGCCAGCAAGCAAGACTTTTGATAAAACTGTTACAACTTACAAAATCACTTGAGCCCTAAGTCGCTGGTAGTAGCTGAGAGATTTAGATCTTGCAAAAGAAACCAATCAAAAGATGAAAGCCTTTCTGAATATATTGCAGAACTGCGTAAACTTTCCCAGTATTGTGACTTTACAGCTGGATTTTCTGATGCATTAAGGGACAGCACAGCTGCTTAATGCTCGTAAGAAGGTCTTTGAGAAGGGAATAGATAAACAGATCGAAAGCTTAGCCAAAAGCTGTTCAGATGCCAAAAAGTTCAAAATGCACCCCCAAAGGCACTGGGAGTGGCTGTCATCACTATGGCAAAGAGTACATATTGACTTTGTTGAACCATTCATGGACTCTCTGTTTCTGATTGCTGTGGATGCTCATTCGAAGTGGCCAGAGGTTATACCAATGAAGTCAACCACCTCAGCAAAGACTGTCTCCACTCTGAGGACTATCTTCGCCAGAAATGACTTACCAGAACAAATTGTGAGTGACAATGGACTACAACTGTCAAGGTGGACAACTTCCTTTTTGTGTGTTGGAACTCTTTTCATGTGACGACAAATCAAACACCTGCAATGCTGTTCATGAGCAGGAATCTGAGATCTCGCGTGGACCTCCTGAAACCAGACCTCCGGGGGGGAAGTGCAGAATAAACAGTTTAGCCAGTTGCCAAGTGAAGCAGCAAGGACCTTTGAGATTGGACAGGAAGTCCTAATGCGTGATTACCGAGAGGACAAATAGACACTGGTAGGTAGCTACAAGAACTGGACCACTGATGTACACAGTGGATGTTAAAGATCAGACATGGAGATGTCATGTGAACCCGATACTGGATGTTCAACCAAAGAACACACCTGAATCGATTGCATCCAACAAGTTGGACACATTACAGTCACTGGACTTACCTCTCAGTGATGATCATGTCACTAACAGCAAGGTGACACTGAAAACCGGGAACATTGTCTTAGACAAGACACCTACATAACCCGATGCCACTCCACAGATCCAGAGGCGTGACGAGAACATTATCGTTGCTAAGATGCCTGCCAAACCTGATGCCAGTCCATAGATCCAGAGGTGCTATCCTGAAAGAAACAGAGCGCCACCCAAAAGACTGAACCTTCGGAACTGTGAAGTTGGTTGTGGACTGTTATTGTGAAAGCATGTTTATATGGAAAATGGGTTTATGAAAGGGAAATTGAATGCTTTGTACATATATAGTTTTATGTTGCACTAACCTAAAGGGGGTGGAAGTGTAATGTATGGATCTGTTGCTTTTAGAGCAATGACCCCCCCCCCCGCCTTTAACATTACGTATTGATCAGTTGTCTGCGCATACACTGTTGACTTAGCATGCACATTGTTCTTTTCTCTGTCTCTCTCACTGCAATGTGAGTGTACCAGTTAAAGCCATCTCCCAAGTACGTACTCTTATTTAATTGATATATAGTTGTGCACGGCCACAGCAGGAGTTGATTCCAACCATGACAAACCTCTCAAAGCACTTCATCATGGTACATGTGAGTGCCACTGGGCGAAAGGTGTTGAGGCTGTTGGGTTCATCGAATACCTAATTCAACCTGACAGAACAAATCAAATGCTACCTTGTTCATAATGCTGAAAATAAGCATCACATATGGCTTTGGGAGTTCGCTCTAGGCATTACAAAGCAATCTTTTTATTTATCCATAAATTTTAGTTGATTGCCTCTCCAAAATAGGAATAAGGAGGCCAATAATGGGAACTAAGCTTTTCAGGGTATGTAACCTTTAGATGGGTTAAACAAAATGGAAAAGGAGTTGGAGTAGTCCTGATGTAAAAGAATTAAATGAAGAGTTTCACGATTAGTGCAGATTTACATGTAAAGTCTCCTGACAAATATGTATGAGGCTGGCCTGGATTGGCAAATATCTTGTATCTCTGACAGGCACTGCATTGCTGGAAGTGGGACCATCAGCTCATAAAACCATAAGACATAGAGGCAGAATTAGGCCATTTGGACAACGAGTCTGCTTTGTCACTCCATCATGGCTGATTTATTGTCCCTGTTAACCCTATTCTCCTGCCTTCTCCCTGTTCCCTTTGATGTCCCTACCTATACATACCCAATATATTCTGCTTTAAAGTTACCCAATGACGTGGCCTCCGCAACTGTCTGCGGCAATGAATTCCACAGATTCATCACCTTCTGGCTAAAGAAATTCCTCCTTATCTCTGTTCTAAAGGGAAGTCTTTCTGTTCTGAGTACAAGGAAGGATCCTAGCTGTAGAGAACTCCCCTGTATGGACAGTTAAGGAATGTGAGCATACAGGCACCCCGTTAGAGCACAGTGTAAATCAGAAAATTAAAGGAACAGATAACTAGGGAAATACAACAGTCATGTGGTCTTCCATTGATATAGAGCAGAGGTTCCCACCTTTTTTATGCCATGGACCCCTACCATTAACCAAGTGGCCTGTGGACCCCAGGCTGGGAACTTCTAGGCAAGTAAAACAGTCTTCGTTTGGAGGATGATTCCATGAAGAGGATAAAAAATGGTTCCTAGATCATAAACACAAAAGCACAGCTTGTACGCCTTCCCCTCCCCCACCTTCTTCCCCACTTCCTTTCCAGTCCTAATGGAGGGTCTTGGCCTGAAACATCTACTGTTTATTCTCCTCTATAGATGCTGCCTAACCTGCTCAATTTATCTGTGTTGCCATGGTTCTTAGATCAGCCTGTTGAGGAGGCAATTGTGTAATGAGGAAGAATAACTTGGTGTTCTGCTGTTAAGGAGCATTGGATCACAACATGAAAGAATTTTATGTAAAAAAATTAATTCTGGTTGAAATCAGAGTCCTAAAGCAAGCTACATGCGTTGGTCAGAGTAGACTGGGAAAATAAATCAAATAGCATGAAAGTGACAAAAGCAATAGCTAACATTTGGGTAATTAATGTGTGGTTTATGA
This sequence comes from Mobula birostris, assembly GCF_030028105.1. NCBI lineage: Eukaryota > Metazoa > Chordata > Chondrichthyes > Myliobatiformes > Myliobatidae > Mobula > Mobula birostris. The sequence goes on from NC_092388.1 coordinate 12,267,369, forward strand.
GTAACAATGGTGGTCGAGCTGCTGCTTGCATACACTTACATTTGTACATGCTCAGGGACAGATTTTCAGGCCATGAGTGAATCATATACGGGGATGGTCCTCACACTCAACCTCCACAAGGTTAAGGTCTTCTACCAAAGCTGCCTCTGTTTCAAAACATGTTCCTTCAACTTGGGGAGACATTGAGGATTAGGAAGAAAGCACAGGAAGAATGTTTTGATGAAGGGTCTTGGCCCAAAACTTTGACTGCTTATTTCCTCTCCATTGGTGTAACCTGAGCTGCTGAATTCCTGCAGCACTTTGTGTGTGTGTGTGTGTGTGTGTGTGTGTGTGTGTGTGTGTGTGTGTTGGAAGAATGTTTTGGGTTGGGTGGCAGTGACTAGCAATGGGCAGTTGGAGCCTTGGGTCTCAGCCGTTCACCATCTACATCAGTAATGTGGACAATGTGATCGAATTTAATGATTATACAAAGTTAGACAAAATGCAAATATACTGAGTGTACAAATCCAAATTTACTGATTATACAAAGCTGTGGGTAATGAAGAGAGTATCACCCACACTCAACATTTTAAGAATAGTTTCTTCCCCTCCACCATCAGATTTCTGAATGGTTCATTAACTCGTGAACACTACCTCAATATTTTAGAGACCATAAGGCCATAAGACACAGGCCATTTGGCCCATCGAGTATGCTCTGCCTTTCCATCATGGCTGATTTATTATCCCTCTCAACCCCATTCTCCTGCCTTTTCTGTGTAACCTTTGACACCCTGATTAATTAAGAATTATTTCATTCTCTTTTGCACTATTTACTTATTTTTATATATTCTACTTGCAATTTATGGTAATTTTTACATAATTAAAGGCATCCGTTAGTCTTGCAAGACCATGGATCTGTGCCTGGAAAGTCTTCACTCTCCAGGGCACAGACCTGGACAAGGTTGTATGGAAGACCAGCAGTTGCCCATGCTGCAAGTCTCCCCTCTCCACGACACCAATGTTGTCCAAGGGAAGGGCATTAGGACCCATACAGCTTGGCACTGGTGTCGTCGCAGAGCAATGTGTGATTAAGTGCCTTGCTCAAGGACACAGCATGTTCCCTCGGCTGGGGCTCCAACTCACGACCTTCAGGTCGGTAGTCCAATGCCTTAACCACTTGGCCAAGTGCCCAGAATTTTTACATACTGCTATTGTAAAACAATAAATTTCATGACTTATGTCAGTGATAATAAATCTGGTTCTTATTCTGATCCTGAAGGGACATCAGGGGTTTAAGTAACATGGGCAGGGACATGGCAGACAGAATATAATGAGAAAAAATTGCTATGTCATCAGGGAAATTAAAAAGAGTATTTTTAAATCAGAAAATTGAGCATGCAAGCAAATAGGGAGGCAACAGTTTGCTGGCCTTCATTGCAAGGAGACATGAGTGAAAAGGACGAGATTTACGAACCACAAGAGATTCTGCAGATGCTAGAAGTCCAAAGCAACTCACACAAAATGTTGGAGGAACTCAGCAGGTCAGGCAGCATCTATGGAAATGAATAAACAGTCAAGGTTACGGGTCGAGACCCTTCTTCAGGCCTGGAAAAGAAAAGGGAAGATGCCAGAATAAAAAGGTGGGGGCAGACCGATCTGTTCCTGGGTGTTTCCATACTAGAGTCTGAAGAGTTAAATAAGTACTTCAAAGATGGAAACATAAAAGTAGGGAGGTAGTGTTATGGGTTCAATGTCCATCCACAAATCGGATGGCAGAGGGGAAGAAGTTGTTCCTGAATCACTGAGTGTGTGCCTTCAGGCTTCTGTACCTCCTCCCTGATGATAACAATAAGAAGAGGGCATGGTCTGGGTGGTGGGGGTCCTTTCTGAGGCATCGTTCCTTGAAGATGTCCTGGATACCATGGAGGCTAGAGCCCATGATGGAGCTGACTAAGTTTACAATTCTCTGCAGCTTACTTCAATCCTGAGCAGTAGCTCCCCCCCACCCCCAATACCAGACAGTGAAGCAGCCAGTCAGAATGTTCTCCACTGCACATCTGTAGAAATTTGTGAGTGTAACACATCCTGGGAATCCCTGACCTAGGAGGAGTGATCAATGAATATATTCAAGACCAAGTTCAACAGACTTTCCGATAGTAGGCAAATGAATGGATATGGAGTTAGCACAGGGGTTGGTGCTGAGGTAAAATACCAGCCAGAAGCTTACCGAGTGCCAGAGTAGGTGCAAGGGGTGAATGGATTCCTTCTGGTTCTTCTTAATTATGTTTTATTTTGTGAATACAGTTTACAAAATTTAAACCTTGAAGTTACTGTGTGAAAGCTCACAGGATCTAGCTGCGTTTTGCTTTTCCCATCTTAGGAGTGAAGAACTGATTTGTTTCAAGGAAAACGTTGCCATAGCTTGAAGTAATCCTAAAAGACAACAGTGCTACAACGTACACTAAATAACATTACCGCAAGGAAAGCTGAGAAACAAAATAGGATGGTGGAACTAAGTGTTTTGGAAAAGTAGCTTGCTTTTTTTTTGCAAAAATACATTAACCTGCCAAATCTGCAGCAAAGAAACAACAACATTCCTCTGACATTCAACTCGTGTCAATCTCAAGTTTCAGTTTTAAATTCCAGGAGAGGAAAAACACACACAGTCTGGAAAATTGGCTGTATCTGAGCTGTAACCGGAGAAACACCTACTTACTTTCACTTTGGAAACACAACAATTTTCTCTTATCAGCAATAGCCGAGTAACTTAAGAACACAAGAGTGGACAAGCCCCAGACTTTGCATTAGCTTGTATAAATGCTTGTCAGCAATTTTGCACACTAATTCCTCTGAGGCTTTCTTCAGAAGTGAGATATTCACTAAGAGTGACATCATTATTTATCCATTGCCTAAAGGAGCCTGCTCAGTTTAATTTAGATTTTTTTCTCTCTCTTTAAGTTAAACACTTAATGTTTTTATGAAAACTTAGCCCAAATCCCCTCCCTCGATGGCTGTTTGTAAGGGCCTGCCACAGAGCAGCAGTCAACTACAGAAGTGGTGTTATTTCAGCAGGCCAGGAGACCCACGCAGGCCTATAAATATTAGTACATCCTGCAGCCCAGCTGAGAGCTGCCAGCCAGCCTGTCACAGAAACAGACTCAGGACTCACAGACGCCAAGTTTCTGTCAGGGTCTGAACAAATTAGCACAGAAGGCAGCAACAGAAACCGCGCAAGGCTGCACTTGCGAAGGGGTACGGATTAGTGGTTGGCAGGGGGGCAGTGGAATAATGGTAGTGGGTGGGAGAGGAGGAGGGAAGTTGAAATCTTTTAAGTCTTCCCTCTATCCCTCTAGCAGTCCTAAAAGAATAACATTCTTTTTGCATTAAGTAACACCAACTCTGGCTGGCTGGGAATGCAAAAGAGAATGTATTAAAAAAACAAATTGTAGATCTAGGTCAGGGACAAAGTTATACTGGTTGAATCTATCTCTTGCCTTGTACTAGTACACTAAATTAAAATGCTTTACAGGGCATAACGTGCACAATAGGCATAAGTAAATGAAGATACCCTTTCAAGCAATACTGGATTAAAAAAATAAACTTATGTAGTTAATGAAGTGTACTATAAGTGCTCTTTTAATCATTATCTGTGCTTTACCAATCAAAGGTGGTGACAAATCAGTATGTAGGAGGGAGATTGAAAATCTGGCTGAGTGGTGCCACAACAACAACATCTCACTCAATGTCAGCAAGACCAAGGAGCTGATTATTAACTTCAAGAGGGGAAAACTGGAGATCCACGAGCCAGTCCTCATCGAACACTCAGAGGTAGAGAGAGTCAGCAACTTTAAATTCCTCAGTGTTATCACTTCAGAGGATTTGTCTCAGCTCCAGCACACAAGTGCCATTACGATGAAAGCATGGTAGCGCCTCTACTTTGTTAGAAATTTGTGAAGATTCAGCAAGTCATCTAAAACTATAAAAGAAACTTCTATAGATACATGGTGGGGAGTATACTAACTCATTACACCACTACCTGTAATGGAAACACCAAAGCCCTTGAATGGGAAAGCCTACAAAAAGTAGTGGACACAGCCCAGTCCATCACGGGTAAAGTCCTTCCCAGTGTTGAGCAGACCAGCACGGAGTGCTGTTGCAGGAAAGCAGCATCCACCATCAAGGACTCCTACCATCCAGGCCACACTCTGTCCTCACTGCAGGAGCCTCAGGATCCACACCACCGTATTCAGGAACCTCTCAACCATCAACACTGGAGATTCATTACCCCTCAGCCATCAGGCTCTTGAACCAGAGGGGATAACTTCACTCACCCCACCACTGAACTGTTCCCACAACCTATAGTCCCATTTTTAAGGAGTCTTCGTCTCATGTTCTTGATATTTATTTCTTATTTATTAATAATAATTCCTATTATTTTTATTTTTGTATTTACAAAGTTTGTTGTCTTTTGCACATTGTCATTCATTGATTCTGTTGTGTTTTTGTATCTACTGTGAATGCCCACAAGAAAACGAATGTCAGGATTGTATATGGTGACACATATGTACTTCGATAATAAATTTACAGTGAACTCTACTCTGTGTGTAAATTAAGGCATCCTTTTACAATACTGGATAAAAAAAAGTTAAGTTTATACAGTTTCTGAAGTTTAAATATACTATAAATGTCTGTTTATTCCTTATCTGTACTTTAACCTCTAACTTATATTTGTTCTTGTTAATTGTTGAATGTTGTTTTTGTGTTGTATGTCATGTCAACACATTATAGCAAATTCCCAATACATGTAAATGTATATGGCGAAGAAAGTTGATCTTTGACCCTTGATCCTTTTTAATTGGTCATTTTCTGATTGCACGTGGATTCGAAATCGAATGAGAAATGTTCTCAAGGAAATTTCCCTGAAGCTGTAGCTCTGTTGTTGAACTTCTGGGGATATTTTTCAAATGTGCCATTGGGCGGTCACCCGGCAGAGTAGTCTGCTCATCACTTGTATTATTAGCCCGATTTTAATCCCACTGAAATAGAACAAACAGAAATCGGCAGGGTTACAACGTGCAGGCTAACCACTGGGACCAACTGCCGAAACTGGTGCATTCCTTTAGATTACGTGTCAGAGTGAATATTTTCACAACGGTTGCCGTGTTGTTTTAAGTCGCACAAAAGAAACATTCTCACCAGTTTGAAGAGTTTGCGGTTTGCTCAGTTTCCTTACCAACTTGGAAACAGTCTGCTCCAAAAACTTAACTCAAGTGATGACAGTAAAAGCTGTTGTGTTTCAAGGCCACTTCACATACATTTTCATGTCTGGTCCGCAGGTCCTCTTCCATAAGCAGCCCTCCATTCACATGAACTGAAACACAACCCCTGCACACAAATGAATCTACGGTAATGGACCAGTGCGGGAACAATGAACCTTTTGTAAATGAGCTACATGCTGAAAATAGTATGGGCTACCATTGTGGACTCGTGATCTATGTACGTGACTGAGGAACATGCCAGTCTGAAGAAACTATAAATCAATTTTATTAAGAAAGAAAGGTAACAGAAGCAAGAAAGTGGATGGTAGGTTACAGAATTCTGCATTCCTCCTCGCTCCTCTTTCAAAATACTTCTTCTGCGGTTAGTGCGACGCTGTTACAGCTTGGAATTCAGAGTCAAATTCCAATCCGTCTGTGAGGAGTTTGGATGTTCTCACCATGAATCATGTGGGTTTCCTCCAGGTGCTCTGATTTCCTCCCAAAGTCCAAAGATGTACCGGCTAGGAGGTTAATTGGTCCTTGCAAATTGTCCTCTGATTAGGCTAGGGTTAAACCGGTGGGTTGCTGGGTGTCAAAGTCCTGTTCGGTGCTGCATCCTCAAATAAATAATTAAATATTAAAATGCCATTTTATTCTGATAGATCTAATTATATTACGTGAAGTTCTACTTTTAACCTGGATGTTCAGGGAGTTTTCCACTAGCCCCACACTAGAAAAACCAGATTCATTGAGAAAAAAAAGGTCTTGATGCTCCTTTTTTGCTTTGAACTCTGAGAATGAGAGATTAAAAGGCCATCACTCACAATTCTGTAAAACTGCTGCTCACACAGGAACTGGCTGACAGGTTTATTTCTATCCCAGTGAAATGCACAAGGGCCATCACAGACCAGTACAGCACAGAAACAGGCCCCTGGGCCCACAATGTTGTGCTGAACCAATTAAATTAGTAATCAAATGGTCAACTAAACTAATGCATTCTGATTGAAGGGTCTCGGACTGAAACATCAACAGTTTACTCTTTTTCATAGATGCTATCTGGCCTGTTGAGTTCCTCCAGCATTTTGTGTGTGTTACTTTGATTTCCAGCATCTGCAGATTTTCTCTTGTCAGTAATCCCTTCTGTCTACATAGTATCCATATCCCTCTATTTTGCTCACATTCATATGCCTATCTAATGTCTCTCAAAAATCCCTAATGAAGGGTCATGGCCCGAAATGTCGACTGTTCTTTTCCATAGATGCTGCCTGACCTGCTGAGTTCCTCCGGCATTTTGTGTGTGTTGCTTTGGATTTCCAGCAACTGCAGAATTTTTTGTGCTTCTGTCCCTAATGTATCTGCCCCAACCACCAGCCCAGGCAGTGCATTCCAGGCACCCACATTCTCTCTGTAAAAAACCTGCCCCTCACATCTCCTTTGAAATTACCCCCACTCACCTTAAATATATGGCCTCTGATATAGACATTTCAACTCTGGGAAATCCTTGGTAAGATTTTTTAGCTAGACCCCGGGGGAACCCTCCCAGAATCTTACAGTATCTTGAACTGATGGAAGTGAGTATTGTTGGAGACTATGACAAGTAGCTGACTGGTGGTGTAAAGGCATCAGCACTGGACTTTGAGGCAAATAGTTCTGAGTTCGAATCTAGCTGGCTCCTTGCATGCTTTCTATCTGTGCTGAGCTGAGTGTGAGTGTTGAGCTAGCAACTGAGGTTTGTCAGAAAATAGTCAAATGCAATGGAAATGGCAAAAATGCTGCCTTATGTGCCACAAGCCATGAAAAGAAACGACGACATAACAGGTATTGTATGCAATATCTCATTTTGCATTCCAACACAAGCCATCTTTCATCCTGATTGGTTTAAGCTATTACCAACCTCTGTTCTTTTTGTACTATGGTGTAAATCTCTTCCATAAAGCTTTATCAATGATTATCGTCTAAAGATTTTTTTTTCCCAGCTGAAGAATAGGAACTTGTTTGACATACCATATACATTCAATGAGGAACTAACACAGCAATCAATCTGTTTCTGCTTTTTAATGTATTTGATCCACATTCTCCATGTAATTAGCTCGTCAGAATTACTTCAAGCTCCAGTAATCATGCCACTTCCATCTGAAATGGTGCTGTTATACCTCAGGTAATTAACCAGGCATACATCAGTGCTCGAACTCAACTCAGCCTCTGAATAATGAGCTCTCCACGCTTAATCCCATGTTTGTTAAAAATATACCTTTCCAGCAAAGAGAAACTGATGACTTGATCTTTGTTGTGAAGTTTTAAATTGAAATATAAATTACAGACAGCAGATGGAATCGACTGATGATTGCCTTTCCAGCTGCCAATCATGAATAAAATTCACAAGATTCTGGAGGCTCTTTGCTGATGTTACTAGTGTGATCACTCGAGTCGAGTGTGATGTTCTCCAAAGGGGTTGTCTATTGGTGGGTCCTCAGGTAGCTGTAGAGGCTGATCCAGTCTAAATGCTAGGGTGGATTTCCTCTGTGCATGACTTTGTTTAAGGTGGGGAGGCTGACACACGGGCATCCGCCACGTGGTCTTTGACAAATCGGGGTCAGGGTCCTGGGTCACAGAGTGCAGGATGACAGGGGACCCTTCTCTGCTGCAGCCTTCCTCAGCTTTCACTGCTGTCGCGATGTGTCATCATCTTCCGCACCTCCACCGATGAGGTCTTGCTTGGATCGCTCTTTGTCCTGAAACTCCCCCTTGACCCTTCTGTTGGGTCGACCCTACCAGGAGCTGAGCGCCAGATGGCTAAAGGCTAATTTATATTTGTGCGTCAAATGTATGCCTTAGGTACCGTGTACCCTATGCCGTAGGGTGACGTGCACCTCCCCAAAAATGTAACTCACGTGTCGCGGTGACGCAGACCGCAACAACTGTGATTGGTCCGCTTGGTAGCATCGTATTTCTTCCTACGCATTTCCGGTTGCTTTTCTCTGACATGTCTGTACACTGATGCGAAATAAATGGTTGGAGACGATGAAACAAATCATCAAATCTACCTGCCGACATCTGAAAAGATTTGAAATGCATTTCCTCGTCCATGTCTCTCACGAAGAAACTCAATACAGTGGTATAGAAACCCCATGGCCAACTAGCGTTTTGGCGGTGAATTGCAGAGCGAAGCAGGCACAACTACGCATGCTCTCTATGGGGTAGGGCTACACAAAATTATAAATCAGGCCAATGGTGTAGGCTACGGCGTAGCCCATACACACAAGTATAAATCAGCCTTTAACTCCAGCATCACTCTCGGGATCTCGGGAACTCACAGGTCTCTCCAACTCGACAAGGTAACGATCTTCAGAGAAGACATGTGATCCAGACTCAACCCATATGTAACGCCCGGGGAAAGGTTTCACTGCTAATGTAATGGGCTTTCCTGTAGCAGCAGTGTTTGGGTTATGACTAGAGATAACGGGGCTTTAGAACGTGCTCTGTCCAATGAGGGGAGTGTTTTTTCTTGCTGTGCGCCCGGCAGCGTGGGATTCACAGTTTGGCAAGAGATGAAGGGAGAAGACATGAGATAGGAGAGGCCGTAGACCACAGGATGGAGTGGACTTGGAGTGAGGGGCCGGGAGTCCACGACACCCAGGGGGAAATCAATGGAGGACTAAGGGACAAGAAACCATGAGCTCCAACGTGCATGTTAGGCTGTTTCATTAAAATGGGCCCTTTTCTTTTTGTTTTTCTTCACTAACCCTTTAGTCCAATTAGGAATTATAAAGCTAAATTGTTTAATTGCATATGGTGTATTTCTGAAATTTCATGGTACTGATTTGTAACAGGGTAACACATCATGCAGCATCCACACACACGAGATTTCACACGTTTGGCGGAGCCAGAGACTACCTTCTCTGGACTAGCGGCTGGCCGAACCTGAAGGTTACTCATATAACCAATATCAACATCATCATGTCCGTCATTTTATCCAAACTGTACTCTTATCTCCCTACTCACCTAAGCTGTGATCTGTCCTTCAGACTTGGGAGAGTCCCTGACTTAGTGTCACTTCCTCTGCAGCCTCTCAACCACAGTGTTAATGCAGCTTCCAGGTTCTTTTCTTGATTATGGGATACAGAGTTCAAAAAGGTGATAAGGTTGGTAGGAAGATCATCATTGGTCAGGGAATTGAGCGCAAGAGCTGTGAAGTAATGCTGCAACTCTATAGAAACCACACTTGGAGTATGGTATTCGGATCTGGTCACCTCATTATAGAAAGGATGTGGAAGCTTTAGGAAGGGTGCAGAGGAGGTTTACCAGGATGCTGCCTGGGCTAGAGAGCACGTCTGAGTAGGATAGGTTGAGCGAGCTTGGACCTTCCTCTTCAGAGCAAGGGAGGATGAGAAGTACGTAAGATAAGGGGCATAGATTGAGCAGACAGCTGAAGACTTTTTCCCAGAGCTGAAATGGCTATTACAAGGGGGCATAATTTAAAGGTGATTGGAAGAAAGTATAGAGGGATATGAGAGGTTAAGTTTTTTATGCCGAGTGGTGGGTACATGAAACACACTGCCGGGGGTGTTGGTAGAGGCAGATACATGAGGGACATTTAAGAGACTCTTAGATAAGTACATGGAGGATAAAAAGTGGAGGGCTATGTGGGAAGGAAGGGTTAGATTGATCTTGGAGTAGGCACAACATAGTGGACCAAAGGGCCTGTACTGTGCTGTAATGTACTAAATTGTGCAGCCTCAAAAGTTCAAAATTCAATGTAAATTTATTCTCAAAGTACATATCCGTCTCCGTATATTACCCTGAGATTCATTTTCTTGTGGGTATTCACAGTAAGTACAAAGAGACACGCCAGAATCAAGGAAAATGCACACATCAAACAGTGTTCCCGGCCAAGTCCCTTCATTTGTATAGTGCTAACAAGTGTGAAATCCGAATCATTTCTACCACGCTCCTGATTATAAAAGCAGAGAAATTATTGCAGACGGGGAATATGCATTGCATGTTACATCACTGGTGTCTGCAATCCAAAAAATTCTGAAACAGCTCAAAGCTAAAAGGGACTCCTTGAAGTTGTTTTTACAAAGCTCTCACTGAAGGAAGTGCCATTCTCATCTTTCTATGTGGCTTGTGTTGTCTATGAAGTCTGTCAATCCTTTCTGAGGCATTTACCTTTCTCCCTGCGGTATCTCCTGAGGTGTCTAGGGGAAGCAAATATCAACCTTCTGGACCTTGTTTGACATTCCTGCTTGATACAGAGCTGATAGGGAAAAGATCCACCCTCAAGCAATTCAGTTCTGTGTCTGTCGGTGAGTATAAAGGGTAATCTAGAGGTTGTGTAATGTGATCACTTGAGTTGGGTATGACGTTCTGCAAAGGGGTCGTCTATTGGTGGGATCTCAGGTGGATGTAGAGGCTGATCCGAGTTCCATGTAACCAGGATGTTAGAGTGGATTCCCTTAAAGGAGATTGCCTGTGTGTGACTTTGTTTAACGAGGGGGTTGGGGCTGATACATGGGCAGCCACCACATGGCCCTTGACAGATCGGAGTCAGAGTCCAGGACGACTGGGGATCTTTGCTGCCATAGCACTCCTCCACCTTCCCTGCCGTTGTGATGTGCCATCATCTTCCGCCTGCTCCGCTGACGGGGCCTTGGTTGGACCGGTCTGTGTCTGGAACCTCCTTCTTGACCTTACCGGCATGGGTGACCCTAGCAGGAGCTGAGCGCCAGATGGCTAGACTCCAGACGGCATCACTCTCGGGATCTCAGGAACTGACAAGCCTCTTGACCACGTCAAGGTGCCGATCCTCGGAGCGGGTGATATGAAGAATGACCCGCAGATCGAACAGGGTAAGTACTTTCCGCTTTAGCTCAGTAAAGCCACAGAACGAACCGCAAGTATAAGGTTTAAAATTAAACTGTCCTTGCATTCTGTTCCATTGTGAGACCTGTCAAAAGAAGCTACCTGTGAGTTATAGGATATGCTTCTCTTACAGCAATCATCATCTTCAATGGGATCTTTAGTGTTATGATATTGTTGCTCTGTTGCTCTGCTACCAGTGTGATAGATATTTTAATCTTACTAATAAACACCACCAACACCATAAGATGCCTGACCTAGTTCTTGCCTCAGTATAATTACTGGGCCCCAGGGACACAGTACATTTCTGGACATGTCATTAGAGGAAATACTCCACTCTGATCAGTAAGGAAATCCAGCTGCTTTTCTAATTTTATCTGCAAAAAATTCCATAAATTTCATTTTATGTTTTCAATTGAATATGCCGTTGTTACAAAATATTGCAAATAACCAATAGCCTCCTAATAACCCAAGATAGAGTACTAATCTTGGCAACGTATTAAATAATGCAACTAAATTTTAAATGTACTTTTATATAAAAATTGAACAATTCTCAATCTTTCTTTTGAATAATCACCAGCATCCCTTAAGGGGCCAATGACCAGGATTTTCAACACCTGGTACGGGTAAGGAGAATTTTCTTCATGCACGCTCCATCTCTACGTATCTGAGGAGCATATTCTGAAATCACCTTTATTTATTTATTTAATTTAGAGTACGATATATAGGTAGATACTCTATTGATCCAAAAGGAAATTACAGTGTCACAGTTGCATTACAAGATCACAGATATACAATATTAGAAGAGCAGTAAGAAGAATAAATTTTAAAAAATTACCTTACGCAGTCTAACGAGGGTGTCATCTCTTCCCCAGCTATAGGTTGACCCATTATAGAGGCTGATGGTAACAATGACCTCATATAGCGCTCTTTGAAGCAGCATAGTTGTCTTCGTCTCCTCTGTTCAGCCAAGGTGGCATATAGAGGGGTGAAATATTTCCCAGGATTGCCAGGATTTTCCATAAGGTCCTTTGTTCTACCACAGCCTCCAGTGTGTCTAGTTTGACTAAGAGAGCCAGCCTTGCTTATCAGTTTCCTGAACCTGTTGGCATCAGCCGTGTTGATGCCATTGCCTCAGCACACTGACACCTAGAACATACAGCATGGAACAGGCATTTTCGGCTCAACATACCGCACCACCCAGCAACACATCAACTTAACACCAGCCTAATCACGGGACAATTTACAATGACCAATTAACCTACTAACCCTTAGACCTTTGGACTGTGGGAGGAAACTGCAGCACTCGGAGGAAATCCATAGTCTAACCAGAACTCACTTTCCCCCCTTTACTTACTGCAATTAAAATAAAGTTTTAAAGTATTAATAACTGTTGCATGTATTCGCGTAAAATTAACATTTCAAGCAGGAATCTTAAATTATCTCAAAATTAGCCGAATCAATGTTTTAGCTGATCACACTTCTAATCAGACAATAAGTTCAAAGTTCACATTAAATTTGTTATCAAAGGACACATATGTCACAATATACCTTGAGATTAATTTCTTGCAGGCATTTTCAGGAAATTAATAAAATAGAATGGAATTTATTAAATTTATATATAAACAAAGACTGACAAACAACCAATGTGCAAAAGGAGACAAACTGTGCAAATGATAATAATTTTTAAAAAGTAAATAAATAATACTGAGAACATGAGTTGTAGAGTCCTTGAACGTGATTCTGTAGGTTGTGGCATATTTCAGTGTAGAAGTGAGAGTGGTTATCCACTTTGGGCAAGAGCCTGATGGTTGAAGGTTAATAACTGTTCCTGAACCTGGTGTTGTGGGACCTGAGGCTCTTGTACTTCCTGCCTGATGGTAGTAGCAAGCAGAGGACATGGCCCAAATGGTGGGGAACCTTGATGATGGATGCTGCTTTCTTGTGCTAGTGCTTCTTGTAGATGTGCACAGTGATGGGGAGAGCTTTGCCTGTGATGAACTATCCACCACTTTCTATGGACTTCACTGTTCTTGGGTATTGCTGGTTCCATGCCAGCCTGTGATGCAACCAGTTAGGATGCTCTCCACTCTGCCTCTTTTGAAGTTTGTTAAATTTTTCAGTTATGACCAGCCCAGCTGAATTTCTGGTCAATTATGAACCCCAAGGTGGAGATGGTTTGTCAAAGTTTTAGATAACATACCAAATCTATACAGAGGTCAGAATTAGGCAGAAGTCAGAGCTCTAACTTCCAGTTAATGGGTCCATCACAGATGACAACAAATTGATTTATCTTCCTTCGGTAAGTGAAGAAAAAAATCACATTATGCCAGGTTGTAGAAATGTATTAAATAGAAATGTCTTGCAAAGGCATGCTTTCTAATCCATGTTTTCCAAAAGACTGCTATGAGGTTAATTTCTTAATTATTATTTATTATAAGGGAAATTGAATACTAATTTAAGGATGCTACCATTTTATTATACTCTCAGTGTGCATTTTATTAGGAGCCTCCAGTACCTAATAAAGTGGCCACTGAGTGTATGTTCATAGTCATCTGCTGTTGTAGCCCATCTACTTTAATCTTCATTGTGTTGTCCATTCAGAGATGCTCTTCTGCACACCACTGTTGTAACGTGGTTGAGTTACTGTTGCCTTCCTGCCGGCGGGAACCAGCCGAGTCATTCCCCTCTGACCTCTCTCATTAACAAGGCAGTTTCGCCCACAGAACTGCCGCTCACTGGATTTTTTTTTTTGTTTTTTGCACCGTTCTCTGTAAACTATGGATTGTTGCGCATGAAAAATGCCAGGAGATCTGCAGCTTCTGAGATTTCAGTCTATTTAATACAGAGATGAAACTGAAACTTCTTTTCTTGAGAAGTTTATGCGTCTGTGAGTCTCTGGAAGGTCCTCCTAAAATGGTGGAGGAAGCAGAGACTTTGAATATTTTTGAGTCAGAGAAAGATAATCAACAGATTGAAAGGTTACTGGGTGATCAGGGTGTAAATGGAATGTGTGCTTGAGGTAATAACCACATAGCCATGATAAACCATAAGACATAGGAACAGAATTAGGCCATTTAGTCTTCTCCTCCATTCTATCCATTCCATTTTGGCTGATTTATTATCCCTCTCAACCCCATTCTCCTGCCATGACCTTTAATGCCTTTACTAATCAAGAAACTATAAACTTCTGTTTTAAATATATCCAGTGACTTGGTCTCTATAACTATCTGTTGCAATGAATTCTACAGATTCATCACCGTCTGGTTAAAGAAATTTCTCCTCATCTCTGTTCCTAGGGAACGTCCTTCTAATCTGTGACTGTGCCCTCTGGTCCTAGACTTCCCCACTATAGGAAACATCTCCATGTCCTCTCTATATAGGTCTTTCAATATTCAATAGGTTTCAATGAGATTCAACCCCCAATCTTCTATACTCCAGTGATTACAGGTCCAGAGCCATCCAACACTCCTACAACATTAACCCTTTATTTCCTGGAATTATTCTCATAATGCATACATTACTAAATGATAATAAAAGAAGACTGCGTGTCTTCATAATCTAAAATGGTGGAGCAAGTTTGAGGGGCTGAATGGCTCTCTCCTACTCCTAACTTCTGTGTTCATCTGCTTCTTTTTTCTTCATGGGTACAGTTCTACTGGCCTCGATAACTGCCTCAGTAAAGCAGCTAGAATAATCAAAGACCCCACCCATCCCAACCATTCTCTCTTCTCTCCTCTTCCACCGGGCAGAAGATATAAAAGCCTGAAAGCACGTACCACCAGGCCGAAAGATATTTTCTATCCCACTATTAAATGGACCTCTTGCGCAATAAGATGGACTCTTGACCTCACAATCTACTTCATTATAGTCTTGCACTTTAACGTTTGCCTGCCCTCTCTTTCTCTGTACCTTTTACACTTTAATCTGCATTGTTATTGTTTTACCTTATTCTACTTCAAAGCATTATGTAATGCTTGATCCGTATGAAAGGTATGCAAGACAGGCATGGTGACACGTGCAGGTTGCCTCAGACTGTATTGGTCGTCGATACTTTTTAATGTATGTTTCAATGTGTGAGAGACAAATAAGGCTCATCTTTAAACTTTAAAAAACTATTTCACCGTACCTTGGTACATTTGCCAACAATAAACCAATTCCACTTTCATTTCCTTGAATTTCAAGTAATTACTTTTGTAAAGTGCTTGAGAAGTTATATTTTTAGGCTTAAAATTGACTTTAAAAAGTTTGAAAAACTTCCTTCCAATATTTTTCAAGACTCAGACAAGTCCAAAACATATGAATTAATGAAGCTTCTCCATTATCACATCTGTCACAGTAGGGAGATATATCCAAATAAAAACAAGATAGCTTATCCTTAGTCATATGAGCTCTATGTACCACCTTAAATTTTACAAGGGAATAGCGAGCACATAATGATGAAGTATTAACCAGTTTAAAAATTTCATTCCAAGTTTCCTCAGATATTGATGTCTGCAAATCCTGTTCCCAGAGATTCTTAAGTTTGTCTAAAGGAACATTCCTCGTCTCCAGTAACATACCATAAATATTAGATATTGAACCACTATGAAAAGTTGTCAAATTGAAAATTACGTCTAGTTAAGTTCTTATCTGAGCTTATAGGAAATGTGCATAATTGAGCCTAATCCTCTGACGGCCCTATTTGGTATTGTTGCAGGACAAGGTATCAAGCTGAAGACATCTGACTTACATATTTTGGCCTTTAGCTTTCCTATAGCTAGGAAGACGCTTTTGTTTAAATGGAAAGATGTTTTTCCTTCTACTCATGCTCAATGGTTATGCGACGTTATGTCATGCTTAGATTTAGAGAAGATTCATTGTTCAATTTCTGAATCTCGTCAAGATTTTCAAACATTGTGAGGACCTTTTCTGAATTATTCTCAAAACCTTCAAGTTGTTGTTTAAATTCAGATGTTGGCTATTATTATTTTTTATTATATGAGAAGGTATTTTACCTTTTTTTCTCCTTAATAAACAGCTTCAGTCTTGGTAGGGGTTAGATTCTTTTTTTTTTGTAATAAATTAATATATTTCAATAGAACTATTGATTAACTTGCGTGAATATGGGGTAATGAGATTGTTATTATGAATAGATATAATGTAATTGGTAGTTTTAAAAATCTTTTTTGACCTTTTATATACACCTTCTTGTACTATGTATTCTTCTATGTAGACACTAATAAAAAAATAGGAAAGAGAAGTTATATTTTTAAGAAGGGCTGTATTTATATATCCTCATTTTGAATGTGAATGATGATGTATTGCAAAGTGTGCACTGGTTACTGAGACATCATAAATAAAACTTTTCTTCTTTTCAGCAGCACTCTAATTTCAATCAAATTTGAGTTTGTTATACAGTAATGCAGTCACAATGATATCATTTTAAAATGATATCAGTTTTCTGGAAACTGCTTTTCATCTAATGGGTTTCTGCCTGATACTAATGACTAGTATGCTGTTGTGGCAAGACACTAAACAAAGGCCAGATACCTCACTAAGATGAGCAGATAACCTCCAGAGATCTGAATCCCTTTTGCCTAGATGTAGAGAATTTAAATTGGTAGACTTAAAGCCGTTAGTCCAACATTAGAGCTGGATTATGTCCATCAATATTCTCGACCTTCCACAGTAGAGAGCGTATTAACAAGCTGCATCACTGCGTGATACTGAAAATGTACTGCAGCAGACATGAGGGCTCTAAAACAGGTAGTTAGGACTGCACAGCACAATGCTGGCACCTGCCTACCCACCATCAAGGGCAAATATACAGGAAGGTGCCAGTAACATCATGAAGGATCACACCCACCCTGGACTGTTTGCTCCACTCCCATCAAGGAAGAGGCTATGTAGCATCCACCGCAGTACCACTAGACCCAAAAACATTTACTTCCCCCAAGCTGTCAGGCTGATGAACACCTCCTTCCTTTAACCCGTCCCATCATACCCGCTACCACCACTTTTTATCATTTCTTGTCAGTCACCTTATGTATGTACACGACTGTACCTAGCATCCCTTTATGTACATAGAATCATTCAATGCATATAATTCTAAGTAATTATTACATTTATTGTGTTTTTAAAATTGTGTTCTTTATGCAACACACACAAAATGCTGGTGGAACGCAGCAGGCCAGGCAGCATCTACAGGAGGAAGTACAGTCGACGTTTTGGGCCGAGACCCTTCGTCAGGACTAACGGAAAAAAGAGATAGTAAGAGATTTGAAAGTGGGTGGATTACTATCTCTTTTTTTCCGTTAGTCCTGACGAAGGGTCTCAGCCTGAAATGTTGACTGTACCTCTTTCTATAGATGCTGCCTGGCCTGCTGCGTTCCACCAGCATTTTGTGTGTGTTGCTTGAATTTCCAGCATCTGCAGATTTTCTCGTGTTTGTGTTCTTTATGCTTATAGTGTTTTTTTTAATGCTGCATCAGATCTGGAGTAACAATCATTTTGTTCTCTTTTACACTTGTGTGCTGAAGAATGACAACAAACAATCTTGAGTTCGGGTGGCTCGATAGTGTAACGGGGAGCATAACACTTTGACAGTACCAGTGACCCAGGTTCAATTCCTGCCTCTGCCTGTAAGGAGTTTGTACGTTCTCCCCGTGACCACCTGGTTTTCCTCCTGGTGCTCCAGTTTCCTCCCACAGTCCAAAGATGTACAGGCTAATAGGTTAGTTGGTCAGATAGGTGTAATTGGGCAGTGCAGGCTTGTTGGGCCAGAAGGGCCTGTAACCTCTCTGTGTCTTCAAAAAAAATTTAATTAGTAGTAGGAAAATTATTGGGACCTCTAACAAAAGATATAATAACTTTGAAAAGTTTAATAGGATTGAGAAAGGTCACACAGATTTATAAAAAGAAACCCCTCTGATGGATGAGACCGGGTGATGTACGTGGATTCCTGAAACGCTTGCAGTAAAGTTCTACACCTGAGATTAGCCAACAGGTTTGGAGCACCTGGAAATGGAGGTAATACAGTATACTGTTCTGTATTGAGAGCCAGTTACAGATAGGGGTTTGAAGCACCTTCAATAACTCCAGAAGACTGAGGTTAGGTAAAATACCGAAAGGCTTTTATTCGCTGTACCATACGACCTCCATGGTGAGTGTCTGCCCCCGGGCTGACGGGGAGGGGCAAGGGGAAACGCATTTATTCATGAATCTGTGGGAGGAGCCACAGGGGCAGTCAGCAGAGGGGCGTGTCCAGACAGTTAACCCAGTTACAACATATATATGGTTTACCACAGGGTTCCCAACCATTTTTATGCATTGACCAGTACCATTAAGAAGAGGTCTGTGAACACCAGGTTGGGACCCCCAGTTATGGATAACAAAGAGTGAGAATAAACAGATCCCACTCATGTTGGTGGGTTGTGACAAGTGGGGATCAGGCCTTTGCTTGGGCCCTTACTATTCATGACATATGTCAATGACTTGACTCGGCGATCCAAGTATATTCCAATATTTGCAATATTAAACTAGGTGGAATTTTAAACACAGAGGAAGAGATAAAGTGGTTTCTAGAGGAAATGGACGAGCTAACTGAACACATGAAAGTGCAAAAGATAGAATATAATGTGAATTTACTTTGATGCCTATAATAGAAATGTAGAGTATTAGTTTATAGTGAGATATTGGGAGTGTTGATGTCCAAAGGGATGTTTGCATTCATGTTGCTGATGGCATAACAAGCAATTAAGAAGGCAATGGTATGTTAGACCATAAGATATGAGAGCAGATTTAGGCCATTTAGGCCTATCAAGTCTGCTCCACCATTACCCTCTCAATCCCATCTTCCAGTCTTCTCCCCATAACCCTTGACACCCTTACTAATCAATAAACTATCAACCTCTGCTTTAAATATACCCAACAACTTGGCCTCGATAGCCATCTGTGGCAATGAATTCCACAGATTCATCACCCTCTGGCTAAAGAAATTCCTCCTCGTCTCTGTTCTAAAAGACATCCTTCTATCCTGAATCTGTGCCCTCCGGTCCTAGATCCCTCAGTGTTGCAAACATCCCCTGCACATCCACACTTCCTAGGTTAGCCATTCCCAACCTGGAGTCCACAGACCCTACAGTTATTGGTAGGGGTCCATGGGATAAAAATTGTTGGGAACCCCTGATCTAGGCCTTTCAATATTTGATAGATATGTTAATCTTCATAAGGAGGGTCTTTCGATACAGGAGTGAGGAAATCCTATTGGAAAGGTTCTTGGTAAGACCACACATCACAATATCACAAATCAATATCAATAATCAATATCACAAATGACCTGACTTTGTCCAACCAAGCAGAGTTCACTGCCAGGAAGGCCCACCAGCACCTATACTTCCTAAGAAAACTAAGGAAATTTGGCCTGTCCTCTAAAACTCTCACTAATTTTTATAGATGCACCGTAAAAAGCATTATTCTAGGGTGCATCACAACCTGGTATGGAAGTTGTCCTGTCCAAGACCGCAAGAAGCTTCAGGAGATCGTGAACATGGCGCAGCACATCACACAAACCAATATTCCGTCCGTGGACTCACTTTACACCGCACGTTGTTGGAGCAGTGCTGCCAGGATAATCAAGGACACGACCCACCCAGCCAACACACTTTTCGTCCCTCTTCCCTCTGGGAGAAGGCTCAAGAGCTTGAAGACTCATACGGCCAGATTTGGGAAGAGCTTCTTTCCAACTGTGATAAGACTGCTGAACGGATCCTGACCCGGATCTGGGCCGTACCCTCCAAATATCTGGACTTGCCTCTCGGTTTTTTTGCAACTAACCTTACTTTCCACTTTTCTATTTTCTATTTATGATTTATAATTTAAAATTTTAATATTTACTAATTTTAACTATTTTTAATATTTTTAATATTTAATATTTGTAATCCAGGGAGTGTGAAACACAGAATCAAATATCGCTGTGATGATTGTACATTCTAGTATCAATAAGGTATAAAGTATAAAGCATCTGGAGTTTTGTGTACAGGCTTTATTACAGGGCCGAGTTACTAGCTCAATGCTCAACCCAGCGCAAATGGAAAGCCTGCAAGGAGCAGGCTGGATTTGAACCTGGGATCACTTGCCTTGAAGTCCAGTGAGGATGCCACTACACCATCAACCACCTTACTCTTGATTTACAAACATCAAATTGTATAGCAAAGGCACAGGCCAGTCAGTTTGACAGACCTGTCAAGTCAAGTCAAATCAAATTTATCATCACGTGCAATAATGCAGTGAAGTAAAGTACAATGAAAAATATGAACAATAGATAATTACGAACAGACAACATACAATGTTGGAAAGTGTATGGTTATGCACTTTGGCAGAAGAAATAAATGGGCAGACTATTATTTAAATGGGGAAAGAATTCAAAGTTCTGAGATGCAATGGGACTTGGGAGTCCTCGTACAGGATTCCCTTAAGGTTAACCTCCAGGTTGAGTCGGTAGTGAAGAAGGCGAA
Source organism: Mobula birostris (assembly GCF_030028105.1). Classification (NCBI taxonomy): domain Eukaryota; kingdom Metazoa; phylum Chordata; class Chondrichthyes; order Myliobatiformes; family Myliobatidae; genus Mobula; species Mobula birostris. Next base: position 12,287,962 of record NC_092388.1, read on the forward strand.
TGCAATGTTGGCATTCATTTCTAGAGGAATAGAGTATAGGAACAGGGATGTGATGTTGAGGCTCTATAAGGCACTGGTGAGACCTCACTTGGAGTACTGTGGGCAGTTTTGGTCTCCTTATTTAAGAAAGGATGTGCTGACGTTGGAGAGGGTACAGAGAAGATTCACTAGAATGATTCCGGGAATGAGAGGGTTAACATATGAGGAATGTTTGTCCGCTCTTGGACTGTATTCCTTGGAGTTTAGAAGAATGAGGGGAGACCTCATAGAAACATTTTGAATATTGAAAGGCATGGACAGAGTGGATGTGGCAAAGTTGTTTCCCATGATGGGGGAGTCTAGTACGAGAGGACATGACTTAAGGATTGAAGGGCGCCCATTCAGAACAGAAATGCAAAGAAATTTTTTTAGTCAGAGGGTGGTAAATCTATGGAATTTGTTGCTATGGGCAGCAGTGGAGGCCAAGTCATTGGGTGTATTTAAGGCAGAGATTGATAGGTATCTGAGTAGCCAGGGCATCAAAGGTTATGGTGAGAAGGCAGGGGAGTGGGACTAAATGAGAGAATGGATCAGCTCATGATAAAATGGTGGAGCAGACTCGATGGGCCAAATGGCTGACTTCTTCTCCTTTGTCTTATGATCTAAAATTTGAATTATACATAAAATTATTCCCCGAAAGAAAACTATCCAAAAGCAAGGCTTCAGTGCAAAAAGAGAACAAAGACACAATTGAAGGCAAGTCCATGGTAGCACAAGAGACGGGCTGTTGTGTTTCACTGCTGAGGTAAGGTTTGGGCTCAAGAATCTGCTGCTTCTGTTGGTACTAATGATTCGCCCAGCGCCTGCTCCCATGCTACACTAATTAAACCAAGAAGCAAAGTTTGCAGGTGCAAAATGTGGCAATGTTTGCAGGTGTGCTGGAAATATGAAATAAAAAAAAAGAAAAATTTGGAAAATCTCAGTGACTGTGGTGAAAAGAACAAATGGAGCCAATGGTTCAAGCTGATGACCTTTCATCGGAACTGGGAAAAGTGAGAGATTATAAAGTCACAGGTGCAGTGAAGGTGTGAAGGACTTGTGTCCTCTTACCCTGACTTCTAAATTTAAACTTAAACTTCCACATAAACTTAAATGTGCCTGTTTTTCTACCTGAGTGACTCCATCTGGCAGCAACCTTTGCCCAGCAGGCAAAGTTAACGTTTCCCTCTGAGAAGGGAACAATGTACTTGCACCTTTTTAAATACAATGTTGATGAGTGCGTAGAAAAGTTTGAGCAGATTTGACAACCATCAAAAACTTTGAAGAACTTCTGGAGATCCGCTGTGGGGAGTATCCAAACTTGTTGCATTACAGCCTGGTATGGAAACACCAACGCTCATGAATGGAAAAGCCTACAAAAAACAGTGGATACAGTCCAGTCCGTCACTGGCAAAGCCCTCCCCACCATTGAGCAGACCGACAAGGAGCATTGGCACAAGAAGGCAGCATCCATCATCAGGGATCCCCACTACCCAGACATGCTCTCTTTCGCTACTGCCATCAGGAAGGAGGTACAGGAGCTTCAGGGCTCACACCACCAGGTTCAGGAATAGTTATTACCCTTCAACTACTAAGCTACTGAACCAGCACGGATAACGGCACTCACCTAAACACTGAAGAGATTCCATAACCTATGGACTCACTTTTAAGGACTCCACAGCTCATGTTCTCAATATTATTTATTTATTTGTTTGTTTCATTTTTGTATTTGCAAATATTGTCTTCTTTTGTACATCAATTGTTTGTCAGTATTTGCTTGTGTGTAGATTTTCATTGATTTTATTGTATTTCTTTGTATGTACTGTGAATGTTCGCAAGAAAATGTATCTCAGTGTATTAACACGTACAAAATGCCAGAGGAACTCAACAGATCAGGCAGCACGTATGGAAAAAAAAGTAAACAGCTGACACTTTGCGCCGAGATCATTCATCAGGACTGGAAAGGCTGGGGGAAGAATTCAGAATCAGGGAGGTCATGGTGACATACTGTATGCATACTTTGGCAATAAATTTACTTCGAACTTTTAACGTTCTTAACTTTAGTTGTAATATTCTCTACTAATAACAAAATATATGTTGCTGTTGTTTGTCCATCGTTGTCGTCGATGAGGACCTTGACACCATTATGATGGTGTCGAGACCAGCGCTTGATTTGGATTTAAGTGAGGGAGAGTTGCGCAGCATCAGCCTCACTCTCTCTTCCCAATTCCCATCTGGATCCAGCGGCAAGACAGGAGTCGAACAAAATATATACCAGCCAAAGTATATCCTGCAAGAAAATAACAGTGCAAGGCAGTACAATGTAACACCAGGCAAATCAACTCTGACAGATGCTTACTTTGAAAATGTGTGTCTATGTCCTGTACACTGAGGTTAAGGCAGACCTTCACAAAATTATTTTTGCCCTTGTATGCTGTTTAGCCACCAATTCCCAAGGTATTTATGCCTGTATTTTGGTACATTTGGGCAGCACGGGTAGTATAGCGGTTAGCATAACGCTATTACAGGGTCAATGACCTGATTTCAATTCGGCCGCTGTCTGAAAGGGGTTTGTACATTTTGTCCATGACTGTGTGGGTTTCCTCTGGGTGCTCTGGTTTCTTCCCACATTCTGAAGATGTACGGGTTAGTAGGTTAATTGATCACTTTGGTGTAACTGAGTGGCACGGGCTCTCTGGGCTGGAAGGGCCTGTTAGCATGCTATATCTCTAAATAAATTAAAACTTCAAAAAAGCACTTTGCATTTTGAACTATCATAGAGTCATAGAAAAGTACAGCATAGAAACAGGCCCTTCGGCCCATCTCTCCATGCCAAACCATTTAAACTGGCTACTCCCATTGACCTACACCTGGAGCATAGCCCTCCATTCCCCTGCCATCCATGTACCTATTCAAACTTCTCTTAAACACATCTTACCTCTTCATTTCCAATGCTAATGAAGGGTCTCAGCCCGAAACATCGACTGTTTATTCATTTCCATAGATGCTGCCTGACCTGCAGAGTTCCTCCAGCATTTTGTGTGTGTTGCTCTAGATTTCCAGTATCTGCTTAATCTCTTGTGTTTATATCTTACCCGTTCATGTACATTCTTCTCAGTGGAATTCATTAGGGGTTATCTTCCTTGAAATGGAGGAGGCTGCGAGGTCACCTGAGAGATGTAGAGAGTAGATGACCAAAACCTTTTCCTCTTGATGGATGCATTGAAAACAAGAGAGCTTTGGTATAAGTTGAGAGGTAGAGAGGGAACGTGAGGGGGAGGTTTATAATTCATGTTGTGGTTGGAATCTGAAACACACTGCCTGAGAGGCTAGTGGAGGAAAGAAGAGTTAGAGTCATAGAGCACTGCAGCACATTTACAGACCCTTTGTCCCACCTAGTCTGTGCTCAACTTTTATTCTGCGTCGTCCCACTGACTCACCCCTGGACCATAGCCCTCCATACCTGTCACATCCATGTACCTATCTAAACTTCTCTGAAATGTTGAAATTGAACCCTCATCCACCACCTCCCCGGCAGCTCCTCACACTCTCACTACCTTCTGAGTGAAGAAGCTTCCCCCCTCAGGTTCCTCTTAAATATTTCACTTTTCACCCTTAACCTATGACCTCTAGCATTAGTCTCAGCCATCCTCAGTGGAAAAAGCCTGCTTGCATTTATCCTATCTATACCCTTCATAATTTTGCATACCTCTATCAGATCTCCCCTCATTCTTCTACACTCTAGAGAATAAAGTCCTATTCACCCTTTCCCTGTAACGCAGGTCAGGTTCTGACAATATCCTTGTAAATTTTCTCGAGATAATCTCACAAAGTTTAAGAAGCAATTGAATTGCCAAGACATCAATGACTCAGGGAGTAATATAGGTCAGTATAATGGTCAGCATAGGCAGGCTTGTTTCTGTGCTTTGTGACTCTATGACACTAAGGGCTAGACCAAAATGACTAGGCCATATGGTCCTGTGAGGCTGTTTCTTACTTCAAGCTCACTTTTCTCTCATATCAATCAGTAACCTTGGTGCTTCATACAACGTCAACTGTGAATGTACCCAATGGCCAGGTATCCACAGCACTCTGGGGTACTGCATTCCAATATTCTCAGTCCTCCGAAAAATGGAATTTCTTCTTTTCCAGTCATAAATGGCCAATCACTTCTCCTGAGACAGTGAGGCCTGTAATTAGAGGAAACATTTTGTCCCCTCTGCCCTGCCTCATTCCTCTTCAATTCTGCATCTCCCAATGAAATCTCTCTCATTCTACATCATAGCCCAGTTTTAAATTTCTCCTCACAGGACAGGCCCCTCATCCAAGAATAAATCTTGTGAATCTATACTGTAGCTAATCCTGCTCAGCATGCAGAGACCAAAAATATATAGGGTTCCTTACAGATTCAGCAAGATTTCCGACTTAAGCACAATAATGGCCAACATACCATTTGCCATCTTTTTCACTTGCTATTTCAAAATTCAAGATTGAAGATCATTTATTATCATTCATCAATGATCAATGATATGTTCTATGATCAGTACACAAGTGTAAAGGAGAACAAAATAATTGTTACTCCAGATCCGATGCAGCATAAAAAAACCACAGTAAGCAAAAAGAACACAATAAAGAGAACAAAGTTAGCATAATAAATATAAATATAATAACAATTTTATAAAACACAAAGTACAAGTAATTGTTATATACTGTACATAGATTGATTGTATGTACATAAAGTGAAGGGGAATAAACAGTTAATATTTCAGGCCAAGGCTCTTGATCAGGATTGAAAAGGAAGGAGGCTGCCAATTTGTACTCCTTTCCTTCCCCCCGTCTTTTTAATCTGGCTTCCTTCTCCTTCCTTTCCAATCCTATTGAAGAGTCTCGGCCCAAAGTGTTAACTGTTTATTCCTCTCCATGCGTGTTGCCTGACTTGCTGAGTTCCTCCCGCACAGGGATTTCCTACCTAAGCTCCACGGATCCCTTGCATAATAGTATTGGTCTATGGCATAGAAAAGATTTGGGAACCCTTGCTCCAGCATTTCGCATGTGTTGCAGAACTCGGACGTTTTTTGAAATTTTTCTATATGGCATTGAAATAATTAGTATCTTACATCAGCACATCAGGATAGGACAAGGCTATAGTTGATAATCGGGATTATCCATAAATCATTTGGCACTATCAGTGTAAAGTAACTTGTCATTAAATGATGACCAACATTTTTCTCTAATTTATTTCACACATTGTTTGCCGAATGGTGGAGGAAGAGTGGGTGAGAATTAGATTGTGTTTCATTGATCACAGAGTAATTATCAGTCTAAATTCAGCATATGATCGTCGGGTAATAGTCTACTGTTTCACTTCATAGCAGTAATGTTAATAATTGCGATTGAAGACCACAATTCCTTTTATCTGTGACTGAATTAATGCTGTATTTCTTCCTGTGATGAACCAGAAGCTATTTCGTCACGTCACAAAATATAGTTATGGAATAAAGATCCTGCCTATATTATTACTACATATATATTTCTGCAGTTTAGTCCTGTACAGCTGCCACAAAGCAATAAATTTCACAACATATGACAGCGATAATCACAACACGCTAAAATCTGCAGATGCTGGAAATCCAAAGCAACACATGGGAAATACTGGAGGAGCTCAGCAGGTCGGGCAGCATCTACGGAGAAAAATAAACTGTCCTGATGAAGTGTCTCCACCTGAAACATTGACTGTTTACTCCTTTCCACAAATGCTACCTGGCCTGCTGAGTTCCTCCAGCATTTTGTGTGCATTACAGTGATAATGAGACAGATTCTGATTTTGATTCTGTGATTAAGCCACAAAGCCATAACTTTGAATTTTAGACTTTCATTTACAACAGCACCACTGTGACCACTGTGCTTAGGGTATACAATAAACTGTTATTTTACTTGTACTTTAACTTTCTTAATGCTTGTTTATATGTTTGCATAATTAGCTGCTTGTCTATGAATGTCCAATGTACCTTCAGTCATTTGTAGTAGAGACGGTTCTGAACTTCCATAGTTTTTTCTTTGTCTGTAAGCCTGTGTCATGGCAGCAAAAATCAAGGCTGTCATTGTTTAAAGATCTGTTAGTTTTATTTGTCACATGCACATCGAAACATTGAGACATACAGTGAACCATGTCACTTGAATTGAGAATGTGCTGGAGGCTGCCCACTTCCGACGCCAAGATAGCATGCTTACAACTTACCAAACCCTAATCCGTACCTCTTTTTGGAACGTGGTAGGAAATTGGAGCACCAGGGGAAACCCACGCGCCCATGGGGAGAACGTACAAACGCCTTACAGGCAGCAGTGGGAATTGAACCCCTGATCTTACAGCTGTAAAGCATTACTCTAACCACTGCGCTACTGTGCTGCCCTCACATGATGCCTTATCAGCGAAGATTCCCTTATCTGTCCAGTTTCTGTGTAAAGAACGGCCATGGGGCAGGTTCTTTGTGAGAGTGAGCTGTTGCAGTTCAGAATCAGAATCAGCTTTAATATCTCCAACGTATGCAGTACATTGCAATACATAATAATAAAAACTGTAGATTACAGTAAGAAGTATATATATCTTTGGAAGCTTGGTTGATGGCTGAGCTTGGCAAAATGTTTGCAGACAATTCAGCTCTAATCGAGAAGCCATGATCAGTGTGCAGTAGAGGGTGTTGTCTCCTCAGTATACCGGCTTATATACTGCTCCGGGGCCTGACTGGATATTGATTAGGTGTTGTAATCTGGCTGGCTGGTTTAAAACACTGTAATCAGTTTAGCAGTAGAAGATTCTGGTTGACTAGCTTCGAGGGAGGTCCGTTGTAAGTGTTTACTTTGCTGTCCAGGTCCCGAGATGACTGGCGAATCATTGATTGTTGATGTTGTTGTTTCTCTTTTCTCCGTAAGGGTTCATATACCGGATCTATGTTGATGGCATAAAGCGAAGAAGCAATTACCATTAATTTATATGGGAAAAATTTTTGCGCGTTCCCAGACCTAAAAAGTAACCTACCAAAACATACCGAATAACATATAAAACCTAAAATAACATTAACATATAGTAAAAGCAGAATCAGGAAGATTAAGCCAAAACCGATTTATAGAAAAAAATCGGCACGTACACGCATGCGCTCACAGGTGCCCGTGCAAGGCTTCATGGTCATGGTAGTCTTTCTTGGGGTAAACACAAGTGTCCCGTATTTGACTGCTACTTTTGTCCCTTATTTGGGAGTGAGAAAGTTGGCAACCCCAGCCACCACGGTAATTTAGTGATTTGTGCGATGCTGTCACGGCTCTGGGCGTTATGGAGTTCAGAGTTCAATTCCGGTGCCGTTCTGTAAGGAGTTTTCTAGATTCTCTTCGTAAGCTGCGTGTGTTTCCTGCAGGTGCTCCGATTTCCCTCCCCAGTCCAAAGGCGTACCAATTAGCAGGCTAGCTGGTCATTGCAAATTGTCCTGTGATCAGGCTGATATTAAATAAGTGTGTTGCTGGGCAGTGGGGCTCAGTGGGATGGAAGAGCCTGTTCCATACTCTATCTCTCAATAAATAAATGTTAAATTGAGAACTTTATATGAGAGAGTATATAATAGCTTGGATTTAATCTGACTCTTTAAAACTGCCTGGTATGAAGAACATGGTTTCTTTTGTATTGACCAACCAATCTTAAGGAAACAATGCATAGCCAGTTTATTAAAAGTGCACTGCAGGGAGAATAAATGGAATAGTAGCGGAAAACCTTGTCCTTTCACCTCGGGGACTTGAGTTTGAGCCGAGGCCAGACTAATAGGATAAAAGCCTTCCCTCTGACAGCTGCAAGGAGCCTATATGAAATGAGTTTGGGCAGCCTCCATTCAGTTCATGGAGGGCGAGAGTCCACGGCACAAAATTGCCTATAAATCAGCAGCAATTAGCACCAAATTGGCAGAGTCATTCAGAAAGGCTAAAGAGATGGCTGCTGTGGGAAATGGAAATGTCATTTTGATGCAGTAGGTGGGTGCTTTCCTGACACGAAGGTTAAGCCTCATTTTTGGGCCAACTCATGACTTTGAAGTACTTAAGCAGACAGTGAACAGAGAGCAACACAATCTTTTCCATTACTCCACTGCGTTGGAGCACATCTCAGCCGGCAGTGCAACAAGAAAAAATTTTGTAGCGCCACATTAGAAATGATTTCTGAGGAGATTAGGGCCATTACAGGGAAACATTACAAAGGCAAGTGATAATTTAATGCAAGGGGAATATTCCCAAATTAACGCAGCCCAGGGAAGTGCCAGACACATGATCTAGTCAGTACACCCTATCAGTCTGTATATTACAGTTATTTGTACATCGTTTTTATATTTATATTTATTGCATGTTTTTTAAAACAATTTTGTGTTTTTTTTTGTATTTTTTAAAATTCTGCATCGGATCTGGAGCCGCAATCATTTTGTTCTCCTTTTCACTCTTGTCCTGAAGAAAGACAGTAAACAATCTTGAATCTATGCTTAACAGTATCATGAATCTATAAACTGTCCCATTGCAGTCGCTAATATCCACCATCCCAACTCATGCCTTAAACAATGCAGTATTCAGTGCCTCGGATTACAGAATATTGTACACTTAGAACTTGGTTAGCTTTCAGTATCATGCCTTGGGCTACTTTCAGAGCAACGTAGAGGTAGTTCTTTTGAATAGCATCGGATTTAACTCATATTAAATATGCCAGCATAATCAAGGAATTAAAACCCTTTTCTATCAGCATATGACCACAGCGTACTATTTAAAGTTTCTGTAATTTCAACTCCCCCCCCCCAATTCCAGCTGTGGCATATTAGTTAACAACTCACCCATAGGATCTCAGCATAATGCACTGTTCCCAGTGGGGCCAGACAGAAATATGTGCAAAAACAAACTTTGTTGTTCTATGTCAGTAGTAAATCCTGTGACCTATTCACTTAGTGCTGACAGGAATTATTTTTTTGTAGTGCACCTTTCAGCCTTGAACAGCTATCAGCCATATGTTGGAGTGGTCCTTTGGGCCAGTTTATCATTAACAGGCCGCAGCTGGAGGTACAAGAACCCCATAGACTGGAATGACATTACACTAATTGACAGAGACATCTCACTACCTTTCAGAATAATAGGTTATGGTACAAAATGCGTTTTGCTGATCAGTGTCATAATAACCAAATAATAGCAGGGGTATGGTGGGAACTACTGATTTTCTGACAGTATAGGATGTGCAAATATTACATCTGGTCAACTTAAAATTCCTGTTTCGGCTTTTGAATTAAAGCTAAAAGTGAGACATTGATGATCAAAATCCCCATGGTCAAGGCGACATTAAGCATGAATTCATGTAAACCAGCAAAAGATTCATAAATGATACTCTATTAAATATTTCCGTTCTGTTCCTTTTCTCCAAGACCAAGATCATAAGTAACCGAGTTATAAGTTTCAACTGTTTATTTACAGTAAAAATGATGGAAAACATTGTATTTTTACAACTTTCATCTTTCCTGAAAAAGTATTGGCAAATGATCAATAAAGCTGAAAAGTTCAAAGTAAATTTATTATCAAATACTGTTCCTGCTGCTGTCTATGAGGAGTTTTCACGTTCTCCCTGTGACCAGGTGGGTCTCCTCCGGGTGCTCCGGATTCCCCCCGCAGTCCACTGATGTACCTACCAGTCGGTAGGTTACTTGGTTATTGTAAATTGTCCTGTTAGGGGTAAATCGGGGGTTGCTGGGTGGCACGGCTCAGAGCGACAGAAGGGCCCATTCCGTGCTCCATCTCAATAAATAAAATATAAACATACAACCTTGAGATTCATTTTCTTCCAGACGCCCACAGGAAAACAAAGAAATACAATAGAATCCATGAAAAAAAACTCACACGTAACAAAGTCCGATGAACATTCAATGTGCAAAAGAGGTCAAATCATGCAAATAATAAAAAAAGTCACCAATAATACTGAGATCATGAGAACGTATACAATCTAATGACTGTTTCAAAGCTATAATATTTTTCAATTTTAAAAGTGGCATTGGTAAAATTGCTTCAGTAGAGATCTTTTCATCAGGATTGATATCCGACAATTATGTTTAAATCACTCGACATTTAAGAGCTTTTACATGATATACAGTATTTTGCCATAATGGAGAAGAATTGGTAACACTAAATATCCAAATCATATCATTCCGAATTTAGTCACTGTGGCAGCCATTATAATTCCCAATTGAGATGCATCATATTTCAGCACATTAGCAATCAAAGCTCCAGAGTGATCTTCACTTCATTGCTGTGAAAAATATGCAAAAGGAAAATGAGACAATGAGGATCTCCTCTTCTTTAGTTACATTAGAAAATTACCACATCCTGTAAGTTCAACCACAAGTCTTGTAAAGTTCTTGGCTTAAGAATTTAAAATGATTATGGTTAACATTTTGGAAAGTTAAAACCACAAAACGCACTTTCATTCAGTTCAGTTCACACCACCTCTTACATGTTTATACAAACGCAAACTTTGTATATCTCCTTCCTTTATACCAGGACTATATCTCCGTAATTCGATCATCCAAATCCGAAATCTTTACAAATTTCATAGTCATTGTACTTGTTAGTTCTACAATAGTCAGATTTGAGAATCAGAATGAGAATCAGGTTTAATATCACTGGAATATTATGAAATTTGTTATCTTTGAGGCAGCAGTACAATGCAATACATATTAATAGAGTGGGTGATGGGGGTCCTTAATGGTAGAGGTACCACTCCTTAAAGATGTCCGGGATACTATGAGGCTAGTGCCCGTGATGAAGCTGACTAAGTTTACAGGTCTGTGTAGCTTATTTTGATTCTGTGCAGTAGCCACCACCACACCCCCCAATACCACACAGTGATGTAGCCAGTTGGAATGCTCTCCATGGTATATCTGTAGAAATATGCAAGTGTCTTTGGTGACATACCAAATCTCCTCAAACTCCTAATGAAATATAGCCACTGTCATGCCTTCTTTGTAGCTGCATTGATATTTTAGGTCCAGGATAGATTCTCAGAGATATTGACACACAGGAACTTGAATTTGCTCACTCTTTCCACTCCTGATCCATCTAAGAGGACAGGTGGGTGCTCCCTCATCCTATCCTTTTTGAAGTCTACAATAACAGTTTTTTGGTCTCATTGAGCGCAAGGTTGTTGCTGCGACACCACTCATCTAGCTGGTATATCTCACCGCTGTACACTCTCTCGTCACCTTCTGAGGTTCTGTCAACAATGGTTGTATCGTCAGCAAATTTATAGATGGCATTTGAGCTGTGCCTAGCCACACAGGTGTGGCTGTAGAGAGTAGAGCAGTGGGCTGAGCACACATCCTTGAGGTCTGCCAGTGTTGATTGTCAGCGAGGAGGAGATGTTATTACCAATCCACACAGATTATGATCTCCTGGTTAGGAAGTCGAGGATTGTTGCCCAGGGAGGTACAAAGATCCAGGTTCTGGAGTATTTCGATAAGAACTGCAGGAATGATTGTGCTGTAGTCAATAAACAGCACCCTGACATAGGTATTTGTATTGTCCAGGTGATCCAAGACGTACCTCCTCCCCACCATCCCACATTTTAATCATGAATGCGTCAGAATCTAAATCAGGAATTATACCTAATGTTGGACCAAATCAGGTTACAAATATTTCAACGGGTCACCCTGTAAATCGATAAAAATAAACCCTCCATTAGGCCTCATCAAAAGAATTAGAATATAAATGCAATGTTGCGGCTTTACAAGGCATTGGTCAAGACCGCACTTGGAGTATTGTGAGCAGTTTTGGGCTCCTTATCTGAGAAGGGATGTGCTGACAATAGAGAGGGTTCCGAAGAGGTTTATGAGAATGAACCCTGGAATGGAACGTTTAACGTATGAGGAGTGTTTGATGGTTCTGGGCCTGTAGTCATTAGAGTTTAGAAGAATGGGGGGGAGTGGAATCTCATTGAACTCTACTGCATATTGACCAGAGGGCACATCCTCTGAATGCAAGGACGTCCTTTTAGAAGAGATGAGGAGGAATTTCTTTAGCCAGGAGATGGTGAATCTGTGGAATCCTTTGCCACAGTCAGCAGTAAAGGCCAAGACACTGGATATATTTAAAGAGGAGGTGGGCTTCATTCTTCAAGGCGTCAAAGGTTATGAGGAGAAGAGAGGAGAATGGGGTTGTGTGGGATAATAAATCAGACATGATTGAATGGCAGATCAGACTTGATGGGCCAAATGGCCTATTACCACTCTAATGTCTTATGGCCTTATTCCAAAAGAATCTCAAGTATTTCCTTTTACGATCAACCCAATTAATTAACCCAATAATTTACACATGTGACTAGACCAATAAATCACATCCATTATAAATTAGAAAATAAATGTGGTTAATAATCGGTGGCATCTCACATGAATTTACTCTGCAGTGCCATAATTAATCAAATGCTGGGGTTCTCAGCAAGAGTGCTGCAATTTGCAAGATCCCACAAGCAAAGCTGAGAGGAACAGTGTGCTAACCTTTTTTTGGGTGGTACCGGCTGAAAAAGGAATGCAAGATGGCAGTCTCCTGCTCCTGGAATCTTTAATGCCAACATGATTTCAAAAGGAACTTTGACGATGGTCTCAGCAAAAGGCTGGCGGTTGTGACGAGAGGCCTAGGTGAGGATGGCAAGGACCCAAGTGCCGGAGTATCCGAGACTAGACTTAAGACATGGTTCTGAGACTGAGATGAAAGCAGGGTTCTTGACTAGGTGCTAGACGAGAATCCAAACAAGTCAGAAATCTAACTGCATTCGTGGACTGAACTAAAGATGATCTGACGATTGAGCATCGAACCTGAGTTCAGGTGCTTTCTAGATACCAAAACCCTGACATCACAACATGGTCTCCAATTAGCGGAGTGGGCCAGAATCTTTAAAGGGGCCGCAACAGCTATCCATACCCCGGAAGATCGGAGCATCTACACCCCGTAAATTAGTCGGTTGCGTCACGTAACGGGTGGTGGTGATAAAGCACTACTAGAGCCACTGTACAGGTCTGTCAGTCTAAGTGAAGTGCTTCGCTCCTGAAATTGGTTTCAGCCCCAATCCATCTGACTCTCAGAAATCAGTTCCCCTCAAGGAGGGAAATGGAATTGGAAGTATAAACACAGGAGATTCCACAGATGCTGGAAATCCAAAGCAACACACCCAAAGTGCTGGAGGAACTCTGCAGATCAGGCAGCATCTGTGGAAATGAATAAGCAGTTGAAGTTTTGGGCCAATACCCTTCATCAGGATTGGAAAGGAAGAGGGCAGTAGCATCTGTTTATTCCTCTCTATAGTTGCTGCCTGACTAGCTGTGCTTCTCCAGCATTTTGTGTGTTAGAATAAGAAGTTATCATCTTTATATGCTGTGAGTGATTATAGTTTTCCATTTGCCTTTACTTTACTTTTACTTTATTTTTGCCAAACAATTGATACTAGAACGTGCAATCATCATAGTGATATTTGATTCTGTGCTTCATGCTCCCTGGATTACAAATCGATTGTAAATATTAAAAATTTAAATTATAAATCATAAATAGAAAATAGAAAAGGGAAAGTAAGGTAGTGCAAAAAAAAAACCGAGATGCAGGTCCGGATATTTGGAGGGTACGGCCCAGATTCGGGTCAGGATCCGTTCAGCAGTCTTATCACAATTAGAAAGAAGCTGTTTCCAAATCTGGTCGTACGAGTCTTCATGCTCCTGAGTCTTCTCCAGGAGGGAAGAGGGATGAAAAGCGTGTTGGCTGGGTGGGTCGTGTCCTTGATTATCCTGGCAGCACTGCTCTGAAAGCGTGCAGTGTAAAGTGAGTCCAAGGATGGAAGATTGGTTTGTGTGACGTGCTGGGCTGTGTTCATGATCTTCTGCAGCTTCTTCCAGTCTTGGACAGGACAACTTCCATATCAGGTTGAGATGCACCCTAGAAGAATGCTTTTTATGGTGCATCTATAAAAATTAGTGAGGGTTTTAGGGGACAGGTCAAATTTCTTTAGCTATCTCAGGAAGTAAAGGCGCTGGTTGGCCTTCTTGGCAGTGGACTCTGCTTGGTTGGACCAAGTCAGGTCATTTGTGATATTGGCCCCGAGGAACCTAAAGCTTTTGACCTGTTCCACTTGCGCACCACTGATGTAAATGGGGTCATGCAGTCCGCTACTCCTTCTGAAGTCAACAACCAATTCCCTCGTCTTGCTGATGTTGAGGGATAGGTTATTGTCTTCACGCCATGCCACCAGATTCTTAATTTCCTCTCTGTACTCAAACTCATCATTACCCGAAGTACGGCCTACAATTGTTGTGTCATCAGCAAACTTATATATTGAGTTTGATGGAAACTTGGCTACACAATTATGGGTGTACAGTGAGTACAGCAGGGGGCTGAGTACACAGCCTTGTGGGGCACCGGTGCTCAGAGTGATTGTAGAGGAGAGCTTGTCCCCTATTTTTACAGCCTGGGTCCTGTCTGTGAGGAAGTTGAAGATCCAGCTGCAGATCTGAGTGCTAAGGCCCAGGTTCCGGAGCTTAGGAATCAGTTTATTTGGAATGATGGTATTAAAGGCAGAGCTGTAGTCAATGAAAAGGAGTTTTAATTTGAAGCTCTTCAAATTCTTTAATCTTTAATTTAATGATCACGATGGTCTTTGGCACTTTCTTCTGCAGAAGTGGTTTGCTATTGTCTTCTTCTGGGCAGTATCTTTACAAGATGGGTGACCCCAGCCATTATCAATACTCCTCAGAGATCGTCTGCCTGGTGTCAGTGGTCACATAACCAGGACTTTGCACCAGCTGCTCATAGGACCGTTCAGCACCAGCTCTCATGGCTTCACGAGACCCAGATCAGGGGTCTAAGCAGGTGCTACACCTTGCCCAAGGGTGACCTACAGGTTGGTGGAAGGATAGAGTGCCTTACACCTCCTTTGGCAGAGATGTACCTCTACCCCCACCACCCCACGGAATAAAAAGGAGGCTTCTTATTTTCATAAGTACATTGTAGATATATGAGCTGTATTTCTGATAGACATTCTTGAACAGAAGAAAACACTCATAGAGACAAACATTTTGCTAAGATGTGGCTAGCTGCATTGCTCTTCATTTTTAAAAATCAGTGTATGAGAATAGAATTCATATTGTGCTGCCAATATCTGATCATTGTGGTCAGCAGGAAACAAAATATCTGGTTATCTCTGTGTGTGGGGAAGGTGTTCAAAGGCTGATAGATTGGCTTGAAAGAAAGAATGTGTTCACTTGATGTCCTTTTTTGCCTTAAGGCTATTTTTTTCTGTTGTATTCCAAAGATGTCCAGGTTAGTGGGTTAATTGGTCACATGGTGTAATTGGGCGGCGCAGGATCATTGGGTTGGAAAGTTCTGTTACTGTGCTGTATCTCAAATAACAAGTCTTTGAAGTTGCCAGATCTGTTTTAATACGTCTTTCTAATGGCTATTTAATTTTTAAGATCCAGCGTATCCCATGTTCTTATGATAAACTACAAGGGTGGTGGTTCGGAGATACATCTCTACCAAAGAAGGTGTAAGGCACTTCTTTCCTCTGCTAACCTGGGGGGGTCACCCTTGGGCAAGGTGTAGCACCTGCTTAACCCCCCCCCCCACCCCGATCAGGGTCACATGAAGCCTTGGGAGCAGGTGGTGGATGGTCGTACGAGCAGCTGGTGCAGATAGCAAGTCCTGGTGATGCAACCACTGAAGCCAGGCGGACAATCTCTGAAGAGTATTGATAATGGCTGGAGATACCCATCTTGTAAAGACACTGCTCAGAAGAAGGCAATGGCAAACCAATTCTGCAGAAAAATTTGCCAAGAACAATCATAGTCATGGAAACCATGATCATCCATGTCATATATCATGACGAATAATGAATGAACGAAATAAACTATTTGAGTATACTAGCATAGTGGTATCTGATGCACATTCACCAGAATCCCCTGTCTCAAATTTAGAAAGATTGTGATTTGAAATGAGAAAAAAAAGAAATCCATTCATAGCTGACCAGAAGTTTTATCATTTTGTGTACATGAAGGGTCCAGGTATCCCAATTTGTGTATCTATGTTCTGTCTATTAATGGAAGATATATAAACATCTTGGGATTTAGCAGAACTTCATGAGCATGAGATACTTTAATTTCATATAATCTGTAATTATTTTTGAGAACTTTGCCAACTTTCAGTACTTTTGACATAACACTTTAGATTAGATTAGATTATGACACTCAGTCCTCGTTTATTGTCATTTAGAAATGCATGCATTAAAAAATGATACAACGTTCCTCCAGAATGATGTCACAAGAAAACACAGGACAAACCAAGACTAAAACTGACAAAACCACATAATATAACATATAGTTACAACAGTGCAAAGCAATACCATAATTTGACAAAAAGCAGATCATGGGCACAGTAAATAAAGTCTCGAAGTCCCAATAGACTCATCATCTCACGCAGGCGGCAGAAGGGAGGAACTCTCCCCGCCATGAACCTCCAAGCACCGCCAATTTGCCGATGCAGCACCATT
Source organism: Mobula birostris (assembly GCF_030028105.1). Lineage (NCBI taxonomy): Eukaryota > Metazoa > Chordata > Chondrichthyes > Myliobatiformes > Myliobatidae > Mobula > Mobula birostris. The sequence continues at coordinate 12,304,559 of NC_092388.1, forward strand.
GGAAGCACCTGACCGCAGTGGACTTTGAGTCCGTCCGAGAACTTCAAGCCTCCGACCAGCCCCTCTGACACAGCCTCTCCGAGCACCATCCTCTGCCAAGCATTTTGACCCCGCCCCAGCCGCCGAGGACTCGGGGCCTTATCCTCCGGAGATTCTGGACCACACAGTAGCAGCAGCAGCGAAGCAGACATTTCAGAAGTTTCACCAGCTGTTCCTCCGTGCCCTCACGTCCGTCTCCATCAAATCAAGATTGTGCACAGCACCCTACTTGACAAATAACAGACATCACCACCGGAGTGGCCGCTGTGAACTGTGTCGCGCCACCATCTTCTCCTCTTGCCTTTATTCACCATACAGTATGTGCAATCAGTGACCGGGATTCAGTTCCCACTACTGTCTGTAAGGAGTTTGTACACTCCCTGCATGACCACATTGGTTTCCTCCACGTGCTCCAGTTTCCTCCCACATTCCAAAGACGTATGGGTTAGAGTTAGTCAGTTGTTGGCATGCTACGTTGGTGCTGGAAGCATGGCGACACTTGTGAGATGCTCCAGCACATCCTTGGACTGTGTTGGTCGTTGACACAAGCAACGCGTTTCACTGTATGCATCGATGTTTTGATGTGCATGTGACAAATAAAGTTAACCTTTCTTTATCTTTCAAGTCCTTCTGTGAGATTGATCAGTGTCTTCATCACCTGAAGAGTTTCGAGATGCAAAGCCGGACTCTGTGTTATTATGGAGAATTGTGGAGCTGTTATTTTCTTTAGAGATACAGCATGGTAGCAGGCCCTTCAACCAGCCCAACGCTGCCAATTACACCCATGTGATCAGTTAACCTACTAACCTGTACATCTTTGGAGAATGGGAGGAAACTGGAGCACCCGGAGGAAACCCAAACGGTCACGGGGAGAACACATGGTCCAAACTCCTTACAGGCAGTGCCAGAAGTGAACCTGGGCCGCTAGCACTGTAATAGTGTTACAATAACCTTTCTACTACTGTACAGCTCTGATAGTTTCATTTTAATATCCTATTGCCAGCACAGACCCAAGCAGAGAGGGGGGTCTAAAGTCATTGTCAAATCCGGCTCTTTCCCAAAACAATATAATTAGGTCAATCTGGTCATTCTAGATTAAAAACTGCACTAGGGGAGGGGATGGTCAATAAAATCTTCTTCAAACCATTGCTTTCAAGTAAAGGGCAAACAGAGTATTAACGGTCAATGACAAGTCTTTTGCCTGAATTGCGCACTGATTGCAGAAATATCCAGGAACGAGCTTCCAGTGGAAGTAGTGGATGCAAAGATGCGGGTTTGATTTCGACATTTAAGAGAAGTTTGGCTAAGTACATGGATGGAGGGCTATGGTCCAGATGGGACTGGGAAACTAAATGGGCAGGAAGGCTTGCTTCTGTGTTGTCGTTCTTTATGGCTCTTTGACTCTATAAAAGCTCAAGCATATTACAGGACCCCAGCTGACCTCACTCAGGGTGACCTGAGGATGCAGAGGACAGGTATTCACTTTAACTTACACAAAATGCTGGAGGAACTCATCAGGACAGGCAACATCTATGGAAATATGAATTTGACAATAAACTGGACTGGTCAAAGAACACTGAGGCTGTCTACAAGGTCAGAGCCGTCTCTATTTCCTGAGGAGACTGAGGTCCTTTAACATCTGTCGGACAATGCTGAGGATGTTCTATGAGTCTGTGGTGGCCAGTGCTATCTTGTTTGCTGTTGTGTGCTGGGGCAGCAGGCTGAGGGTAGCAGACACCAACAGAATCAACAAACTCATTCGTAAGGCCCAGTGATGTTGTGGGGATGGAACTGGACTCTCTCACGGTGGTGTCTGGAAAGAGGATGCTGTTTAAGTTGCATGCCATCTTGGTCAATGTCTCCCATCCACTACATAATGTACTGGGTGGGCACAAGAGTACATTCAGCCAGAGACTCATTCCTCCGAGATGCAGCACAGAGCGTCATAGGAAGTCATTCCTGCCTGTGGCCATCAAACTTTACAACTCCTCCCTTGGAGAGTCAGACACCCTGAGTCAATAGGCTGGTCCTGGACTTATTTCATAATTTACTGGCATAATTTACATATTACTATTTAACTATTTATGGTTCATTACAATTTATTATTTATGGTGCAACTGTAATGAAAACTAGTTTCCCCCGGGATCAATAAAGTATGACTATGACTAAATGAATAAACAGTTGACGTTTCAGGCTGAGACCCTTCATCAGGACTGGAATTGAAGGAGGAAGACTCCAGACTAAAAAGGTGGGGGTGGGGGGGGAGGGGAAAGAGGATAGCTAGAGAGTGATGGGTGAAGCACTGTGTTCTCTCTGTGAGTGCCTCACCTTCTGATTACTTCAGCTAGGCTCAGCACCGTGGCAACAATGATGTAGTTTGCCAAGGCCAAAGTTCAGCAGGCAAGGGTTAAAAGTTAATCATGAATTGAAGAGATTCCCCTTTGCGTAACAACGCAGGGAAGTAACCTCTCACAATAAAAATAAATATGGAAGGCAGTTTTCAGGGACTGAAATGACAGACCCCCTGGATAGCTCTTACCCTTGCAGTGCCATTTTATAGAAATTTACAGGAAAGTTCAAATACACACCAAATCATCTATACCTGAAAGGAGGCTTTTAGGGCATGAACTCAGGCATAGGAAGGCAGTGGTTTTGCTCATTAACACTTCAGACCAAATTTATGGGCACACCAGAATTGTTCAGTCACACTCTAAAGCTCAGACACTCGTGCATGAGTTTCTTCAAATTTGTCACACTCCTGCAGCCAATGCACACGGTCTTGCCAGATGTTTGTCCGAGGTGCATTTCTATTGAGTTCTAGTTATCACCCTGAATAAACTACATATCTCCTCAGTTTTCGCAATGATTTTGTGATTTTGTTAAATGAATTTATTTTCTACATTCTTACTCAACTGCCAGTATCAGAATTGGGTTTAATATCAGAATTTTACTCAGGTTTTCTGTGTTTTGGATATGGACTTGGACCATAGACTTTTTCCGGTCTGGTAGTTCTTTTATATACTGGGCTTTCCAGCTGATATTTCTGGATTTTTGTGTGCGGGGGAAGGAGATTTGAGGGAGTCGATGTGCCTGCTCTGTTTTTTTTTGTGTGGGGAGGAGAGTTTGGGGACAGAATCGTGTTGCCATGCTTTCTTTCTTGGTTTCGGGGCTATCTGGAGAATAAAACTTTTCAGATTGTGTGCTTTGATAATAATTGAACCTTTGAACCTTTGATGGCAGAAGGGAAGAAGCTTTTCCCGAAACGTTGAATGTGTGCCTTCAGGCTCCTGTACCTCCTCATGTCCTGGGTGATGAGTATCAGAGATTGATACTGCTTTTTGGAGAAGAATGTCGTTCTGAATTCATCAATCAATATGTAATGCTAAATGTGTGAATGTTAACATTTGAGATGGTCAACTACATTAAAAGAACTGTATACCTTCTTGTTGATGTAAAAGGTATAAGTGGCTTCACTACTGTTTGTATTGGGTGAGGAAAACCTTGTTGGAGATATCAGTGCATTAAATGGAATTGGAAATACAATTCTTGACTCATATTTCAATTAACCTGTCACTCAATCATTCTTGCAGTGAAGAAAAGTAAATCATTTCAGATCTGTTGGCATTTGGGCGAATGGAGGAAGAAGTTATTAATGGAGATGGATTGACATGAGTAAAAAATGAATGAGACTAGAAATAATAAATAATTAGTCAGGATTTATTCCGTAAAGTTGAAGTAAAAGTTCAATTTTATAGCACTGAATTGCAGTGTATATCCAACCCCGTAATATATATTTTGGAATTTATTGATTAAAAATCCAAGAATCCTGATGAAGGACCTCGGACCAGAAATATTGACCATTTATTCCCCTCCATAGATGCTGCCTGACCTGTTGAGTTTCTCCAGAATTTTGTGCGCGTTACTCTAGCTTTACAAATTTTGTGGATAATCTGATTGCCATTTAAGTCCTTGACTGCAAAATCTAGCTTGTGGTTGGAAGGCCTCAGCAAGTTTTTGACTTTTCTGAGCATCAGAAAGTGCTAAAAAGTAAGATGAAAAATTTAGAGGACAATGTGGTTTTGTGATCAATTTCTTTGATATAATCACAAACAAGAGAATATCTGCAGATGCTAGAGAAAGTGGTGGAGGTCAACAGAAGGAGTCCTGCTGAAGGGTCTCGGCCCGAAACATCAACTATACTATTTTCCATAGATGCTACCTGGCCTGCTGTGTTCTTCCAGCATTTTGTGTGTGTTCCTTTGAAATTATCATTTGTTTGTTTATTATGTACCTTGTCATAAGTGATCATGATCTTTCCAAGACCACCAATGTTCTTGGCAAATATTTCTACAGAAGTGGTTTGGCATTGCCTTCTTCTATCAGTGTCTTTACAAGGTTGGTGACCCCAGCCATTATCAATACTTGTTAGAAATTGTCTGCCTGGCGTCAGTGGTCGCATAACCAGGACTTGTGGTATGTACCAGCTGCTCATATGACCATTCACCGTGTGCTCCCATGGCTTCATGTGACCCTGATTGGTCGGGGTGGGGGGGGGGGGTGCTAAGCAGGTGCTACACCTTGCCCAAGGGTGACCTGCAGGCTAGCAGAGGGAAGGAGCACCTTACACCTTCTTTGCTCGTGATGTATTTCAACACTGCTGACCTTTGATATCATCACTCAATGAAACTCTAACAATATCATTTTTGAAAAGTTCAATTGATCATGCCTCTTAAGCGGACCAGCTCTAAATTTTCATTACCCTTTGGCGCAACTTTAAGTTGAGCAATAAATTGCACATGAAATCTGTAGAAATAAAAGTCAGCAGAGTTGCATAAAATTGAGCCTGTCTGATTTACATTGTTGTCCAAAATCAAATTTACCGCCTGTGAGAATGTATTTCTAAATTCATTCTAAAACAACCCATGTTAATATTGCCTGTGATTATATATCACCTGCAAAATGAGGCCAAGTATTTGCATAAATGTAGCCATATACCAAGTCAAATGTCACTGTGCAAATAACCAGAAGACAGAATTCTTAGATGTTAAACTGTTCCTCTTCTATGAAAGTTATATTTTATTGCATTGCATAAGACAAAACAGGTCACAATATATTTCCAAAGCCCATAAGACATTGGAGCGGAATTAGACTGTTCGGCATATTGAGTTCGATCCGTAGCTGATTTATTATCCCTCTCAACCCCATTCTCCTGACGTCTCCCCATAAGCTTTGACAATCGAGAAACCTCTGCTTTAAATTACTTGACTTGAGCCCCACAGTTGTCTGTGGCAATGAACCCCACAGATTCTTGCCAACCTTAACATAATGCCAACCCTAATGAAACCAAAGATGTAATGCTGAGACTTTACGAGGCATTGGCCAGACTGCATTTGGAGTATTGTGAGCAGTTTTGGGCTCCTTATCGAAGAAAATGTGTGTTGGCGTTGACAAAGGTCTAGTGGAGGTCCAGAATGGTCCTGGGAATGAAAGGATGAACGTATGGGGAGTGTTTGTTTGTTTGTCACGGGCCTGTACTCACTGGAGTTTAGAAGAATGGTGGGGGGGGGGGTGGAATCTCATTGAAACCTATCAAATACTGAAATGCCTAGATATGTGGATGTTTCTATAGTGAGGGACTTGAGGACCAGAGGGCACAGTCTCGGAATACAAGGACGCCCCTTTAGAACAGAGATGAGGAGGACTTTCTTTAGCTAGAGGGTGGTGAACCTGTGGAATTCATTGCCACCGATGAATGTGGAGGCCAAGTCATTTGGTATATTTAAAGCGGAGGTCGATAGGTTCTTGACAGGCCAGTGTGTGAAAGGTTATGGAGAGGAGGCAGGAGGATGAGGTTGAGAGGGATACGTCGGTCATGATAGAATGGTAGAGCAGACTTGACGGGCTGAATGGCCCAATTCTTCTCCTATGTCTTATGGTCTTATAATATAAACTGTTATGTGCTCCACCGTATTTATCAGGAGCGTTGTGTACACAGGGCCCTTAGTATTATCAAGGATCCCACCCATCCATCCAGCATCCTCTTTGACTTTCTACCATCATTAGGAGACTCTGATGCATAAAAACAAGAATGGTCAGGATGAGAAATAATTTCTTCCCTCAGGCCATTAGGCTTCTGAACTCCTAACTGCATCATATTCAAAAAGTCACAGGATAAGTTGAACTGAATTTTACAGTATTTAATTTGTGCATTTTACTTTGTTTATTTATGTGTAGTCCATCCGTAAATTTTATCCTTACTTTCATAGTTATTGTGTATTAATTGTGTGTACTACTGTGGTTTACACCTTAGTTCAAAGAAATGCTGCCTCGTTTGACAGTATACATGTAAATGGTTAAATGACAGTAAACTTGACTTGACTTGATATCTCTGGACAGCTGACAGTTAACGTCAACGACTTCAGACTATTCACGTCGCCTGCTCGTGGAACGGACTTAAAGTAACATAAATCAGCAAACGAAACATTGCTGTTTACACGTTTTGTATCCTGCCTGCGTTTTGTCATCTTTGCGGTTTGTGCTTTGGCTGTAACCGTAGCTCCTGCGCATGCAAGCCTCAACTGCCAGCAAGAAAACCTCAACATGGCAGGAAGCTAAAGGTCACAATCGAGAACCAAAATGTCATGTCAGTGAGACTTTGAAAGATAGCTGCACTCCAGGCAATATGCTTCTGATCAGAATAAGTAATTTTTTTTTTTGGAATTGCAAAACAGAATGCAAAATTTTATGAGTGGTGAGTGACTACAGGGATGTTATTTTGTAAATTTGAACTCCCAGCGCAGAGCTTCACCTGTCAGGAGCGTACGTCGCGAATTTGGAATGGCGCTCAACATTAATTTTAATGGACAGAAGATTGTGAGGGGGTGTAGGCCTGAATTACTGACATCTCTTCACAGTGGGTGAATTTTACTGCAGAGCCTGTGAATTTATGGAATGCCCACACTCTGTCTATCATCCGAGTTGGCAGCCTGCAACTAACCTGATGGTGTGTTTTTTTGTGTGTGTGGGTCACTGAGGAGATAAAGGCACTAAATACTACATTATACCCAGACACAGTCTTAGAGGGAAGAATGAATGTGCACAGCAGCTCCAGAAAAAAACAGCAAACGCCTGAATGTAAGAGATTTTGCAGATGTTGGAAATCCAAAGCAACACACACAAGATGCTTTAGGGACTCAACAGGTCAGGCAGCATCTGTGGAAATCAATAGACAGTCAGCATTTCAGGCCGAGACTCTTCTTCAGGGCTGAGTCAGACGTAGTTTCTTGAGAAATGGCACCAAATGTGGAAACGGAATTGTTTAGAAAGGAAGGATCATGGAATAGGTTTATATAGATTGGAACAACGTTGTGGGTCGAAGAGCCTGTACTGTGCTGTACTGTTCTATATTCGATGAATGAAACTAATCGGATTTAAACTATTTGGCCATGAACTTATGCTTTGAACCTGACTGCTATGAAGGGCTTTGGGTGTCTTTCAGAATCACAAGGACTTGCATTAGGATGAAGGCACTATCCAGCATGGAGGGCATCCTGTAGCCTCTACTCCCACTGAGTAGGGGCAGATACGGGTCCTGGAATCTGTATATTGAATGCCAGTCTTGTTATGGATGCCTAATGTTCAGATAAGGAGAGTGGCCGGGACCGTTGGGGTTAGGATTGTTAACTTTCTCGCTCCTAAATAAGGGACAAAAGTAGCAGTCAAATATGGGACACTTGTGTTTACCCCAAGAAAGACTACCATGACCATGAAGCCTTGCACGGGCACCTGTGTGGGCATGCGTGACGTCCGCATATGTGATGTGCACTTACGTGTACATTCCGATAGTTTTCTACAAATCGGTTTTGGCTTAATCTTCCTGATTCTGATACACTGTACATACATTATTTCTACTTTATATAGGCTGTGTATTTATCATATCATTCCTGCTTTTACTATATGTTAGTGTTATTTTAGGTTTTATGTGTTATTGGTATGATTTGGTAGGTTATTTTTTGGATCTGGGAACGCGCAAAAATTTTCCCATATAAATTAATGGTAATTGCTTCTTCGCTTTACGCCATTTCGGCTTACGAACGGTTTCATAGGAACGCTCTACCTTAGCGGGGGAAATACAGGACAAGGGCGGTCCTGTATGGGACAAACCAATTTAGCCCAATATACGGGATGTTCCGGCTAATACGGGACAGTTGGCAACCCTATTTGGCGTGTTGACCATCTCATATTTATCTGGAGTTGAAGATCAATCTTATGAGTCGGGCTGGGAGAAAAATCATCAGAGTATTAAAAAGAATTGCATGTTTGATTTCCATTTTATTTCAGGCCGCTGTTCATTATGGAGAGATCTGAAGCGCTGTGTGACAGTTTTTCAGTTGGGTGATATATTGTCTAAGCTCATCGTCATATAAATAGAGAGATAAAAACGAGAAGGTCTGCAGACGCCGGAAATCCAGAGCAATACACAAAAAATGCTGGAGGAACTCAGCAGTTCAGGCAGCTGTGGAAGTGACTGAACAGTCGATGTTTCAGGCCGAGAGCCTCCTTCACGACTGGCTGGACAGATAGATACGTAGGTAGATAAACAGATAGATTGACAGGTCATAAATAAATAAATAAAGCCTCCAACCCGACAGCACAAACATCGGTTTCTCTCATGTCTGCTAACTTCTCCCTGCTCCTCCCCCTTATCTCTTTTACCATTCCATATTCTGGCTCCCCTCCTAATCCTTCGCTTCTCTTCACCTGCCTTTCACCTCCCTCCTCTTTCTCTTTCTCCCGTGGTCCACCCTCCACTCCTATCTGATTCCTTCTTCTTCAGCCCTTCACCTTTTCCACCATCCCCTCCCAGCTTCTCACTTCATCCCTTTTCTCCCACGCACCCACCTTCCTCAGCACCTGGTCTCACCTTCCACCTGCCAGCTTTAACACTTTCCTCTCTCCCTACCTTCTTCTGCTGGCTTCTGTCCCCTTCCCTTCCAGTCCTGACGAGGAGTCTCGGCCTGAAACATTAGCTCTTTATTGCTTTCCATAAATGCTGCCTGACCTGCTGAGTTCCTCCGGCATTTTGTCTGTGTTATTCTAGATCATACCTCAGGCACATCTCGCACATCTCCAGGCAGGACAGAATCACCAACACAGAGGTTGTGGGCTGACACCTTCAGCACCCACACACTACTCAGCCACAGACGCCTCAGGTGGTTGGCCCATGTCAAACGGATGGACCAGGGACTCATTTCCAAGGCGAGGCGAGCTGAGTGAGGGTTACCACCCATGAGAAAGACCGTGCCTCTGCTACAGGGACGTCAGCAAGCGTGGCATGCAGCTGGCATGCACCGACCTCAACACGTGGGAGGAAATAGTTGACGACCCGACAGCATGAAGGGCCACAGTCAATAGTGGTGTGCAACGTGTTGAAGACCAACATGCTCACCAACAAGAGGGACAGAAGAAAAGCCAGAGATACATCAATCACCCAGAGCACCTTCCTCCTTCTCCTCCGGCCGCTGTGAGAGAGACTGTCACTCTAGAGAGGGGATGTACAGTAGCCCAAATAGCCCAAGTATCATCAGAAAAGTGTCACACCGTCGTCTATTGATGGAGGCCGAGGATTCTGGATTTCCAACATTTGCAGAATCTCTTGTGTTAATATATTTAGCGATTTATTATTGTAACTTGAGAGTGTATTTCATGTATTGCACTGTACTGCAGTCACAAAACAACAAATTTCACAGCATATATATCAGTGATAATAAACCTGATTCTGAAGTTCTGGAATTGTGCCTGCTAGATATGTGTTTACTTCATTGCTGTGGAGTTGCATGTGTTCTGAATGTTGACAGTCCAGATGCCTTTGGAAGTAGCAGAACGACAAATACAAGTGTGGAGCTTATCCAACGTTCAACAGTTGCCTTGTCCTAGATGATCTGATGAGGTCAGGCTGGAATAAAAAGAACTTGTATTTTTTATTTTCATTTTATTTGAACTCTCCTTTCATTCTAAAAATACCTGAAATGCCGTGAGACGGCCCGGTTTCCAAAGGAGAGGCCGAGCCTGAGGTTAGTGTTCTGCAGGGGGAGGCTTGCTGTGTCACTCTTCCCTTCTGTAGAAGGAACGGAAACGCGGTGGGGGGAGAGTGAAGGCTGATGAGTGGGGGGGGGGGGTTTGCTTGATTGATTTACTTCAAGCAGAATTTCTCCAGTTCTAACGACCTGCTTCCTTCTGTACTCATCAATTTAAGATCCAAATAAGTTACTGCTCCTTCCAAAGACCTTGCATTTTTTATAAGACTAGCATGTGGAAATCCGACATCAAAAGACCTGTGCAAGCTTTCCCAAATGATTTCTGTCACATTAAACATGCCAGCTGACTAATATCTCAAACAAGAAGTATTTCTTGCTGAATGACACCATAATTACGGAGTTCTGGGGATCACTGTTGGCAAGAAAATGAACAGGGCTATTCATATCCAAGATTCCGGATTGTTTGCTGTCATTCTTCAGTACACGAGTGTAAAGGAGAACAAAATGATTGATACTCCAGATCTGATGCAGCATAAAAAAAATCACAATAAGCATAAAGAACACAATAAAAAAACAAAAAATCAACAAATGGAAATATAAAAGCAATCTCATGGAACACAATGTACAAGTGACTGAGTGAGACTGCATATACATAAGATTGGTTTAAATACATGGACTTGTTGTATGTACATAAAGTAACACCGGGTAACTCTGACAGGAGGTGATAAAGTGACAAGGTGACACTTGACAGGTGGATATCAGAGGAATGAGGGAAGAAGTGGGATGGAGAGGACAGGATAGAGACTGGATACCCTCTGACCTCAGCTCTATTCCTGAGAGCCAGAGATACTTAATATTTATCCAGACAGTATGGAACAGCAAGGGACTTGGGGGTCCCTAAAGATTAACCAGCAGGTTCAGTCGGTGGTGAGGAAGGCAAATGTAACGTGAGTATTCATTTCGAGAGGACTAGAATATAAAAGCAAGGACGTAATGTTGAGGCTTTATAATGCAGTATTACAGCCCTGATTGATGGCTCTGGGCCTGTACTCCTTGGAGTTTGGAAGAATGAGGGGGGAATCTCATTGAAACCTATCGAATGTTGAAAGGCCTCAGTAGAGTGGATGTGGAAAGGATGTTTCCTATGGTGGGGGAGTCTACGACCAGAGGGCACAGCCTCAGAATAGAGGGATGGCCATTTAGAACGGAGGTGAGAAGGAATTCCTTTAGCCAGAGGATGGTGAATCTGTGGAATTCATGGCCACAGGCAGCTGTGAAGGCCAAGTCATCAGGTATATTTAAGGCAGAGATTGATAGGTTCTTGATTGATCAGGGCATGAAGGGTTATGGGGAAAAGACATGCAGATTGGGGCAGAGAGGGAAAATGGATTAGCCATGATGAAATGGTGGAGCAGACTCGATGGGCCAAATGGCCTAATTCTGTTCCTACATCTAAATGGAATTAGGTCTGTTGGCTCACCGGGTCACACTGATCAGCAAACATTCTACTTTCCTCCTCCTGTATCCCCATCGACTTCTCTTCTCCTTGACTCACCTGCGTCAGTGATCATTTACAGCAGGACTTAAACAGCACATCTCCCAGGTGTGTGAGGAAAGCCCCATGGTTACGAGCAGAATGTGAAAACTCCGCACAGACAGTATTGGATTTCAGATTAGAACGCGGGTCGCTGGGGCCGCAGGACGGTAGCACGGTCACTGGGCTTCAGGGCTGCCCCGGCTATTGCTGCCAGGACTGTACTGAAAACAAAATAGAAATATATCACGCAGCTCACAACAGCGAAGGAAGCCAAGCATGAAGTAATGGATATGCTCTGTGTACAATCTTTCAAACATCCTTAGATGTAGTTGCCTAGAGAATTGGTATTGTCACGTATAACAAGATACAGTGAAAAGTTTGCCTTACATACTGTTCATACAGATCAAATCATTGCACAGTGCATTGAGCTCGAATAAGGTGAAACAATAACAGTTTAGAATAAAATGTAAGAGTTACAGAGAAAGTGCTCTACAGGTAAACAATAAAGTGTAATAACATAACGACATAGATTGTGAAGTCAAGAGTGCATCTAGTCATTCAAGAGTTTGAAAGCAGCAGAGTAAAAGCTGTCCTTGAGCCTGGTAGTTCCCTGTTTTCAGGCTTTTGTATCTTTTGCCTGATGGGAGAGGGGAGAAGACAGAATGTCTGGGGTGGGTGCGGTCTTTGACAATGGATCTCCTCAGGGTGGAGAAGCAACACCTTATATTCCGTCTGGGCAGCCTCCAACTTGATGGCACGAATATCGATTTCTCCTTCCAGTTAAAATGTTTTCCCTCCCTCTCCCTTCTTCTTCTATTCCCCACTCTGTCCTCTTTTCCCCTTCTCACCTGCCTATCACCTTCTGCTGGGTCCCCTCCTCATTCCTTTTCTCCCATGGTCCACTCTCCTTTCCTATCCTATCCTCCTGGCGAGTCCTTCCTCTCCAGCCCTTTACCCTTCCTACCCGCCTGGATTCGCCTTTGGACTAGCCTATTTCCCCTCCCGCCACCTTTTTATTCTGGTGCCTTCCCCTTCCTTTCCAGTCCTGAAGAAGGGCCTTGGCCTGAAATGTCTACTGTTTATTCACTTCCATAGAAGCTTCCTTGCTGGCAGCAGCGCCGGACTTGGAGGCATATGGTCGCAAGTTCGAATCCCGCCGGCTCCTTGCATGCTTTCCATCCATGCCGGGTTGAGTGTCGAGCTAGCAACTCGGCCTCGTAGAAAACAGTCAAATGCTATAGAAATGGCAAGAATGCCACCTGATGTGCCACAGCGCGAACAGGAACAACAACAATAGAAGCCTCCTGACCCGCCAAGTTCCTCTAGAATTTTGTGTGTGTTTCTTAGATTATGCTGGCTGCTTTACTGAGGCAGTGAGAAACGTAGACGGAGAAGAGAAACTGGTTCGTGTAGTATGCTGAGTTGTGTTCACAACCCTCTGCAGCTTCTTGCAGTCACGTGCAGAGCAGTTGCCATACCAAGCTGTTATGCATCCAGATACGAGGAAATCTGCAGATGCTGGAATTTCAAGCAACACACATAAAAGTCGCTGGTGAACGCAGCAGGCCAGGCAGCATCTCTAGGAAGAGGTACAGGAAGTTGCATCCAGATAAATGCTTTCTCTGAGCATCGACAAAAATTGATAAGAGACAACTGGGACATACTGAATTTATTTCGCCTCCTGAGGAAGCAGGAGCTTTGCTAAACTTTCTTGGCTTGAATTGGGGTATTTTTCATTAAGATCCTGAAATAAAACATAAAAAACAGGTAATTATACACCAGACTCATCCTAAACTCCTAGAGGTGTTAAAGAGAGAAAGTGGGCACTTACTTTCATAGGCATAAAATGATTAAGAGTAATCAAATGATTGATTAAAAGTTTAACTTTATTTGTTACATGTATATTGAAACTGCAAAACACAAGTGAAATGCTTTGTTTGAATTAACAACCAACGCAATCTAAATATTTGCTAGGGGCAGCCCACAAGTGTTGTCATGCATCTGAACTTTAAACTTTTTGAACTTTGACACCAACGTAGCACACTCACAGCTTACCAGCTTTAACATCTCTGCTTTTGGAATGCAGTAGGAAACCAGAGCACCTTGAGGAAACCCATCTGGTCCCGTTCTAGGTGATTCCATGGTCACTCACAGATAATATACAAATCCCTTGCAGATAGCATAGGGAATTAAAGTCCCATCGTATAGTGAGAGCTGTAAAGTGTTTCGCTAATGGCTACATTGCTGTGATACTACAATACGAATCTATGAAAGGAAGATGTGTGCAATAAATCTATGTGAAAATTATTTGGCGGGGGGCATAGCAGATCCCATTGAAAAAGAAAATGTTGTTGATGTCCATTCAGAGGTCATTTTGTTAGGTACACTTGTACATCTGCTCATTAATGCAAATATTTGACCAGCCAATCACATGACTGCAATTCAACGTATAAAAACATGCAGATGTGGTCAAGAGGTTCAGTTGTTGTAAATACCAGAATCGGGAAGAATTGTGATCCAAGTGTCTTTGACCATGGAATGACTGTTGGTGCCAGATAGGGTGGTTTGAGTATCTCAGAAACTGCTGAACTCCTGAGATTTTTACTCACAACGGTCTCCACAGTTTACAGAGTGTATTTGGAAATTTTAGAATAATATTTGATAGAGTGCTGTGTGGGAAGTCTGTTAATAAATTTCAAGCAACTTTATGAAATGGATAAGCAGCTGGCAGAACAACAATAAGGCAGGGAGTAGATAATGGATCCTTTTTAGAGCCGGGGGATGACAGTACAAGAGTGCCTTGGGGCCACTTCGCAGATCAGTGATCTTCTCAATATACTAAAATGCTTTTGATTTGGATGTTGGGTCCAATATAAAAAAAAGTTCAAACAGAACTACGGAACATGGTTAACTGCAAAGATGTTTCGGAGTTATTTTGGGAGACCATAGGCAGATAAGTAGATTGAACAAAACGAAATAAAGAGGCTGTTTTACCCAGAAATACCAGATGGACACATACCCACACAATAAAATTTGAGAAGGATAATAATATTACTTAACGTTGCTTAAAATATGCGAGATAGAAATAACAGGCCCAACTAAATGTGATATTGTTTCAATAAGGAACTAAATTATTGGCATTTGGACAAATATGGATTCATAAAGAGAACCCAACAAGGGCCTGCTAAACACAAATGATACTTACAGTAATTAGCTTGAATTTTTTTGATGAGAACATCAAGGACTATTGAGGACATTCCAATTGATGCTGTATTCACGGACTCTCAGGGTGTGTTTGATAAATGCATTATACTGATCATGTGAGCAAAACTGAAGGGAAGTAAATGTGATCAGAATCAGAGTCAGAATCGGGTTTAATATCACCAGTATGTCTTGAAATGTGTTAACTTTACGGCAGCAGTACAATGCAATCCATGATAAATATGGAAAAGAGCCTGAAATCCAGTAAGAACAAATACGTGTAGTAGGCAGCCGTCGATCCCAGGGGATCATGGGTTTGTGCCTCTGGTGGACTGTGTCCTCTCCAGGGCTCAAGCCTGGGTGGGGATTTGAAGAACCGGCTGTTGCCCATGCAGCGGGTTCCCCCTCTCCACGTCACTGATGTCGTCCAAGGGAAGGGTAAGCGCTGATACAGCTTGGCACCAGTGTCGTCACAGAGGTTGCCAGGGTGAAGTTGTAAACAACATCAAATTGCCTTAGGGACCCCAGATCTGGATTTCTTCCTTGGTGTTTACTCCTGAAGCCTTTCCCATGGGTGGGTTTGGCTGCAAGACAGCGGAGAATTAAAATTAGAGTTTTCCTTCTCCCAGGCAGGCTGCCGTCCAAGGCTGATGAGCCCCACCTGTCCGAAGCAACTGGTTTTGAGTAGAAACAGTTCTGCCGGGCCTAGTAGCTAAACTACATGTGAAGGTCAAGAGTTGGATCTGGTTGTCAGAGGCTGTTAGAGATGCACGCCATTTGGAGCACTTTACAGGCAGTGGGAGCTATGACAACCTTAGGAACCATAAATATGTTTATTAAATAGTTAAATTAAAATAGTGCAAAAACAGAAATAAAAAAAGGTAGTGAGGTGGTGTTCATGGGTTCAAGGAATCAGATGGCAGAGGGGAAGAAGCTGTTCCTGAAGCACTGAGTGTGTGCCTTCAGGTACCTCTATCCTGATGGTAACTATGAGAAGAGGGCATGCCCTGTGTGATAGGGTTCCTTAATGATGCACGCCACCTTTCTAAGGCATGACTCTTTGAAGGTGTCTTGGATACTATGGAGGCTAGTAGCCATGATAGAGCTGACTAATTTAACAACTCTCTGAGGCTTACTTTAATCCTGTGCAGTAGTTTCCACCCACCTTCCCCACCACCCCCATACCAGATGCTGATGCAGCCAGTCAGAATGCTTTCCACAGTACATCTGTAGAAGTTTTGGAGTGTTTTAGGTGATAAACCAAATCTCCTCAATCTCCTAATGAAATATAGTCGCAAACAACAGGAATTCTGCAGATGCTGGAAATTCAAACAGCACACATCAAAGTTGCTGGTGAACGCAACAGGCCAGACAGCATCTCTAGGAAGAGGTACAGTCGACGATTCAGGCCGAGACCCTTCATCAGGACTGAGGGGTCTCGGCCTGAAACGTCGACTGCACCTCTTCCTAGAGATGCTGCCTGGCCTGCTGCGTTCACCAGCAACTTTGATGTGTGTTGAATGAAACATAGTCACTGTCTTGTCTTGTAGCAGCACCGATATGTTGTGACCAAGTTAGATCCTCAGGGATCAACACCCAGGTACACGAAATTGAATAGAAATTGATACTGGCTACATGGATCTTGGCTCAGAAGTAAGAAACGGAAATTTGTTTTGAACGACTGTTATTTATGCTGGAGGGGATGTAGACAGTGGTGCTCCCCAAGCTGTTTTCAATGCTTCTCTGGATAAATTAATAACTTGGATCTGGGTACCACAGGCCATCTTTTCATCAAGGGTTCTTCACTTCCAAATTGAACTTCTAAATTTTAGTTGATGTTTTTGGAACCAAAATGGATCACCTCACATTTATGTACACTCAATGGCCACTTTATTAGGTATACCTGTAAATCTGCTTGTTAGTGCAAGTATCTAATCAGCCAATCATGTGCTAGCAACTCAATGCATAAAAGTATTCTGACATGATCAAGAGTTTAGTTGTTGTTCAGAGCAGTCATCAGAATGGGGAAGAAATGTGATCTAGGTGACTTTGAGCTTGGAATGATTGTTGGTGCCAGATGGGGTGTTCTGAGTGTTTCATAACCTGCTGATCTCCCAGATTTTCACGTACAATGTTCTCTAGGGTTTACAGAGAATTGTGTTAAAGTAAAACAAAATACATCCTGCAAGTGGCAGTTCCATGGGGGAAAACACCTTGATAATGAGAGAGGCCAGAAGATTGTTGGTGCCAGACAGGGTGTTTTGAATATTTCATAAACTGCTGATCTCCTGGGATTTTCAAACACTACCATCTCTAGAGTCTACAGAGAATGGTGCAAGAAACAAAAAGCATCCAGTGGGCAGCAGAAGTCCACAAGCATATACTTAGTGGCCACTTTATTAGGTACAGAAGATACCTAATAGACTGGTCACTGAGTGTATATTAAAATTAACTAGTCCATCAACCATCTGATGGCGTCATTATATGAAAGACATGGAAGCTTTAGCGAGAGTGCAGAGGAGATTTATCAGGATACTGCCTGGACTAGAGAGCAAGTCTTATGAGGAGAGGTCGAGGGAGCCAGGGCTTTTCTCTTTGAAGCAAAGGAGGTTGATAGAGGTGTAGAATATAATAAGAGACATAGGTTTAGTGGATAGTCGGAGACATTTTCTTCGGGCACAAATGGCTAATATGAAGAGGCATAGTTTTAAGGTAATTGAAGGAAAATATAGGGGAGATGTCAGAGGTAATTTTTTAACATAGAGAGTGATGGGTGCATAGAATGTCTTGCCAGGGGTGATGGTAAAGGCAGATACACCACCTCTGAAATTTACAAAGCTCTTAGATAGGCACATGGATCTAAGAAAAATGGAGATCTCTCTCGGAGCGAATGGCTAGAATAATCAAAGAGTCCGTTAAAAGGTCGGAACCTCATCATGGGCTAAAGAGCCCGGACTGTACGGTAATGTTTGATGTCCTTTCATCTACAATAATGTTTTTGCCTTCACTATGCTCATTTTTAGTGATAACCAATGATTTTGTTTCATTTGCAAAATCAGAAATGGAATTATTTGCTCTGGAGTCTAAAGAAAAAAATGTAAATAATATTGTTGGATTGATCGAAGAGTAGGATAAAAGATGGGCTGAAGGGAACTGTACTGTGCTTTTCTATGTTCTATGTCCTATATTGAAGAACAAAGTCCACAACTGGTCCTTGCGAAAAACTCTCTTGGCCTTTCTCCAGTTTGATTAATGACCTTTAGACTCACTGTCTGCTTTTCATGTTCAGCCACTTTGTTAAGCATTCAGTTATTTGTTCTCCAACTTCACGTGCCTAACTCTGTCATGAGTGTACTGTTTGGTGCCTTATTGATGGTCCTGAAAAGAAAGTGGCTCTGTTACAAGTGGAAGGGTCAGCTGCTGAAATGCTAAAAAAAGTTTATATGATTCTAGTTAGATTATGGAGCATGTAAAACCAGACTGACATATAAATAACTTCTAGATTTCAGCCAGCAAGAATAACTACAAAGGGGACATCAAATCCATGAAGAGGGGCAAATACTTCCACTACAAAGCTCACAGAAGTAAAAGCCTTTCATGCGGTCAGAAGAGAAAAACAGGGCTACTTTCACCAAAATTAGAGCTGGTCAACATTATGATGAAATTTAATAAAGAAACTTGGAAGAGACTGATTTTGTGTGCTCATGAGACTAAATCTAAAGGATGACATTTTAACGCCTTCACTGAATGAGACCAGAGAAGAGTTTGGGATTTTGGAGTACCTTCTACATGCGGTAGGGTTAGCCTGATCTATAATCGGTTATAGAGGGGAATTGGACGACTTTTGTGTGTCGAAAGTGGACTTCGGGAAATGCTAGGAATGTGGACTAAGGAAGAGCTATTTCAGGAGCAAACATTTCTCTGTTGTAAAATTCTGTGACTCTGTCCGAATTCAGGGGAGGGCCTTGCAGCCCAGGATTCAGCAAAGGTAGCCCGGCTGCTGAGAGTCAGGGGGAACCTGCACCTCAATTTGGCCAGCGTTAAGCCGGGAAAAAGTGCTTGTTAGTTGTTCACCGCAGAAGCATACTGCTGCAATGCATAGCTCAGTTGATTCATGCTGTCACAAGCACAAGAGAATCTGCAGATGCTGGAAATCCAGAAGAACACACACAAAAATGCTGAGGGAACTCAGCAGGTCAGGCAGTATCCGCGGAGAGGAATGAAGAGTCAACATTTCAGGCTGAGACCCTTCATCAGGACTGCTGTCATTTTGTTCAAAGGAGGGCACTAACTTTCATTCTGTGGTGGATTACTGGGAAAAAAAGAATGTTTTGTGATTGAATAATAATATTAATGTATTAATATTGATATTAATACATTGTTCATTAATATTAATATCAATTGTTTATTAATTATACACATCTATATTTATAATGTTATATTTATTTATTTAATATTGATATTAAACCATGTATGCCATTGTTAGCATAGCGGTTACCACAATACCGATACAGATCAGGACGTCCAGAGTTCAGAGTTCAATTCTGCCGCAGTTCTGAGTTTCTGTATGATCTCCCTGTGGAATATGTTCGACGCATTGTGTGTTTTATTTTTCTCTGGGCCCTCTGATTTCTTCCACATTCCAAAGGTGTACCAGGCAGGTCAATTAGTCATTTGTAAATTGTTAGGGTTAATCAGGGTTGTGGGGTTGCTGGGACAGAGTGGTTTGAAGGCATGGAAAGGCCAATTCTGCCCTGTATCACTAAATAAAACAAAAATTAAATCAAAACACTTATTATTCATTGTCTACTGAATACAACTAACACATATATTATATTTTAAATTCATCATGAGAACTTAATCTCTCATTTCAGAGCACTGAAGTTGTGTATCTAAAGTGATCAGATGAGGATTGAAACAGGATTTGCCCTATGGCGAAGTTGAAGCCATTAGCAGGTACATGGCGGGCTAATTTTTCGAATTGTAGGTCAACAGGACCCTTTGTTAACGAAGAACTTGACAGGAATTCACGATGCTATACTTGTTTTTCCAGTGAAGTATTTTATGATAGCCATTTCTTTCAAAAACCCACAGTACTGTCTCTGTTCCTTGGCTATGCATCAATACCACTGCTTTATAACTGAAAATTATGGTGACAGGTTATGCTTCACAAAAGTTTGTTGACCTACACATGTATTTAATGGATATTATCTATGTTGAGTATAGGATATAATGAAAGCCTTAAATGCTTAAATTCTTAATCCACAAATTAATATTTTACAATACCATAATGCCCAATAAGTGAAACTTGTTTCTCATTGTATACTTTGTTATTTTTCATAATATATAT
Source organism: Mobula birostris (assembly GCF_030028105.1). Lineage (NCBI taxonomy): Eukaryota > Metazoa > Chordata > Chondrichthyes > Myliobatiformes > Myliobatidae > Mobula > Mobula birostris. Next base: position 12,324,723 of record NC_092388.1, read on the forward strand.
TCTCCCCAAAGCATTCCACATATACTCAGTGGCTACTTTATTAGGTACAGGAGGCATGACTTCAGAAACGATAATCTTTCCCCTTCCGCAAAAGCTTCTGAGCTTCTAGCACAGCAGGTAACGTAGCTCGTGGACTTCTGCTGCTGTAGCCTATCCACTTCACAGTGCGATGTATTGTGTGTTCAGAGGTGCTTCTCTGCACACCACTTTTGTAATGTGTGGTTACTTGCGTTAGTGTTGCCTTCCTGTCAGCTTGAACCAGTCTGGTCGTTCTCCTCTGTCCTCCCTCATTAACAAGGTGTTTTTGCCCACAGAGCTGCTGCTCACTGGATGTTTTTTTTTAATTTTTCACAACATTCTCTGTAAACTCTAGAGACTGTTGTGGATGAAAATCCCAGGAGATCAGCAGTTTCTGAGATACTCAAACCACCCTGTCTGGCACCAACAATCACTCCACGGTCAACATCACTTAGATCACACTTCTTCCCCATTCTGATCTTTGGTCTGAACAACAACTAAGCCTTTTGATGACGTCTGCATGTTTTTATGCACTGATTTGCTGCCACACGATTGGCTGATCAGATATCGGCATTATGAGCAGGTGCTTGGGTGTACCTAATAAAGTGGCCACTGAGTGTAAAAGTTGAAGCTATTCAGTGATGATGAGTTCATTCAAATGTTACGTAATGACTAAATATGGACTTGCATTTAATTTCTGGGACCAGGCCAGAAACTTTATCATTCTTTTATGTGGACCATTAATAGAGGTATCCACATTGTTTTGCATGACTGCCTTCATCTCCACTTACTGCAAAATATCACTGCACTCATACATTATAACACAAATTGTAAATGATTATGCCCTTCCTTTTGCCGTTGCACAAGGTATTTCAAGCATCAAATGTACTTAAAATATGAGCTAACTCTTTCAATATATATGGCACTCTCATCAATTCGCAGAATTGTTACGGCACAAAAGGAGCCGATTTGGCCTGTTCAGTCTGTCCTGGCTCCCTGTGGATCAATCGATTAAATCCCCCTTCCCTGCACTTTACCTGCAGCCCTCTAAGTTATTATCTGTCTCCAGTTCCCTTTGGAAAGTCCTACTTCTTTCTGCTTTCACCACTCTTACAGTTAGCGAGCTCAAGTTCATTGCCGCTGCCTATATAAGAGAAGATTTTTCTAACCTGCCTGGATTAGAACATACACTCTGTGTCCATTTTATTAGGTACACCTGTACACCTGCTCGTTAATGCAAATATCTAATCAGCCAATCATGTGACAGCAACTCAATGCATAAAAGCATGCAGACATGGTCAAGAGGTTCAGTTGCTGTTCAGACCACGCATCAGAATGGGGAAGAAATATGATTTAAGTGGCTTTGATCATGGAATGATTGTTGATGCAATACAGCATGGCTTGAGTAGCTCAGAAACTACTAATCTCCCAGGAAGTTCATGCACAACAGTCTCTAGAGTTTACCGAGAATGGTGCAAAAAAGAAAAAAAAAATCCTCCTCATCTGAAAGGATGACTGTCTATTCTGAGGCGGTGTCCTCTGGTCCTAGACTCTCCCACCATAGGAAACATCCTCTCCACATGCATCCTATCCAGACCTTTCAATATTCATTAGATTTCAATTAGGTCATCTCTCATTCTTCTGAATTCCAGGGAATACAGGCCTAGAGCCGTCAAATGCTCTTCATATGACAAGCCACAGGAATTTTGCAGATGCTGGAAATTCAAGCAACACACATCAAAGTTGCTGGTGAACGCAGCAGGCCAGGCAGCATCTCTAGGAGGAGGTACAGTCGATGTTTCAGGCCGAGACCCTTCATCAGGACTAACTGAAGGAAGAGTTAGTAAGAGATTTTTGGATCTCCCCCTCTGCCTCCCCCTCTCAAATCTCTTACTAACTCTTCCTTCAGTTAGTCCTGACGAAGGGTCTTGGCCTGAAACGTCGACTGTACCTCTTCCTAGAGATGCTGCCTGGCCTGCTGCGTTCACCAGCAACTTTGATGTGTGTTGCTCATATGACAAGCCATTCAATCCTGGAATCATTTTTGTGAACCTCCTTTGCACCCACTCTAGAGTTGGCATATTGTTTCTAAGACAAGGGACTCAAAACTGCTCATAGTATCCAAGTGAGGCCTCACCAGTGCTTTATAAAGCCTCAACATTTCATCCTTGTTTTTATATTCTAGTCCTCTTGAAATGAATGCTAACATTACATTTGCCTTCCTCACCACAGACTCAACCTACAAATTAACCTTTAGGGAATCCTGCACAAGGACTCCCACGTCTCATTGCATCTTGGATTTTTGAATTTTCTCTCTATTTAGAAAATAGTCTACCCTTTTATTTATTCTACCAAACTGCATGACCATACACTTCTCAACACTGTATTCCATCTGCCACTTCTTTGCTCATTCTCCTAATCTGTCTAAGTCCTTCTGTAGTGTCTCTACTTTCTCAAAACAACCTGCTCCTCCACCTATCTTCATACTGTCTGCGCACTTTGCAACAAAACCATCAATTCTGTCCTCCAAGTCATTGACATATAATATGAAAAGGAGCAGTCCCAACACAGATCCCTGTGGAACACCACCACTGTTTTATCCAAGGTTGAAAGATAGAAATTGTCCCAGCACAATAGCTTTTCTACTTTAAGAACTCTTTTACACAGGTTTCATCATGCAGTTTACACCATCTAAAAGAATCATCAGACCATAAGATATAGGAGCAGAATTTGGCCATTCAGCCCATTGAGTCTGCTCCACTATTCCATCCTGTTTCATTTATTATCCAACTCAACCCCATTCTCCTTCCTTCTCCTCATATTTTTTGACCCTGTTACGAATCAAAAACCTGCCAACATCTGTTTCAAATATACCCAATGACTTGGCCACCAGACTCATCGGTGGCAATGAATTCCACAGATTCGCCACCCCCTGTACACATCTAACTTCATCATCAGATATGACAGATAACAAATCATCAGCATGCATCATCAGGTTGGTTTATATATTTATCAATGAATGGTCAAAGCAGACCAGTCTTACAGTGACAGCGATAAAGATGAAAGCCAACATCTCGGTGCACGTGTGTTATCACAAACAACTGGATCGATCTCTTTGGCCCTCTTTCATCAATCCATGGTTAGATTTTGTTACTCATCTGTGTATAGATATGTGTTATCCAGTATGTTAACATGAGGAATAGGGCTGCATGGTAGCGTAGTGGTTAGCATAATGCAATTACAGCACCAATGATCAGTGATTGGGGTTCAATTTCTGCCGCTGTCTGTAATGAACTTGTATCTTCTCCCTGTAACTCCCTGTGGGTTTCCTCTGGGTGCTCTGTACTGGTTCAAGTTGGCAAGTTGTGGACACGCTTTGTTGGCATTAGGTGCAAGGCGACACGTGTGGGCTGCCTCCAGCACATATTCGGACTGTATTGGTCATTGACGCAAACCACACATTTCACTGCATGCTTCGAAATTTCGATGTACACGTGACAAATAAAGCCAATTTAAAAATCTTTATCAACACACACAAAACACTGGAGGAACTCAGCAGATCAGGCAGCATCTATGGAAAAGAGTAAATAGTTGACGTCTCAGCCTGAAGCGTTGTCTATTTATTCATTTCCATGGATGCTGCCTGACCTGCTGAGTTCCTCCTGCATTTTGTGTGTGTTGATAAAGATTTCTGGCATCTGCTGACTTTCTTGTGTTCATTTTGCAAATCTTTACTTTTCTTGATAAGAGGATTTATATTTACGGTTTTATAATTCAAGAAAATGATTTGTGGCCATATATGACTTGTGATTAAAGTTCTACAAGATTTTTTTTTACATTAGTTTCCTTTTAATAAGGGAGTGTGTGTTGAAAGACATGCCTCTTTCATCTTTAAGTTTCTCGCTGGAGGGCTTGTATTACTGGAGTAAAAGACACTTTGTTCCTTAATTATAAGTTCTGAAGTAATACTGACTTTCATAAAATAGAATCTGTAATAACTGTACTTTGTACAAAACAATTTATGTAAGAAATTCATTTTTTAACTCGAATCCCTTCTGGCATGAATGCACAGCAACAGTTTCCCTTTGGCGAGGATTAGAATCAGAGCGAAAGGAGCAGTGAAGAAATACTCCAAATGTGTGTGTGGTGTAAATTTAGTTCAGAAACATGGAACCTTGCTCAGTGGAGGCATTAAATCTATGCGAACTTGCTAGCTGCATTAATTTCAGAGAAGATCATATACTACACAGCGAGCTATGGAGTTCCTCATAACATGTAATGGAACACCCGAACTCTATGACTATTGTATCATGGCTGTAATAATTAGATCCACAAGAGGCAGCCATTCCATGAATGCTGAAGGGATGAATGATTGATCTCATCACTATCAGAATATTTATTATCACTTTTGTCTGCCAGGAACTGAATGAGAATTTTAATGCACAGGGTGCTATTCATTGCCCTCATTAAAACTGCAGTATCCCTTGTCAAGCAGACTCACTTGTCATTTTAATTGCTTCTACCATACACTGAGCAGGTGGGTCCATCATGGATAAGTGACAGAAAGATAAAGGATTATGGGGATAAACATGGGCGGAACTCTGTAGTTTAATGCATGCTAGCTTTTAAAATTGGCATACAGGAACAAACACATACATCGTAGTCTTTCTGGCTGTTGGATAGTATTGTTGCAGAGATTGTTCAAACCACTAAATATTTCACAATTGCAATACACACATTGTACAATTCCGATTGGTGCTGGCATTGCTGTAGGGTTAGTGTGAACTGAATCACATTGTACAGAATTTCATGCAGGTAGTTGTCTCCCACGTGAGGCATTTTATAACAGTAGCCCCACACACACACACACACACACACACACACACACACACACACACACACACACACACACACACGTGCACGCACAATGTCTCACAAAATGCCAGAGGAACTCAGTAACTCAGTCAGCATCTACAGGAATGAATATTAGATAGTCAATGTTTTGGGCCGAGACCCTTCTTCAAGACTGAGCGAGTCTCACCAGTTTTGTTTACGTATATGCTGTGGCCCATGGTAGCGTAGCAGTTAGCCTGACACTATTACAGCTCAGAGCATTGGAGTTCGGAGTGCAATTCCTGTGTCCTCTGTAAGAAAGTTTGTACGTTCTTCCTGGGTTTCCTCCGGGTGCTCCGGTTTCCTCCCACAGTCCAAAGACATACCGGTTAGTAGGTTAATTGGTCATTGTAAATTGCCCTGTGATTAGGCCAGGGTTAAACAGGCGAGTTTGCTGTGCAGTACAGCTCGTTGGGGTGGAAGGGCCATTTCCACACTCTATCTCTAAATAAATAAAAATAAATAAATAAAGTGGATCATTCTCATTTTAATAGTGATATACGTATATATTGTTTAACATAATTCATACATGGAGAGTTTATTTATTAGTTTCATTGGCAGAGTTTTTACTGAATGTAACCTAGCAAAGATTAATAGAGTCACAAATAGCTTGGGTACAGGTCCTTCAGCCCACACATCTATACTGGCTCACGTCCATTGATGGCCAGCGTTGTTTTGAAGCTTGTAGAAATTATCAGCAAGTACTCAGGCATTCAAACTGTTCCCTCAACCTTACACTCTTCAAAGACATGTCTTCGGCCACTCTGAAATCTTCAGCCCATATAACTGACACATTTGGATGGAAACAAGATTGCAATGGTGTGTTAATGAATTCTTAAAATGATAACACTCTGAACCAAATAACCCTTCTTTAGTAAAGAATTACCTTTTCCATTCTTAAGGGTCCATGGTTCTCAATTTGTTTGAAGTTGTTAACTATATGCAGTGAGCCATCCCTAGGAACTGTGCAGCAAGGATTAATTGTAAGGACTTTTTTTTATATGACATAAAACATCGAACATGAAACAGTTTAGGCCTTCAGCTCACGATGTTGTGCCCCCCCTCCCTTTTAACTTTCTCTACGATCAATCTAACACTTCCCTCCTGCATAGTCCTCCATTTTTCCATTATCCATGTCCCTACCTAAGAGTTTAATAAATTGTCCCTAATGTATCTGCCTCTACCATCACGCCGGCATGGTGTTTCATGCACCCACCACTCTCTATGTAAAATGTACCTCTGACATCCTTTCCTCCAATCACTTTAAATTGATAGCCCCCCCCCCACCATATTTTCCATTTCCACCTGGGAAAATGTCTCTGGCTTTCCATGCTATCTATGCCTCTTATCAATTTAATTTTATAATAGTACATGGATACTGTCTATACCATCATTGAATTTTTTGACCAGACCTCTCCTTTTTAAAGGCATTGTTATCATGCACAGCCTCAAAGTGCTCACATTGGACTCCTTATCCTGATGAATTCCTCCACGCATTCTACATGAAAGCTTTTGGATGCTTGAGTTCTTTCTCATCACTCAGCCCCATAATTCCATGATTGAAACTCACCTGCAAGTCTAACGATTGGTGAGAGCCTCCTCTCCGCCTTGCAAAACTCTGCCCACCGAGTCCTACTGTGCGCCAAGCCCCACTCAACCTGCACCTTAAGTTCCTGATCGAGGTTGGTTTCCAATTCCTCAGCACCCAGGTGGTACAGGAGCCTTAGGTCCCACACTGGCAAGTTCAGGAACAGTTCTTATCCTTCAGCTATCAGGCTCCTGAGCCAGTGTGGACAACTCCACTCACCACAGCACTGAACACAACCTATGGATTCACTCTACAACTCACGTTTTCAGTATTTATTTATTTATTCTGTGTTTTGGTATCCGTACAATTTGCCTTCTTTTGCACATTGGTTGGTTTTCATTGATTCTATTGTATTTCTTTATTCTACTGTGAATGCCTGCAAATAAATGAATCTCAGGGTAGTATATGGTGACATAAAGTATACATACTTTGACAGTAAATTTACTTTGAGCTTTGAACACCTCACCTTTGGAAATCTCCTATATGTGCTAAACGCTTGAATGGGCTGATTCTTCCCATCTTCTACAACGCAAGATCACCCTAAAGTTCTCTCCTCACCCAATACATTCTCAGCTGAGTACCACTCTCTGTAGCTCCTTTCTCTCCAGAAATCTCTACTTTCCATGTTACATGTAATATTGTGGCAATATCTGTATTATTTTCTTTCGGGTGATGAGTTTAATACAGACCTCATTTCACCTTATTCAATGCATTCTCATTCATCGGTTATCTCAGCCGTTTGATCACTTTATTATGTATACAAAATCTTTTTTAGATTATATTTTTGAGAAAATCTCAGACGATAATTACTTTTCAATCTACACAGATTTACATTGTGTATAATAATGCATTTATTTGCAAGCCACTGAAGGTGATCTGCTGCACTTTTTACTACAAAGTCCTGCTAATTAAATCCATTATTTAATAAGATGATAGCATACCTTCTGTCAGTGACTCCTACAGTCAGTTAAATCGCTCTAGATTACATTTCAAAAATGAGACATTAATGTCATATTCTGAGAGCTGAGAAGCAGGTGTTTTAAAATGTTCATGACCTTTCGCTATTAATATTGACTTCTCAGAATCCACAGCTTCCTTTCTTCTATCAAAAAACGTATTATCTGACTGTTTAGATTTAAACCAAAATGAAAACTTTATTCTTCATTTTAATACATAAAATGTAACCATGCTGGATAGTATATTCCCTATTTCATCTTCAAGTTTCCAGTGTCTTCAAAAAAAAAATCGAAGCACGTTTACATTGAATGTACTTTAAAACTGTCCCTTTTAATTAAAGCTACATCAGGCAGGAGTCTGGAAGCCATTACTCAGTAACTCTTCATCATAATTACTTGCAGCTGAGAATCTCGGTCTCGGTAACATAAGAATAAAAGGGAAACTCAGTTAGTAACAAGTGCAATTGATTCCATTCAGAATTCCCCCGGTGCGCTGCCATGTTTGAGAGGAAACAAGATTTTTTTTTTCAAGCCAGGAAATGAATTGGCAGACACGAGATGGTCTGTGCGCTGTTAGGCTCACATTTTCAGCTGGTCCTCGTTAAATCTGAGACTTCGGGGCTCCTGCTGTTGCCAGGAGATTTTTTTTCCCCTTGTAGCTGTGTATACTTACCACTTCTAGGGAGGCTAACACATTGACAAGCCACAGAAACCTCACTCGGTGCTTCACTCCTGTGATCACCATGGATTTCTCTATTAAGCATCCATCACCCCATTTAGCTTGGATTTAGAAAAAAAAATGTCCAAATCAAATGTACATAATTCTTAATAATGGAGGCTAGTCTTGACAGAAAATTTCAAGACACGTTTGAAATATTTCTCCACAAATTTTCAGTGCAAGCCTGTCCAAAAACATTCAAAGATCCTATCAGATTTAAACATTCTGCACGCTGCAACGATGTGTATGCAATTTTACATTTACATTGACACATTATGTGGCACATTAAAGGAACCGATTTGTGCAATGTTACTTACATACCAGTTTGCCTTCCTCGTTGATAAATTTATAAAGTTTAAACAAATTGTATCACTGTGTTAAGAGATAATTCACTCCATGTCCCGTCATCAAGGAACCCCACCATCTAGGCCATGCTGCTCCCATGAGCAAGAAGGTACCCTAACACCACCTACACCACCTACACCACCAGGTTCAGGATCAGCTAATGCTCCTCAACCATCAGGCTTCTGAAGCACCATAGATAACTTCACTCACCTCAACACGGCACTGATTCCACAACCTACAGGCTTACTTCCCAGGACTCTACAACTCTTGTTCTCAGTGTTAATATATACATATATTTATTTGTTTATTTTTTGTTTGTGCTTGCACTGTTGGTCTTCTTTAGCACATTGATTGTTCGTCCAATTGTGTGCGTAGTTTTTTTCATTGAACCTTTTGTGTTTCTTAGTATTTACTCTGAATGCCCACAAGAACAGAGGTGGGGTGTAGAGGTTTTGCTTGCCGCTCACATTACAGAACCTATTCTCTGCTTGGCACGACGAGCAGCTGCAAAGAAAAGAGCCATCAGGACCATCACGGAGGCTGGTGAGCAAGCCTCTAGGTGGCCATGGGTCAGGAGATATGGCTCATGGACCAGTACTGCTGAGACACAAGCCGGTGCCTGATCAACTATGGCTGGGTCACCTGAGTGAGAGTGTCTGATGTTGAACACCCAATGACCTAGGTTACATCACTGATGATGTGACCCAGCGCACCCTAGGGTGCATCTCAGCATCAGAGTCGTATATGGTGACACATATGTACTTTGATATTAAATTTACTTTGAAATCTGAACTTTATTGGTCTATAAGGCATCCGCTAGTCTTGCGAGACCATGGATCTGCGCTTGGAAAGTCTTCACTCTCCAGGGCACAGGCCTGGGCAAGGTTGTATGGAAGACCGGCAGCTGTCCATGCTGCAAGTCTCCCCTCTCCACGACACCGATGGTGTCCAAGGGAAGGGCAAGGGCCGATACAGCTTGGTACCAGTGTCGTCACAGAGCACTGTGTGGTTAAGTGCCTTATTGGTCTTTATTGGTCTAATGCATAAAGAACCCACTTTATAAAGATTCCTCAAAAAAGTACTAGCAGCCATTGACCTTGCATAAGCTTGCAGATGAAAAAAGATTGTTGGCGACGTTCCCTATCTTTTATACAGTTTAATACCAATAAAGTGTCAAGAATTAAGGAACTGTTGATGGAAAATATTTTGGAAGCAAGAGGAGCCTTGTCATCAGGGAGCTATCAGTGGGATTTTGATATCACCACAAATGGAAAGTTTTGGACCAGAAATGTTATACAATCCTAACCCTTATTTTGCTTTTCTTAACTTTAGTAAAATTATGAAGAGTTCAGACACATTATTCTACAGAGACTTCATTTTCTTTTGGAATTTTGCTCCCCAAAGTATCCAGGCCTCCAGTATAACAGGGCTTGTGCCTCAACAAATCTCCTGGCAAATAATGCGGAATTATAACTGACAGCAGACTGCTTCAACATGGCTGTAAGGGTCATGTCTTATGAAAAGGTAACTTTGGCATCTCCAGATATCTTGTTGATTTCAGATCTGCTGCTCTAGCATCTAAGATGGGAGGCTAAATTTTTAATTTTAAAAGGTTCTTGGAAATATAAATCAGGACTTCTGTTGTAAATTTATTTCAAATTGTATTAAAATTGAAATACAAACAAGCTTGTACAAAATAAATCTTTTGAAACGGACTGAACCAAACAATTCAACTTGAATTCAAAAGATCTTATCTGAGCCTGAAAAGCAGTAAAAGTTTGAGGCCTGAGAGCTGAGACCAGGAGATCTTGGCAATGAAAACCTGTTTTCCAAACTGATACAAACTGGCATTGAACAATGTTTGTGATTATGCTTTATACTTTATACTTTATTGTCATCAAACAATTGATACTAAAATGTACAATCATCATAGCAATATTTGATTCTGTGCTTCCCGCTCCCTGGATTACAAATCGATAGTAAATATTAAAAATTTAAATTATAAATCATAAATAGAAAAATAGAAAAATGGAAAGTAAGGTAGTGCCAAAAGACTGAGATGCAGGTCCGGATATTTGGAGGGTACGGCCCAGATCCGGGTCAGGATCCTAGTGAAATATGCTAATCTCACAGCCGCCATTTGCTGTCTTCAGTTGTGGTTACAATCTTCTCCAAGGCTCATCTTCTTGTGGTGGAGAGGCTTGTGAGTTTGTGAGATCCCAAGAGCAATACCATCTGGCGCTTGGCTCCCGGTAGGGTCAACCATGGCGGTGAGGTGGGGGGGGGGGAAGTTCCAGACCATGCATTCCCAATCTGGGGTCCATTGACCCCTTGCTTGATGGTATTGGTCCAGGACATAAAAAAAGGGTTGGGAACTCCTGTTCTAGACAAAGAGTGATCCAACCAAAACCTCAACGGTAGAGCTGGCAGAAGATGATGACACATCACAATGGCAGTGAAGGCAGAGGAAGGGCCCCCAGTTGTCTTGTATCCCTTGCCTCTGGATCCTGACCCAGAACTGACAAGGACCATGTGGTGCTGCCTGAGCATCAGCCTCCCCATGTTAAATGCACAGGTATTGTCCATTTATGTCGATCTCTGATCAGTCACTTGAAGACCAACCAAGAGACAATCCCTTAGAAGAATATTACACTTGGCTGGAGTGGTCACATGACTACTAATACTAATCACAGTACCTTTCTAAAGAAATAAAAATGTTTCCAATGATTTACATTAAAAAACCCAAATATCTCAAACATCAATCAATGAGTTACAAGACTTGAGAAAGTAAAGGTTTTCAAGAGTGATTTGTCCACAGTTGTGTTCTCAATTATTTTATGTAGCATATTATTTAATATGCTGACTTTCCAATGCTTTGGCATTCAAAGTCATAGAAAAATACAGCACAGAAACAGGCCCTTCCCATCTAGTCCATGCTGAACCATTTAAACTGCCTTCTCCCACTGACCTGCACTGGAACATAGCCCTCCATAACCCTACCATCTACGTACCTATCCAAACTTCTCTTAAACATTGAAATCAAGCTCACGTGCACCACTTATGCTGACAGCTCGTTCTGCACTCTCATGACCCTCTGAGTGAAAAGGTTTCCCCTCATATTCCCCTTAAATCTTTCACCTTTCACCCTTAACCCATGAACTCTAGGTCTAGTCCCAACCCAACTTCAATGGAAAAAGCCTGCTTGCATTTACCCTATCTATGCCCCTCATAATTTTGTATACTTCTATCAAATCTTCTTTTACTCTTCTACGTTCCAAGGAATAAAGTCCATTATGGACTTGACCTTGTGGATGAAAGGATGTATGACAATTGAACATCTGGATGTGGATTTTGTGCTTGGTTGTGTTCATAATCATGAGTTGGATGTATTGAATTCAATAAGGAGTCAATGAGTCAACTGAAGAATGATCTCTGACCATAAAATAGACAACAATTGAGCAATTGGGTCAGAATGCAGTCCCCTAAAGTATCCTTCATCAGTGGCATCTTCAGAGTGAGTAGGTGGGAGGGGAATGGGATTGCCCATTGAAAAATATCTGCTGAGTGTATATGAAATTTACCAATGATGTTTGGTTTCTTCTGCTCCGTGTGTCAGACCATTTGCCTGGTGGAGGTGCCACAGTTGGCTTCAGCATCTAAAAACACTCCTGACCACAGCTGTGGAAGACCAAGCAATGGCAGGAGGTCCATTTACACTTCTGTGGAATCAAATGTTTATTGGTGTTTCTTGGCTTAGCACTACCATTTGTATGTGGACCTCCACCTAAGCCCAAAGAAGTGGGAATCCCCGCCTTAGGGAATCTCTCCAAATAAAAGGCAATAGATGATTTTTTTTGTACTTTATGGCAATGTGTAAAATTGAAAAAAAACATTAGCCAGAAAAATGCAGAAGAAGGGGAATTCCTATTTACTCATTTCAAAGTTATTGTGTTATTTATAGCTTTGCTTTGGAAAGGAGCAGATGTTTTAAGCAGCATTGTTCAATGCATTATTCAAAAGCCACATGCAACTAATTGGGAATCCAGATGTGGCTAATGGCATTTCTGATTAGAAAGTGCAAATTGAGTAATGAATGTGTGACGCCATTGGGCATGTAATCTCACTCCTCGTGTTTGCTATCAGGGAAAAAGAAATCTCCCAGGTGCAAGATTTCCTTTGGTTTGTTTTGGGGAACCTGTGAATACGGTGATTATTTTTACACACTTGTCAGATATCTGACTGACCAAAATAAAAGCCATGTGGGGAAAAAAGCTGGACCTACCGACAAAATAATTAATGGCCTGCTTCAAAGCTGCAGATAATATTCCACTGTGTGAGCTGACATGGTTTGCATTTCAGAATGGACAATAATAAAGCCAACACCACAGCCTTTAACAGCACACATGAGTCTCGTCACAAATGTCCTTATTTACTGATCCTGGCCTCCTAACAATACCCAGGGGAAATCAATGGTACTGCTTTAATATTACTATTTTATAACTTGTGTTGCTTTCTGCAGAATTTAGTGTGAATTACAGAAAGACCCCTGCAGAAACTAGCGCAGATGAATATGGAATATGCTATTATATTGCCAGATCCCTTCCTAAATGGAGCCAGGAGTATGTCACAGCCTCCCATCTCATTTAAATTTTAAAAAGGAAAGAAAAAAAAATTGCAATTGGAGCGTCAACTGACGCTTCTTTAGAAAGACCAGGATTTGACCAAAAATGGAATTATGACCCTGTTTGAAAAACGAGGTATGCTTCCCGTGTCAGCCCTGGATCCATGGACACTGCTGCACTGAGTGTTCACGACAGTGGAAAATTATTAGTAGGATTAGCCCTTGGGAGCTAAAACTATTTTGTGCTCCCATGTGGGACGTTTTGGGAGTGAATTCTTCTTTCAGAAAAAAAATTTTGAAGTATTTATGCATTTTTTCCCCCCATTTTTGTTCCGGCTCACGGTAATGCACTGTGGTCTGGAGCGTGTATGGTTTGAATGCCAGGACAGCTGTTAGGCTGATTAGTATCTCCACACATTAGCCCACCCACCACCCACACCGTCACTACCTACACATCACCTAGAGTCACTTTTTCAAAGTATATTACCGATGGAACTGGCCCTTCAGGCACACTGAGCCTTGCCACCCAAAACCCACCCATTTTACCCTCACCTAATCACAGGACTGGTTCGATGAAAACAACCCGGAGATCCAAGAACTGCTGGCGAAGAAGAGATCCACCCACCAGGCGCTCCTTGCTCAGCCGTCTTGCCCTGATAAGAAAGCAGCCTTCCGCCTTGTATGCCGCAACCTCCAGCGCAAGTTTCGAGAGATTCGGAACATGTGGTGGACCAGCCGCGCAAAGGGAACTCAGCTTTGCGCAGACACCGGTGACTACAGAGGGTTTTATGAAGCCCTGAGATCGATGTACGGTCCTTCGCACCAGGTCCAGAGTCCCTTGCGCAGTGCAGACGGTCAGGCACTCTTCACAGACAAGGCGTCCATCCTGAACTGGTTGTCGGAATATTTCCAGACTCTCTTCAGCGCCAACCGCATGATCCAACACTCAGCAATTCATCGCATCCCACAACAGCCAGAGAAAACAGAACTGGACAAGATTCCAACCCTAGAATAGACAGTCAAGGCCATAGAGCAGCTGAAAAGTGGCAAGGCAGCGGGAGTTGATGGTATCCCACCTGAGATTTGGGAGCATGGGGGCCCAACGTTACACACCAAACTCCATGAGTTCTTTGTCTGCTGCTGGGAACAAGGTAACCTACCACAGGACCTCTGTGATGCAGTCATCATCGTCCTGTATAAGAAAAGTCCAACTACCGGGAAATAACTCTTCTCTCTATCACAGGAAAAATCCTCGCAAGAGTACTCCTGAACTGATTGGTGCCTGTCATTACAGAAGAACACCTCCCAGAGAGCCAGTGTGGCTTCAGAGCCAACAGGAGCACCACAGACACGGTATTTGTTCTCAGGCAGCTCCAAGAGAAATGTAGGGAACAGAATAAGGGATTGTACGTGATGTTTGTCGACCTTACCAAAGCATTCGACACCGTGAGCAGGGAGGTCAGTGGCAAATCATGAAATGACTGGGATGCCCCCCAGAGTTCCTCAGCATGGTCATCCAACTACACGAAGATCAGCGTGGCCAAGTCAGACACAACAACGACCTCTCAGAACCCTTCCCAATAGGCAACGGAGTAAAGCAAAGCTGCGTCCTCGCGCTGACTCTCTTCACCATCTTCTTCAGCATAATGCTCAAAAGGGTCACAGAAGAGCTTGATGACGAGGACGGTGTCTACATCCGATAACGCACCGATGGCAGCCTGTTCAACCTGAGGTGCTTATAGTCCCACACCAAGACATTGGAGCAACTCATCCGAGAGCTACTCTTTGCCGACGATGCTGCCCTTGTTGCCCACACAGAGACAGCCCTGCAGCGTATAACACCCTGCTTCACAGAGGCTGCTGAGCTCTTCAGACTGGAAGTCAGCTTGAAGAAGACAGAAGTTCTCCATCAGCCCGCACCTCAGGAAGATTACCACCCTCCCCGCCTCACCATTGGTGAGGTAGAGCTGAAGACAGTCCACCAGTTCAGCTACCTGGGGTGCACCATCTTGTCAGATGCCAAGATCGACAAAGAGATTGACAACAGACTGGCAAAGGCAAACAGCACATTCAGCAGGCTGTACAAAAGAGTCTGGAACAACAAGCATTTGAAGAAAGGCACAAAGATCAGCGTGTACAGAGCCATTGTACTGACCACCATCCTGTACGGCTCTGAGTCGTGGGTCACCTACCGTCAGCACCTACGACTCCTTGAGCGTTTCCACCAGCGCTGCCTCCACAGCATCCTCAACATCCACTGGAGTGACTTTGTCACCAACATCAAAGTCCTCGAACAGGTGGAGGTCACCAGCATCAAGGCCATGCTGTTGAAGACGCAGCTGCGCTGGGCAGGGCACGTCTCCAGGATGGAGGATCATCGCCTGCCCAGGATTGTGCTGTATGGCGAAATCTCCACTGGCCACCGTGACAGAGGGGCACAGAAGAAGAGGTACAAGGACTCTCTGAAGAAATCCCTTGGTGCATGTCACATTGACCATCGCCAGTGGTCTAAACTAGCCTCCGATCGCAAGGCCTGGCGACACACCATTCACCAGTCTGTCTCCTCCTTCGAGAACGCACGCAGGGCTGGCATTGAGGACAAAAGGAGAAGGAGGAAGAACCCTGACACAGCAGCACCAAACCCAGAACAGAATTTCCCTCGCAGCCGCTGTGGCCGGGCCTGCCTGTCCCGTATTGGCCTCGTCAGCCACCAGCGAGCCTGCAGCAGACGTGGGCAGCCCCCTTCCTAAATCTTCATTCGTAAAGCCAAGCCATGAAATCACAGGACAACTTACAATGACCAATTAACTTACTAACGAGTATGTCCTTGGACTGTGGGAGGAAACCTGAGCACAAGGAGAAAACCTATGCAGTTCACTGGGGGAACGTACAAACGTACAGAATTGAACTCGGAACTTTGGAATGCCCTGAGCTGTAATAGCAGCACACTAACCACTATGTTGCCATGGCAATTGAACATGTATGCATACAATCAGTCTACCTATGTAGATAGCAGTTACTTCTACATTGTGTTTTATAGGATTGCTTTTATAATTATATATTTTTTGTGCTTTTTTATTGTGGTCTTTATAGTTGTGATTTTTTTTATGCTGCATCGGATCCAATTATTTTGTTCTCCCTCACGCTTGTGCACTGAAGAATGACAATAAACAACCCCAAATCTCAATCTTTGAAAAGGGGGGAAGGAGGGATGGAGACAGAAGTGATGGAGGCAGGAGACGTTGAAGCAAATTCAGGATTTCAAACTGTGGGCTTACCCCACATCCAGATTCCTTCATTAACGTTACATGTGCCAACAGCTGCTCTTTTTTAAACAAGCCCGGACGATGGAGAAGCCTGATATGAGCAAAACACTGCAAGAGGAGAAAGGAAAATGTGAGAAGTAAATCAAGATACAAAGCGATGCCAGGTCTGGGCTGAGGGTTCAGACCATAGAAGGAAGAGAGTTCCAAGATGCAGAATATCCATATCTTTATAAATTCTCTTGAATTATTGTTTTGTAAACATTCAGGAAAATTAAATCAGATACTGTAGCAGATCTAATATCAGGAGAATAACCAGAACCCATGTTTATTCAACTTTGTATTCGAGCAGAAACTGCTTGTGGACATTAAATATAACAGATATAGCCCATATGCCTTTTTAACCACTTAGCGAGTGCCATTTAATCATTATTACTCAATTTCCAAATGTAGCTTCACTGTCATGGATTGAAAGTTAATCCTGAGTGTTAGAGTCTTAAAGATTTTAATCCTTCTTAACCTTGCTCTCGATGTTGTAAGTGGCTGTCAAGAGCTCATTACATCTCCTGATACATCTTACCCACTAATACTATTAGCCCAAACTTCAGCTTGCCGGAGACTGCTGCGGGGGATTTAGAACCCACCATCTTCTGATTTTTTTTACTTTATTTAGAGATATAGTTCAGTAACAAATCCTTGCAGCCCATCAAGCCTATGCCACGCAATTCCACCACGGGGAACAGTTAACTTACCAACCCGTACGTCTTTGGAATGTGGTAGGAAACCGGAAGGGGGGGGAAACCTACACAGTGACAGGGAGAACATTAAAAACTCCTTACAGGCGTGGGTGGGAATTGAACCCAGGTCGATTGTGCTGTAAAGCATTACACTAACCACTATGCTACCATTGCCACACCAATGGATAGAGAATTTTAGGACTCTAAAGAGAGTGTGCACATGAGTTTCTGGTGTGGGCTCCGATTGTGTTCTTTGCTGAGCTTTTGCTGAAACGTATCTTCATTGAAAGATAAACATGCAGGCAGCATAGCTAGCCCTCACATTGAACCATTGTGATATAAAGCCCTATGATCCAGCCTATTTAATGAAAGGTGAGCAGCTACTTACAATAGATGAAATTTAAGTTTTTTTGCATGCTATTTTATAGCACTTGCAGCTCCTCTGCCAGAGAAGGACCATAAATCTTAAAATTTAATCTAGCGCTGGAATTTTTAGAAGCTCTGCAGATAATTTGCCTGAATGGGAGCTGCCTTACAACACAATTCCCCGGGGTCTCAGGAGTAATTGTCATTTGCTGTGAGCCCCATAATTTCACAGAGAATGGATGTCAGAACCATCTCAGGACAAGATACTAAAGGATCAATACAGAGATGTTTGTGTGGCATCCAGTTTTAGAGGGAGAAGGGAGAGAGAGAAGAGGCAAAAAAAAAGTTGAGAGGAAATAATTAAAATATGGTATATGCCAATTTATATAGAATTCACAGTAGCTTTTACATTCTGCAGGAGCCCCTGATGAAGGGCTTAGGCCTGAAATATTGACTCTCTATTCCTCTCCATAGATGCTGCCTGATCTACTGAGTTTCTCCAGCATTTTGTGTTTGTTTCTATGGACTTTCAGCATCTGCAGATCTTCTTGTGCTTATAATTTTTAATAGTTAGTTTATTTTTTTCTGAAGAGTGAGACAGTTGCAGACATCTTTAATGCAATATGCATTTTGAACACCGCATGATCATAAGCTAGCATTGAAAGATATGTAAAATATCCCGAACTGTACAACATCAATGAAGAAATAATCTGCATTTCGGCATTCTGAATTATAATGAATCTATATAAGTGAGTTATCCTCGGCAGGGGTTAATAAACAAACTGCTGGAGGAACTCAGCGGGTCAGACAGAGGAAAAAGGATAATCAATGTTACAGGTCAAGATGAGATTCCCTCTCCCAAATCTGATTCTTTCTACCCATCAACCCTTCCTAATCTCGTTCCATCATTTAGGACCTCCGACACTCAGGACATCTTATTGCTACCATTGAGCAAGAGATGCAGGACTCTGAGACACACACACACACAACATTTTAGGAACAGCATCTTCCCCTCCACCATCAGATTTCTGAACAGACAATGAACCAACCCATGAACACTAATTCAGTACTTTTGCCCTCTATTTAGAAACATAGAAACATAGAAAATAGGTGCAGGAGTAGGCCATTCGGCCCTTCGAGCATGCACCGCCATTTATTATGATCATGGCTGATCATCCAACTCAGAACCCCGCCCCAGCCTTCCCTCCATACCCCCTGACCCCCGTAGCCACAAGGGCCATATCTAACTCCCTCTTAAATATAGCCAATGAACTGGCCTCAACTGTTTCCTGTGGCAGAGAATTCCACAGATTCACCACTCTCTGTGTGAAGAAGTTTTTCCTAATCTCGGTCCTAAAAGACTTCCCCTCTATCCTCAAACTGTGGCCCCTCGTTCTGGACTTCCCCAACATCGGGAACAATCTTCCTGCATCTAGCCTGTCCAATCCCTTTAGGATCTTATACGTTTCAATCAGATCCCCCCTCAATCTTCTAAATTCCAACGAGTACAAGCCCAGTTCATCCAGTCTTTCTTCATATGAAAGTCCTGCCATCCCAGGAATCAATCTGGGGAACCTTCTTTGTACTCCCTCTATGGCAAGGATGTCTTTCCTCAGATTAAGGGACCAAAACTGCACACAATACTCCAGGTGTGGTCTCACCAAGGCCTTGTACAACTGCAGTAGTACCTCCCTGCTCCTGTACTCGAATCCTTTCGCTATAAATGCCAGCATACCATTCGCCTTTTTCACCGCCTGCTGTACCTGCATGCCCACTTTCAATGACTGGTGTATAATGACACCCAGGTCTCGTTGCACTTCCCCTTTCCCTAATCGGCCACCATTCAGATAATAATCTGTTTTCCTATTTTTGCCACCAAAGTGGACAACTTCATATTTATCCACATTAAATTGCATCTGCCATGAATTTGCCCACTCACCCAACCTATCCAAGTCACCCTGCATCCTCTTAGCATCCTCCTCACAGCTAACACTGCCACCCAGCTTCGTGTCATCCGCAAACTTGGAGATGCTGCATTTAATTCCCTCATCCAAGTCATTAATATATATTGTAAACAACTGGGGTCCCAGCACTGAGCCTTGCGGTACCCCACTAGTCACCGCCTGCCATTCTGAAAAGGTCCCGTTTATTCCCACTCTTTGCTTCCTGTCTGCTAACCAATTCTCCACCCACACCAATACCTTACCCCCAATACTATGTGCTTTAAGTTTGCACACTAATCTCCTGTGTGGGACCTTGTCAAAAGCCTTTTGAAAATCCAAATATACCACATCCACTGGTTCTCCCCTATCCACTCTACTAGTTACATCCTCAAAAAATTCTATGAGATTCGTTAGACATGATTTTCCTTTCACAAATCCATGCTGACTTTGTCCGATCATTTCACCGCTTTCCAAATGTGCTGTTATCACATCCTTGATAACTGACTCCAGCAGTTTCCCCACCACCGATGTTAGGCTAACCGGTCTATAATTCCCTGGTTTCTCTCTCCCTCCTTTTTTAAAAAGTGGAGTTACATTAGCCACCCTCCAATCCTCAGGAACTAGTCCAGAATCTAATGAGTTTTGAAAAATTATCACTAATGCATCCACTATTTCTTGGGCTACTTCCTTTGCACGACCTATTTAAATATCTGCACAGTATAATTGTAATTTATAGTTTTTTATTATGTATTGCACAGTACTGCAGCTGCTGAACAACAAATTTCACAACATATGTCAGTGATATTAATCAGAATCAGAATCCCTTACTATCGCCAAGTATGTGGACACATACAGGGAATTTGATGCTGATTTCCCTGAGCTCTCGCTGTACAGAATCAAAAAGCAAACAAAACAATAGTGCAAATAATCGTGAACTATATACAATGAGGTATACCTGTGTATGTACAGGTGGACTTGGTTTATAATAGATTAAAATTCAAATGTTCATAAGACTGATGGCATACGGAAAGAAACTGTTCTTGTACCTATTTGTCCTGGCACACAGTGATCTAAAGCGCCTACCAGAAGGAAGGAGTTGGAACAGGTGATGTCCAGGGTGTGATGGGTCTACAATGATGCTGCTTGCTCGCTTCTTGACTCTAGATGCATATAAGTCCTGGATCGAGGGCAGCTTCACACCAATAATCCTTTCCGCAGCCCTAACGGTTCTTTGGAGTCTATTCTTGCCTTGTTTGGTAGCTGATCCAAACCAGACAGTGATGGACAAACAGAGAACAGACTGGATTATTCCTGAATAGAATTGAATCAGCAGCTCCTGAGGCAGGTTGTACTTCCTGAGTTGACGTAGGAAATACAACCTCTGCTGAGCCTTTTTGATAAGAGTGTCCACGTTGGGTGTCCACTTCAGGTCCTGGGAGATTGTGACACCCAGAAACCTGAAGGTCTCCACAGCAGACACAATACTGTTGAGTATAGTGAGTGGGGGGATCCTCCTGAAGTCCACTGTCATCTCCACAGTCTTGAGCGTATTTAGCTCCAGATTGTTCTTTCCACACCAGAGGGCCAGCCGTTCCACCACCCATCTGTATGCAGACTCATCACCATCTCGGATAAGGCCAATGACAGTTGTGTTGTCTGCAAACTTCAGGAGTTTAACAGATGGATCCTGTGAGGTGCAGTCATTAGTGTAAAGGGAGAAGAGCAGTGGGGAGAGCACACATCCCTGGGGGGCACCGGTACTGATTGTCCGAGTGCTAGAAATGATGCTCCCCAGCCTCATTAAACCTGATTCTCATATTGATTCCACTTATCACCTACCTTATTTATGAAATTCCAGTGTCTGCAGCTTTCTATGTCTGCATTTATCACTTTCTAGCCTCTGCCTCTACTCCCATCCCACCCAGCCCCACTTTTTTCTCTTTCTTATCTGTTTCCACCTATCAGCTCCCAAACTCCATGCCTCCCTACTCTATAATTCCATCTGTCATTCGTTGGATGAGGGCGTAGAAATGTTATTTTTTTATTTTTTACTTGTAGATTAACTTTATTAAGTTTTGGAACTTCAAAACATTAAGCTAATTCAAAGGACGACAGGGGAGTCTGAGATGTGAGTCTAGCTTCATGTTTACTTTCAGTGAGGCGCGCACGTATCGTGGTAGTCTGATGACATTTCAATTCACATATTTATACATATAACCTGTAATGAATTATTTAAATGAGCAAGAATGCTTGATCAAACAATATACACACAATATTACTGAGATATTAAATACACAACAAACTTTCCTGTGCTTACGTATTCTTATGCGATCACCTATATATCAGTAATTGCGCTGCAGTTACCTCCATATATTTTAGAAGCTTCTTAGTTTCCAGTAGCAGGTGTCAGGCCACTCAAATCTGGCTATTTTATAGGCTTATTATCATCATTGGAATGTTTTTATCTCTAGTCTGAGTTTGAGACAACTATGACTGTTTTTCCCTTTCTCTTCGCTCCTGTTTCTGTGTTTTTGCAACACAGTAAAATGGCAGTTAAGTAATAAATCTTATGGCTCATTCTTGACTTCTGAAGAACTTTTGCATTGCAAAAGAATCAGAATCCAACACCATCCGTTCCCTTCTCACCTGGTTGCTCTATCGCCTGCCAGTCCCTGCCTCATCCCTGCTGATCACCTCTTCAAATTGACTAGCTTCCTTCAACACTCTCAGCCTTGACACAACGCTGAGTTCCCGCACCAATTTGTTTTTTTTTTGCCCCAGATGAAAGAATCTACAGTCTCACATGTCATCCTCTACAAAGGAACCTATCACTTAAATAAACAAAATTAAATTAAGCGTATTGCATTCATTGACTGCAATAAAACATGATTGAAATTTGAGAGGCAATTTACCGGTCGGAATT
Source organism: Mobula birostris (assembly GCF_030028105.1). Classification (NCBI taxonomy): domain Eukaryota; kingdom Metazoa; phylum Chordata; class Chondrichthyes; order Myliobatiformes; family Myliobatidae; genus Mobula; species Mobula birostris. The sequence goes on from NC_092388.1 coordinate 12,347,094, forward strand.
GGTAGTGCTCTATGTAAGATACTGAGCCTGCTAGCGAGGGCAGCAACAACCTGATCATGATTGACACCTCTGAATGATTGGCACATGAAGTCTCTCAGAAGCCATAGCATTTATTTTCATCAAAAACAGATAGGAATTTTCTTTAAATATTGCAATGCACTGCGATGACATGCTTGCGTGACTAGGCACAATTTTCTGCGAATTCCTCATTATTCTCATCCAGAAAAGCACTGTGCCTTCAGTTTGTGAAGACAAATCTTCCAGTCATCCTCCACCACAGGAATACCACTCTCAGTGGCCATTAAGGTCACCACAGCCTGAAGAAATTTTATGTGGTTGGATTATTTCAACTTGACACAAGGAACAATGTGTTCAAGACTGACATTAGGCATTTAAAAGCATGCGAGCTGTTTTGGAAAATGAATTTAAATCTGTCATTTAGTGTAAGAGTTCCAATTTATGTTATTTTTAATACTCTTTTTGAAGTATTTGTTTTCCATGACTCAATGCGTTCACATTTTTGTCTCAACAGTTCCGAGATTGAAGATTAGTTTTCCAAAGGGACAAGAGTAACATATAAAAAGCCACAACACTTCTCAGTACAAGTGACCCAGGTTCAATTCCCGCCGCTGTCTGTAAGGAGTTTGTACGTTCTCCCCGTGACCGCGTAGGTTTCCTTCGGGTTCTCTGGTTTCCTCCCACAGTCCAAAGGTGTACTGGCTGGTAGGTTCATTGGTCATTGTAAATTGGGGATTGCTGGCGGTGTGGCTGAAAGAGCCGGAAAGGCCTATTTGGCACTGTATCTCAATAAATAAATAAAACATAAATAAACAAACAAAATGCTGAAGGAACTCAGCAGGTCAGGCAGCAGCTATGGAAATGAGTAAACAGTCAACGTTTAGGGCCAAGACCCTTCATCAGGATTGGAAAGGGAGGGGCATCTACAGACAATGTCTACAGGACTGATGAAGGGTCTTGGCCCAAAATGTCAGCTGTTTATTCTTCTCCATAGATGCAGTGTGACCTGCTGTGTTCCTCCAGCATTTTGAATGCGTTACTCTGGAATTCCAGCATCTGCAGAATCTCTTGTGTATTGCCCTCCTAAGAATTTCTGTTACAGGATGGAGCAGCCATTGTAGACCAGGATGTCTTTTTGTCTAGCACTTTTTAGGCTGAGCATTCATATGATAAGAAGCATTTAGACAGCACAAAAACACGCAGGGAATGAAACCATATGACCATAAAGCATAGGAGCAGAATTAGGCCATTTAGCCCATCAGGTTTGCACATCCACTCCATCATGGCTGATTTATTATCCCTCTCACTCTCATTCTTCTGCTTTTTCCCCGTAATCTTTGAAGCCCTGACTAATCAAGAACCTCTGCTTTAATTATGCCCAATGATTTGGCCTCCACTGCCGTCTGTGGCAATGAATTCCACAGATTCTCCACCCTCTGGCTAAAGAAATTCCTGCTCATCTCTGTTCAAAAAGGATGTCATTGTATTCTGAGGCTGTGCCCTCCGGTTAGAGACTCTCCCTCAATAGGAAATATTCTCCCCACATCTACTCTATCAAGGCCTTTCAATATTCTATAGGTTTAAATGAGATCTTCCCTTCATTCTTCTAAACGTCAGCGCGTACAGGCCCAGTGCCATCAAATACTCCTCACACATTAACCCTTTCATTCCCAGGATCCCATTCCTGCGAATGGTTGAACGTTCTCTGGACCCTTTCCAAAGCCAGCGCATTTTTTTTAGATAAGGGACCCAAAACTGCTCACAATACTTCAAGTGTGGTCTGACCAATGCCTTATAAAACCTCAGCTTTACATCCTTGCTTTCATATTTTACCCTCTCGAAATGTATGCTAACACTGCATTTGTCTTCCTCACTACTGACCCAACCTACAAATTAACCATTAGGGAATCCTGCACAAGGGCTATTAAATCCTTTTGCACCTCTGATTTTTAAAATTTTCTCCCTCTTTAGAAAATAGTTTATGCCTTTATTCCTTTTACTAAAATGGATAATCATACACCACCTTACACCACCTCATCTTTATTATTTTGTACATTATTACTACACATTATTGCACATTATTGTGTATATTATTATTCTGTTCTTTATTATTAGTTAAGTCTGGACACTGCTAAGTTGTGTTTTTAAGTGTTGTTGCTGTAATGAAAGAATTTCCCTCTCAGGATCAATAAAGTATTATTATTATTATTATCTGACTCTTCTTTGCCCATTCTGCAAATCTCCAAATCTCAGTACTACCTGCCCCTCCACCTATCTTCTTATCATCTGCAAACTTGGCCAGAAAAACATCAATTCCATCACCCAAATCATTGACAAAATGTATAACATGAAAAGAAATGGCCCCAACGCTGACGTCTGCAGATTGCTTCTGGTTATCGGTCAGCCAACCAGAAAAGGCCCTTTGCTATTCTCACTCTTTGCCTCCTGCCAGTCAGTCAATCTTCTATCCATGCTTATACCTTTCCTGTAATGTCATGGGCTCTTATCTTGTTAAACAGCCTCCAATTTCGAAGGCCTTCTGAAAATCCAGGAAAGCAACATCCACTGACTCTCCTTTGTCTATCCAGCCTGTTATTTTCCTCAAAGAATTAGATTAGATTAGATTAGATTATGAGGACACACAGTCCTCTTTTATTGTCATTTAGTAATGCATGCATTAAGAAATGATACAAAGTTTCTCCAGAATGGTATCACAGAAACATGAGACAAACCGACTGAAAAACTGACAAAAACCACATAATTATAACATATAGTTACAACAATGCAAAGCAATACCGTAATTTGATAAGAACAGACCATGGGCACAGTAAAAAGTCTCAAAGTCTCTCGGAAGTCCCATCATCTCACGCAGACGGTGAACCTCCAGCGCCACAAACTTGATGATTGCTAATTTCAATAGATTTGTCAGGCAAGATTTCCCCTTAATAATCCATACCGATTTTGGCCTATTTTTATCATGTGGCTCCCAGTCCCCTGTATCATCATCCTCAACAATTGACTTCAACATTCTCACAACTACTGAAGCCAGGCTAACTGGCCTATAATTTCATTTCTTCTGTCTCCCCTCCATTCTCAAAGAGGGGAGTAAACTTTGCAACTTTCCAGTCCTTCAGGACCATTCCAGAATCTAGTGATTCTTGAAAGATCATTATTAATACCTGCACAACCTCTTTCAGAACCCTGAGGTGGAGACCATCTGGTCCAGGTTACTTCCGTATCTACCCTCAGATGTTTCGGCATCCCATGTACCTTCCCGTTAGTAATAGCTGATGGAATCACCCCTGCCCCCTGACACTCTAGAATTTCTGGCCTAGTGCTAGTGTCTTCCACAGTGAAGACTGAAGCAAAATATTTCTTAAGTATTGCCTATTTCTTTGCCCCCATTACTACCTCCCCAGCATAATTTTCCAGCAGTCCAACATCCACGCTCACCTCTCTTTTACTCATTATATATCTGAAAAATCTTTTGGTGTCCTTTTTTATATTATTGCCTTGCTTACCTTTATATATCATCCTTTCTCTCCTTATAGCTTTTTTTGTTGCCTTCTGCTGTTTTTTAAAAGCTTTCTAATCCTCTAACATCCCACTAAATTTTGCTCTATTATATGCCCTCTCTTTTCCTTTTATGTTGTCTTTGATTTCCCTCGTCAGCCACAGTTGCATCATCCTTCCTTAAGAGTACTTCTTCATCTTCGGGATGTATTTATCCTGCACCTTTCAAATTGCTCCCAGAAACTCTAGCCTTTGTCATTCTGCCATCATCCCTGTAAGTGTCTCCTTTGGATTATCTTTGGCCAGCTCTTCTCTCATGTCTCTGTAATTTCATTTACTCTACTGTAATACTGACACACCTGATTTTAGCTTCCCTCTCTCAAACAGCAGAGTGAATTCTATCACATTATGATCACAGCCTCCTATGGGTTCCTTTACCTTAAGCTTCCTAATCAAATCTGGTTCATTACACAACACCCCACCCAAAGTGCCTTTCCCATGGTGTGCTCAATCACAAACTGCTCTAAAATGCCATCTCATAGGCATTTTACAAATTCCTTCTCTTGGGATCCAGCACCAACCTGATTTTCCAAATCTGCCTGCATATTGGATTTCATTGCCCTTCTTACATACCTCTTCTATCTCCTGTTGTAATTTGTACCCAATATCCTGCCTACTGTTTGGAGGTCAGCTTGACGTTCGATACTATCATCCCCTCAAAATTGGTCAATAAGCTTCAATACCTCCTTGTGCGATTACTGTAGATCTTTGATTTCCTCATTTGTAGACACCAGTCAGTTCAGATTGTCAACAACATCTCCTCCATGATCTCCAACAGCACAGGTGCACCACAAAGTTGTGTGCTTAGCCCCCTGCTCTACTCACTTTACACATGTGACTGTGCGACTAAGTACAGCACCAATGCCATATTCAAGTTTGCTGACGATGCTATTGTCGTAGGCTGAGTCGAAAGCAGTGATGAATCAACATATAGGAGGCAGGCTAAAGATCTGGCTCAATGGTGCCACAACAACAACCTCTCAGCAAGACCAAGGAGCTGTTTATTGACTTCAGGAGGAGGTTCTGAAGTCCATGAGCCCGTCCTTATCAGAAGCTCAAAGGTGGAGAGGGCCAGCAATTTAAAATTCCTCAGTGCTTTCACTTCGGAGGAGCTGCTCTGGGTCCTGCATGTTAGGTGCAATTACGAAGAAAGTACAGCATGGCCTCGACTTCCTTAGAAGGTTGCGATGATTTAGTATGACATCTAATACTTTGACAAACTTCTAAAGATGTGTGGTGGAGAGTATAGTTGCATTACATTCTGGTATGGAAACACCAACACTCTTCAACAGAAAATCCTACAAAAGGTAGTGGATACATAGAAACACAGAAAACCTACAGCACGATACAGGCCCTTTGGCCCACAAGGCTGTGTAAAACATGTACTTATTTTACCTAGAGATACCCATAGCCCTCTATTTTTCAAAGCTCCATGTACTTATCCAGGAGTCTCTTAAAAGACCCGATCGTATCCATCTCCGCCACTGTTGCCGGCAGCCCATTCCACGCACTCACCACTCTCTGCGTAAAAAACTACCCCTGACATCTCCTCTGTACCTACATCCAAGCACCTTAAAACTGTGCCCTCTCATGTTAGCGATTTCTGCCCTGGCAAAAAGTCTCTGACTATCCACATGATCAATGCCCCTCATCATCTTGTACACCTCTATTAGATCACCTCTCATCCTCCACCTCTCCAAGGAGAAAAGGTTGAATTCACTCAGTCTATTTTCATAAGGCATAATCCCCAGTCCAGGCAAAATTCTTGTAAATCTCCTCTGCACTCTTTCTATGGTTTCCACATTATTCTTGTAGTGAGGTGACCAGAACTGAGCACAGTACTCCAAGTGGGGTCTGACCAGGGGCCTATATAGCTGTTACATTACCTCTTAGCTCCTAAACTCAATCCCATGGTTGATGAAGGCCAATGCACCGTATGCCTTCTTAACCACAGAGTCAACCTGTGCAGCAGCTTTGAGTGTTCTATGGACTCGGACCCCGAAATCCCTCTGATCCTCCACACTGCCAAGAGCCTTACCATTAATACTACATTCTACCATCATATTTGACCTACCAAAATGAACCACCTCACACTTATCTGGGTTGAACTCCATCTGCCACATCTCAGCCCAGTTTTTTATCCTATCGCTGATCCACTGTAACCTCTGACAGCCCTCCGCACTATCCACAACACCCCCACCTATTGTGTCATCAGCAAATTTACTAACCCATCCTTCCATTTCCTTATCCAGGTCATCTATAAAAATCACGAACAGAAGGGGTCCCAGAACAGATCCCAGAGGCACACAACTGGTCACAGACCTCCATGCAGAATATGACTCATCTACAACCACTCTTTACCTCCCATGGGCAAGCCAATTCTGGATCCACAAAGCAAGATTCCCTTGGATCCCATGCCTCCTTACTTTCTCAATAAGCCTGGCATGGGGTACTTTATCAAGTGCCTTGCTGAAATCCATATACACTACATCTACTGCTCTACCTTCATCAATGTGTTTAGTCACATCTTCAAAAAATTCAATCAGGCTTGTAAGGCATGACCTGCCTTTGACAAAACCATGCTGACTATTCCTAATCATATTATGCCTCTCCAAATGTTCATAAATCCTGCCTCTCAGGATCTTTTCCATCAACTTACCAACCACTGAAGTAAGAATCACTGGTCTATCATTTCCTGGGCTATCTCTGTTCCCTTTCTTGAATAAGGGAACAACATCTGCAACCCTCTAATCCTCTGGAACTTCTCCCGTCGCCACTAATGATGCAAAGATCATTGCCAGAGTCTCAGTAATCTCCTCCCTCGCCTCTCACAGTAGCCTGACGTACATCTCGTCTGGTCCCGGAGACTTATCCAACTTGATGCTTTCCAAAAGCTCCAGTACATCCTCTTTATTAATGTCTATATGCTCCAGCTTTTCAATCCACTATAAATCATCCCTACAATCGCCAAGATCCTTTTCCGTAGTGAATACTGAAGCAAAGTATTCATTAAGCATCTCTGCCATCTCCTCTGGTTCCATGCACACTTTTCCACTGTCACACTTGATTGGTCCTATTCTTTCACGTCTTATCCTCTTGCTCTTCACATACTTGTAGATTGCCTTGGGGTTTTTCTTAATCCTGCGCACCAAGGGCTTCTCATGGCCTCTTCTGGCTCTCCTAATTTCATTCTTAAACTCCTTCCTGCTAGCCTTATAATCTTCTAGATGACTATCATTAACTAGTTTTTTGAACCTTTCATAAGCTTTTCTTTTCTTCTTGACTAGATTTTCAACAGGCTTTGTAAACCATGGTTCCTGTACCATACTGTCCTTTCCTTGTCTCATTGGAACGTACCTATGCAGAACACCACGCAAATATCCGCTGAGAATTTGCCACATTTCTGCCGTACATTTCCCTGAGAACATCTGTTCCCAATTTATGTTTCCAAGTTCCTGCCTGATAGCTTCATATTTCCCCTTACTCCAATTAAACATTTTCCTTACTTCTCTGCTCCTATCCCTCTGCAGTGCTATGGTAGAGGAGATAGAATTGTGATCACTAACTCCAAGATGCTCTCCCACTGCCCCAGTCCTCCCCTCCATTGAGCACATCTACATGGAGCTGTTGCAGGAAAGCAGCATCCATCAAACAGGACAACCCCACCCCTACTGCTCAGGTCATGCTCTCTTCTTGCTGCAGCCATCGGGAAGAATGTATAGGAGCCTCAGGACCCATGCCACAAGGCCAAGTAATTTGGTATATTTAAAGCAGAGGTTCGTAGCTTCTTGATTAGAAAGGTTGCCAAAGGTTACAGGGAGAAGTCAGGAGTATGGTGTTGAGAAGGATAATAAATAAGCCTTGATGAAATAGAGAGCCGACTCGATGGGCTGAATGGCCTAATTCTGCTCTTATGTTTTATGGCTTTATGGTCTAGCCCTGGTCTTCCTACCCTTTTTTATGCCATGGACCAATACAATTAAGCAAGGGGTCCATGGGCCGCAAGTTGGGGATTCCTGGTCTAACCAGTTGAACCTTTTAATGTGAGCCAAAGTGGAGAAGTGGAAAGAGCAAGCGAAACAGAGACAGTGCAAGAGTTCAATTTAAAAAAGAAATCAGCCTGTAACATCTGTTTTAATAAATAAGGTTGTCAGTACTCATGAAGGAACTATAATGAAGTTCCTTTTCTCCTTCATTGGCCATGAATCAGCTGCCAATCTGCCTCTTGCCTCTGTGATCTCTATATCCTGTAAAATGACAAGAATCCAAACTAAACAAAGCAGTCCTGTATGATTTTCAGATTCAATCAAATAGTTATGTTACATAATTTATGAAAAAATATTATTCTGCCAGAAGCAAATGACTGAACTGAGATTGAGTTTACAGAAGTGCTGGAAGGCCTATTTCAGCTCATTGGGGAGAGGTTGTTTGTTGGGACTTTCAGAATATTCAGGGATGGTGCCAACAATAGACAATAACTCAGTGAAATTGCTGTATACAAACAAGAGAGAACGTTAAATCTTGCAGTAACAGATGGATCCACACAAGCTGGCAGACTGGAAAAAAGCCTTTTGTACAATCACACAGTTGTGAGCGACGGAAGAACAAGTACTACAGCAGTCTTTTCATACTCAGTTCGGCAAGTAAAGCTTCAAATGATCAGCATTGTGAAAATGGTTGTGTTTGTCAATGACTGTTATCACAGACAAAGGATCTGAATCAGAATCAAGTTTAATATCACTAGCATATGTCATGAAATTTGTTGTTTTGCCCTAGATGTACAGTGAAATACAGAATAAAAACTATAAGTTACAATAAGAGAGATATATATATATATATATAATAAATTAGCCTTGATGAAATGGAGAGCCGGCTAGATGGGTTGAATGGCCTAATTCTGCTCTTTATGTTTTATGGCTTTATGGTCTAGCCCTGGTTTTCCTACCCTTTTTTATGCCATGGACCAATACAATTAAGCAATGGGTCCATGGGCCCCAAGTTGGGAATTCCTGGTCTAACCAGTTGAATCTTTTAATGTGAGCCAAAGTGGAGAAGTGGAAAGAGCAAGAGAAACAGAGACAGTGCATATAAGAGGTGTATGTATATATATATATATATAAAACTCATCAGTTAATAACTCATCAGGGTTGATTGATAAGTTCGTGGCCTAAGGTAGAAGGAGATGAGTTATTAACTTCAAACTTTTGTATAATCACTCAAAGAGTTGAGATGCATGTGCATGTAACGAGAGCCGTAGAACTCATTTCCTTCTACCTCAGGCCACAAACTTATCAATCACCTCTCAAACCTGATCTGATTTATATATATATGTATATACATGTATGTATCTCTCTCTCTCTCTCTGTCTATATATATACACACATATACACACACACACACACACACACACATATATACTGTATAAGTATACATACTACATATCTCCATCGTCATCATGATTATGTGCTGTTTCATATGAGGTGCAGGTCGGGGGGACTAGGTGAGAGTAGGAGTTCGGCACGGACTAGAAGGGCCGAGATGGCCTGTTTCTGTGCTGTAATTGTTATATGGTTATATGGTTATAGGTGGGCAATCATGCTATTACGACCATGATTGTTCTTGGCAAGTTTTTCTGCAGAAGTGGTTTGCCATTACCTTCTTCTGGGCGGTGTCTTTACAAGACAGGTGACCCCAGCCATTATCAATACTCTTCAGAGATTGTCTGCCTGGTGTCAGTGGTCGCATAACCAGGACTTGTGATCTGCACCGGCAGCTCGTACGACCATCCACCAGCTGCTCCCACAGCTTCACGTGACTCTGATTGGGGGGGGCTGAGCAGGTGCTGCACTTTGCCTAAGGGTGACTCGCAGGCTAGCAGAGGGAAAGAGTGCTTTACACCCCCTTTGATAGAGACATATCTCCACCCCGCCACCCAATATATATATTAAGTTAGTATAAAAATAGAGTAAACAAAACTGATTTTGTTACAGATGTATCCTTATTCTAACTATTGTAGGTACATCCTTAATGACTTCCTTTTGTCAGAATGGAGTTATTTGACCATAAGAAGTAGGAGGAGAATTGGGCCATTCAGCCCATTGAGTTCAGGCATGGGTCATTTGCATATGGTTAATCTCTGTTCACAGCTCCAAGACTGAAGATGTGAGCCATTCCCATTCTGATACATCTATCCACGGCCTCCTCCTCTGTAAAGATGAAGCCACACTCAGGTTGGAGGAACAACACTTTATATTCCATCTGGGTAGCCTCCAACCTAATGGCATGAACATTGACCTCTAACTTCTGTTAATGCCCCACCTCCCCCTTGTACCCCATCTGTTATTGCCCATCCTCTGGGCTTCCCCTCCCTGTTTCTGTTTCCCTTGGCCTCCCGTCCCATGATCCTCTCATATCCCTTTTGCCAATCAACTTTCCAGCTCTTGGCTCCATCCCTCCCCCTCCTGTCTTCTCCTATCATTTTGGATCTCCCCCTCCCCCTCCCATTTTCAAATCTCTTACTAGCTCTTCTTTCAGTTAGTCCTGATGAAGGGTCCCAGCCCAAAACATTGCCTGTACCTCTTCCTATAGATGCTGTCTGGCCTGCTGCGTTCACCAGCAAATTCTATGTGTGTTACCTCAGGACAGTTGGGATATCAGTAAAACACGGGTAAATACAGACAACATCCATTCTGTATCATGTACTTCAGGAAGAAAGTCAGCAATCACCTCACTATTTTTATTGACACAACCACTACTGAGCCTTCTGACAGCAAAGCATTGGGAATGACTATAGGCTAGGAGCTCAACCAGTGCAGTATTGTCCAAATGGGGTGGCTTGGTGGTGCAGAAGTTAGTGTAATGCTATTATCGCGCCCGTGACCTGGGTTCAAGTCTGCCGCCGTCTATAAGGTTGTTTCCGGGTGTTGCATTTTCCCTCCACATCCCAAAGATGTTCAGGTTGGTAGGTTAATTGGTACATAGGTGTAATTAGAAGGCACAGCTTTATCGGGCTGGAAGGTTTTGTTCCCTCAACTAAATACTAATCAGATTTAGATGCAAGGCTTATACCATGCCTATAAAAAAGTATTCACTCCCCCCACCCTTGGAACTTTGCATGTTTTATTGTTTTACAACATTGAATCACAGTGGATTTCATTTGGCTTTTTTTTGATACTGATCAACAGAAAAATAACTCTTTCATGTCAAACTGAAAACAGATCTCCACAAGATGATCTAAATTATTTACAAATATAAAACATAAAATAATTGGTTGCTTATGTATTCACTCCCTTTAATATAGCACAGCATATCATCACTGGTGAAGACAAATTGTTTCGGAAGTCACATAATTAGACCATATGACCATAAGGCATTGGAGTAGAATTAGTCCATTTGGCTCATTGAGTCTGTTCTGTCATTTAATCATAGCTGATCCTTTTTTCCCCCCCTCAGTCCCACTCCCCAGCCTTCTCCCCATAACCTTTGATGCCTTGTCCAATCAAGAACCTATCAATCTTCGTATCATCTGCAAACTTGGCAACAAAGCCATTTATTCCATCATCTAAATTATTGACATACAGCATAAAAAGAAGCAGACCCAACACTGGCCCCTGCGGAACACTGCTAGTCACTGGTAGCCAGCCAGGAAAGGATCCTTTTATTCCCTCTTGCTGCCTTCTACCAATTAGCCAATGCTCTAACCATGCCAGTAACTTTCCTGCAATACCATGGGCTCTTAACTTGGTAAACAGCCTCATGTGTGGCACCTTGTCAAAGGCCTTCTGAAAGTCCAAATATACAACATCCACTGCATCCCCTTTATACATCCTACTTGTAATCTCCTCAAAGAATTCCAACAGGTTCATTAGACAAGCTTTTCCCTTAAGGAAACCATGGTGACTTTGCCCTATTTTGTCCTGTGTCACCAAGTATCCCATAATTGCAGCCTTAACAATTGATTCCAACATCTTCCCACCACTGAGGTCAGGCTAACTGGTAACTTCCTTTCTGCTCTCTTCGTCCTTTCTTTAAGAGTGGAGTGACAATTGAGATTCTCCAGTCCTCTGGAACTAAAGCAGAGTCCAATGATTTTTGGAAGATCATTACTAACACCTCCACAATCTTTACCACTACTACTTTCAGAACTCTAGCATGCAGTTCATCTGGAGACTTATGTCCCCTTAGGTCTTTCAGCTTTTTGAACACCTTCTCCTTTGTAATAGTAACCACACACACTTCTCTTCCCTCACACCCTTCAACATCTGGCACACTGCTAGTGTCTTTCACAGTGAAGACTGATGCAAAATACTCATTTAGTTCATCTGCCATCTCTTCATCCCCCGTTATTATTTCTCTGGCCTCATTTTCTAACGATCCTTGGCCATTCTCATCTCTCTTTTATCTCTTAGATACTTGGAAAAGCTTTTGCTATCCACTTTGATATTGTTTGCTAGCTTGTTTTCATATTTCATAGTTTGCTTCCTAATGATTCTATTAGTTGTTCTCTGTAGGCTTTTAAAAGCTTCCCAATCCTTAGTCTTATCACGAATTTTTGTGCTGCTCTATGCCCTCTCTTTTGCTTTTACTTTAGCTTTGACTTCTCTTGTCAGCCACAGTTGTACTATTTTGCCATTTGAGTATTTCTTCATTATTGGAATACATCTATCCTGCACCTTCCTCATTTTTCCCAGAAACTCACACCATTGCTGCTCTGTTGACATCCCTGCCAGCAGCTCCTTCCAATTTACTTTGGCCAACTCCTCTCTCATACCACTGTAATTTCCCTTACTCCACTGAAATACTGCTATGCCAGACTTTACTTTCACCCTATCAAATTTAGTTAATTAAGTTAGTTAAATAATTAGATAATTGGAGATCTGCTTTTGAAGACCAGTGTTCAGTCAAGGTCTTTCAAATGATTGTAGTAAAAATACACCTGTATCTGGAAGGTCCAATTGCTGGTGAGTCAGTATCCTGGCAAAATCCACACCATGAGGAGAAAAGAAGACTCCAAGAAGCTCCGTGAAAAGGTTATTGAAAAGCACACATACAGAACGCTGGAGGAACTCTGCAGGCCCGGCAGCATCTTTGGAAAAAAGTACAGACATGATTTCAGCCTGAAATGTTGACTGTTCTTTTTTCCATAGATGCTGCCTGGCCTGCTGAGTTCTTCCAGCATCTTGTGAGTGTTGCTTGGACTTCCAGCGCCAGCAGATTTTCTCTTGTGTGTGATTTGAAAAGCACACGTCAGGAGTTGGATATAAGAACATTTCCAAGGCACTGAATATCCATTGGAGTACAGTTAAATCAATCATCAAGAAATGGAAAGAATAAAGCACACTTAAAAAATCTGCCTAGAGCAGGCGAGCCTCCAAAACCGACTGGCTGTACAAGAAGGGGACTAGTGAGGGAGGCCACAATGAGACCTATGACAACTCTGGAGGAGTTACAAGCTTCAGTGGCTGAGATGGGAGAGACTGTTGCCCGGGTGCTTCACCAGTCACAGATTTATGGAAGTGGCAAAGAGAAAGCCACTGTCGAAAAAAAAAGACTCACATGAAATCTCAGCTAGAGTTTACCAGAAGGCATGTAGGAGACTCTGAAGTCAGCTGGAAGAAGGTTCTATGGTCTGATGAAACCAAAATTGAGCTTCTTGGCCATCAGACTAAACACTATGTTTGTTGTAAGCCAAACACTGCACATAATCGAAAACACATCATTCCTACTGTGAAGCATGTTGGTGGCTGTATCATTCTGTGGGGATGCTTCACTGCAGCAGTTCCTCAAGGCTTGTGAAGGTAGAGGGCACAATGAATGCAGCAAAATACAGGGAAATCCTGGAGGAAAACCTGGTGCAGTCTGCAAGAGAACTGCAACCTGTGAGAAGATTTGTTTTCCAGCAAGTCAATGATCCCAATTATAAAGCCAAACTTACACAAGATTGGCTTAAAAGCAACAAAGTTAATGTTCTGGTGTGGCGAAGTCAGAGTCCAGACCTCAATCCAATTGAGAATTTGTGGCTGGACGTGAAAAGAGTTGTTCACTCATGATTCTCATGCAATCTGACAGGGCTTGAACAGTTTTGTAAGGAAGATAGGGAAAAATTGCAGAGTCCAGATATGCAAAGCTGGTAGAGACCTATGCACACAACCTCAAGGCTGTAATTGCTGACAAATAAATACTGACTCGAAGAGGGTGAGTAATTATGCAGTCAATTATTTTGTGTTTAATAATTGTAATAAATTTAGACCAATTTGCAGAAATTTGTTTTCACTTTGACATGAAAAAGTCTTTTCTTTTGATCAGTGTCAAAAAATGCCAAATTAAATCCACTGTGGTTCAGTGTTGTAAAGCAGTAAAATATGGAAACTTCCGGGGGGTGGGGGGAGATGAGTACTTTTTACAGGCACTGTATTTCCAATGGTTATGCAACATTTGGCACATGGAGACATGATTTGATGATGGTCTTCAAGGTCAGTGCAAGTAGAAAATAAGACAAAGTCTGTCATTGTCTGCAGTGAAGGGAAGAGCACATGAGTAATTTCCCTTCATTAACAATAATTCTCATATTCCTTCGGTCCTTCCCAAAACGGACAGTGACTGTCAAAATTATATTAATCTTGTGAACTAATATTAGGCTTCTGCTTTCCTCCCTCATTCCAAAAATGTACAGGTTAGTGAGGTAATTTGTCACATGGGTGTCACTGTGCACATGGGCTCACTGGGCCAGAAGGGCCTGCTACCATGCTGTTTCAAATTAAATAAACAAATAATTAGAGAGGTAAATCTTCTTCTTCTTGGGCCCTTTGTTCACAGTTGAGCATAGACCATTAATGGCCTCCGTCTCCATCAATGGTATGGTTCTGTAATCCATTGTATTCACTGTGCAGGGGATTGGCCTATACAGCTTCACCAAAGCCCTGTTGGCCGGCCTTACCTGGTTTCACCACTCACAATGGGGACGTAGGGTTGGACTTCGAGAGGCAGATAGAGAAACAGATAGATAAAGTCAATAAATAAATAGAGAGCATGGCAGGGACCAGATATTCAGCGGCGTGTGGTATTTTACTTGACACCCCATGATTTGTGAATTTCAGCTTCGATAAGTGCATGATTTGTCAGGGTTCGTGCACCCAAACCAGCAGGCAAGATACATGGCACTACCAAGGACAGATATATGAGGGGTGAGTGATAAGTTCATGGCCTAAGGTAGAAGGAGTCAATTTTAGGAAACCTAGCTCATTTATTTTTCAACATAGTCCCCTCCTACATTTACACACTTAGTCCAGCGGTTATGGAGCATACGGATCTTGGACCTCCAGAAAGTGTCCACAGCAGGGTCCGTGGCCTAAGGTAGAAGGAGATGAGTTATTAGCTTCAAACTTTCTGCAAAATCACCCAAACAGTTGACCTGCATGTGCATGTAATGAGAGCTATATAACTCATGGTTGAACAGGGAGAGAAAAAGAATACAAAATAGGTGCAGAATGAAAGGAGGCCACGACCCATCATGCCTGAGTTTGCTCTCTGAAGAGCTATCTTCCTGTAGCTCTGGAGGTTTTACCTCCACAACTTACCTAATTCGCTTTTGAATGATAAACTTCTTACCTCCAGCCTTTCAGGCAATGCATTCCAACCAATGACACTCATCGCATATGGAAATGTCTTCTGAACTCTATTCTTCATCTTTTACCAATTACCATTTCTCCTCCGGTGAGGGGAGTTACTTTCATTTGCTCTGCAAAGCAACCTCCTAATTCTGAACTCTCTTATCTAACATTTTCTGTGCTGAGAAGAACAACTCCAATTTCAATTGGTTATCCACTTTAACAGAAATCTCTTTTCTTTGTCCTTAGTCCCTTTTCAGTCAAAAGTTCAAAGTAAATTTATCATCAAAGTACATATAAGTTACCATATACGGGATTCACTTTCTTCCATGCGTTCACAGTAAGTAGAAAGAAACACAACAGAATCAATGAAAAACATCATACAATGGAGACAGACAAACAATCTATGTGCAAAAGACAGCAAAGTGCAAATACAAAAGTAATTATAATAATAAATAAACAATAAGTATCAAGAACGTAAGTTGTAGTCTTTAATAGTGAGTCCATAGGTTGTAGAATCTGTTCAGTGTTGGGGCTTTGTCATCAATCCTCAATCTGGTGCCCGGAAATAAAGACAAAGGTCATCATGTCACTATGAACAAGGCTTCCAAGCTTGCGTGGAGTTGCATGGATGGATTTCGGCAGTCATCTTGCAGTCCTCAATCTGCGGCCCCTACTCAACAAAACCAATTACTTTTGATTTCTATGTGCTACTTCTTCTGTACGACATAACCTCAAGTCCAATTAAAGGGATAAGAAATATTTGGAAATTGGAGATGCCGAGATTGGATGCAACTAGTTTGGCACCCAGATTTAATGATGGCTTGCTTGCTGGAATGACTTAATCTTGCCCTGGCAAGAGAGGGTGATGCCTGCTCTTATCAAGATGATGTTGGATGCAATGAGGAAAGTAGTAAAAAAAATCAGAATCAGAATCTGATTTATCATTCAAGATTGATTATTGCCTTTCATCAATACATAAGTGTGAAGGAGAATGAAATGTATATTGTTAATATTTATTAATTATTAATATATCAAAGTTGAAGGTAAATTTTACTATCAAAGTACATATATATCACCATATACAACTCTGAAATTCTTTTTCCTGTGGGAATACTCAATAAATCCTTAGAATATTAACCATAACAGAATCAATGAAATACTGTCAAACAAGAAGAGAACAAGCTGTGCAAATGTAAAAAGAAAGAGAAAAAAAATTATTAAATAAGCCATAAATATCGAGAGCATGAGATGAAGAGCCCTTGAAAGTGAGTCCATTGGTTGTGGGAACATTTCAATGATAGGACAAGTGAATGTGAGTGAAGTTACCCCTTTGGTTCAAGAGCCTGATAGTTGAGGGGTAGTAACTGTTCCTGAACCTGGCTATGCAAGTCCTGAGACTCTTGTACCTTCTTCCAGATGGCAGCAGTGACAAAAGAGCATGTCCTGGGTGGTGGGGGTCTCTGCTGATGGATGCTGCTTTCCTGTGACAGCGTTTCATATAGATGTGTTCAATGGTTGGGAGGGTTTTACCCGTGATGGACTGGGTGGTATCTACTACTTTTTGTAGGATTTTTTACTTAAAGGCTTGGTGTTTCCATACCAGGCTGTGATGCAGCCACTCAATATACTCTCCACTACACATCTATAGAAGCTTGAAGAAAGTCTTAGATGTCATCCCAA
The DNA here is from genome assembly GCF_030028105.1 of Mobula birostris. Classification (NCBI taxonomy): domain Eukaryota; kingdom Metazoa; phylum Chordata; class Chondrichthyes; order Myliobatiformes; family Myliobatidae; genus Mobula; species Mobula birostris. The sequence goes on from NC_092388.1 coordinate 12,363,974, forward strand.
ATCTTGCTGACAGTGAGTAAGAGGAAATCCAGGATCCAATTGCACAAGGAGGTATTGAGGCCAAGGTCTTGGACCTTAATGATTAGTTTTGAGGGAAGTGGTGGTATTGAACAATGAACTGTAGTCCATAAAGAACATTGTGAGATGGTGTTCACGGGTTTCATGGACCAGTGAGATGGTGTTCATGGTTTCATGGGCAAGTGAGATGGGTTCACAGGTTTTATGGGCCAGTGAGATGGTGTTCATGGGTTCATGTACCAGTGAGATGGTGTTCACGGGTTTCATGTACCGGTGAGATGGTGTTCATGCTATCATGGGCCAGTGAGATGGTGTTCACGGGTTTCATGTACCGGTGAGATGGTGTTCATGCTATCATGGACCAGTGAGAAGGTGTTCACAGGTTACATGGACCAGTGAGGTGGTGTTTATGGGTTCATAGACCAGTAAGGTAGTGTTCACAGTTTCAAGGACCAGCGATGTCATGTTCCTGCAATCGTGGGTGCTTGTAAATGGGGAAGCTAAGTTCCTCTCTAGAATTTAGAGTCCAGTTGAAGCCATGTGTTTCCTAAAGATGTTAACTGCATGTCCAAAAATTATATCCTTTCCTATTAGCAACCAACCCACCTCACTTAAACCTAGAAATGAAGATTCTCTTAAATCTAGAAGTGGAAACTTCCAATTCAGATTCAGGTTCATTTATTGATCATACATATATTGAAACATAGAGTAGCACGGTAGCATGATAATTAGCGTAACGCTTTACAGTGCCTGAGACCTGGGTTCAATACCCTCCGCTGTCCGTAAGGTGTTTATCTGTTCTGTGACCGCGTGGGTTTCCTCTGGGTGCACTGGTTTCCTTCCTCATTCCAATGACATGCAGGTTAGTAGGTTAATTGTTTACATGGATGTAATTGGGCTGGGAGGACCTGTTACCGCCCTGTGTCTCTAAATAAGTAAACAAATACAATGAAATACGTCATTTGTGTTAAAAACCTAAGGAAGTGCTGAGGGCAGCCTGCAGGTGGCGCCACACATTCCGGCACCAACATAGCATGCCCACAATGTTCATAAGCAACAACAACAGAAGAAACTCACAAGTTTCTTCTCCCAGACTCTAAGGATTTCGGCACAGACTAGAAGGGCCGAGATGGCCTGTTTCCGTGCTGTAATTGTTATTTGGTTATATGGTTATTGAACTCCCTGTCACCACCTAGGTTTCATCACGTATGAAGCACCAGTAGCATTATATGTCTTTCTTCCCGGACCTCCTGTCCCATGATCCTCTCGTATCCCCTTTTGCCTATCACCTGTCCAACTCTTGGCTCCATCCCTCCCCCTCCTGTCTTCTCCTATCATTTTGGATCTCCCCCTCCCCCTCCAACTTTCAAATCCCTTACTCACTCTTCCTTCAGTTAGTCCTGACGAAGGGTCTCGGCCTGAAACGTCGACTGCACCTCTTCCTAGAGATGCTGCCTGGCCTGCTGCATTCACCAGCAACTTTGAAGTGTGTTGCTTGAATTTCCAGCATCTGCAGAATTCCTGTTGTTAATAGCATTATACTGTTTACTTTTTAACTTGTATCCTATATAGCCTTATTATTTGTTAGTTTATTTGTGGTAATGTTACTTTACGTGTTACGTGTGTAAGTTATATGTACTGTGTTACGCACTTTGGTCTGGAGGGACATTGTTTCATTGGTCAGTCTACATGTGTACAGTTGAATGACAATCAACAGAACTTGAACTCGAACAGAACAACAACAAAATAACAACAGAAAAACAAGCCCCTCTCCTCCCTGTTGCCCACTCACACATACACAGACACTCGTGCAGCAGTTGAGGCCTAACCAATGTTTGACAACTTCAGTTCTGTTCTTTTCAAAGTCTGGGGATTCTGTAATTTATTTCAGACGGATTTCCTACGCCTCCTTTGGTGCCCTGATGGTGAGGATGTGTACGCCTAGTCCAGCCACGCTTCGTGCTCTGGTAAAGCTGCAGCACTGACAATGTGGAGACTGCCCAGTTGTGCCCTGTTCACAAGAAGAGATTGAGCCTTGTCTGGGCAGTTGTGGCCCCCAACAGCTGCTTCTCCATCATCAAGAAATAACGTAAGGAGTCTCTGGCAGCACGTTTAGTTGGCACATCAGGATTCAATATTCGGTCACATTGCTGTTCAGATACAAGAGAAGATCTGCTGACGCTGGAAATCTGAGCAACACACACAAAATGCTAGAGGAACTCAGCAGGCCGAACACATTGCTGTTCAGTATGGATATCACCTAGAATACTTTGATCTGGGTGTCATTCCAGACTTGATCCAAAGATGAAACAAAGAGCTGACTATCAGAGGCGAGGTCCAAAGGCAATATTTGACAGAGAGTGCCAACTTCTTACAATCGCACAAAACTGGAGAGTCATGTGTAGTTTTGGTCTCCGTGCCACAGATAAAAAGCTGTACTTACCATAGCCAGACTGTCATAGATTACATCAGATTCCAGAGATTGGCCAAAAACATTGAGGACAGAGAAGAGGAGAGATTTCTTCATTCAAGGGAGGGAACGTTGAGGGAACGTCGAGGGAAGAAGGGAGGGAGCAGCCACAATTGTATTGAAAGGTGCAGTCAACTCAAAGTGCTGAATGGTCTACTCCTGCTCCAGTTTTCTATGTTTTGACAAGGAGCTCTAATGAAGTAGGAGCCAATGAGAATAGAGCCTTTGATGCTTCTGCATGTCCTTTGGCTGTCTGAGGAAAAGTATGCTTAAAGATCAGGACCTCAAACCTGGCATGGAACTCAAGGTCCATCGGGCATGTGGCCAAGCGGTTAAGATGTTCGTCTAGTTATCTCAAGGTCACTAGTTTGAGCCTCAGTTGTGGCAGCATGTTTGTGCCCTTGAGCAATGCACTTAATCACACATTGCTCTAGTCTGTGCGAGGAGTGGCACCCTACACAAACTTCCAATCTTCACTTTGTAAGGCATGAAAATGCCCGACGCAGGCCTCTCTTGGTCTGAGTCAATGTTCCCTCCCCTCCCTCCCTTCATCCAAACAGTGGTGAATCTGAAGAGTTCTCTACCACAGGAGGCTATGAAGGTCAAGTGATTGAATACACTTGACAAAGAGCTAGATAGAAGAATGAGTGATGATTGGGGGTGGGGTGGGGGTGGACCTTATTGACACCTATTGGATATTGAAAGGCCTTGATAGAGAGCAGAGAATGTTTCCTATAGTGGGAGAGTCTAGGACCAGGTGGCAAGCCTCAGAACATAAGGACATTACTTTAGAATAGTGATGAGGAGGAATTTCTTTAGCCAAAGGGTAGTGAGTCTGTGGAATTCATAGCCACACATAGCTGAGAGGGTCAAATCATTGGGTATATTTAAAGCCGAGGTAGATAGGATCTTGATTAGTAGTAGTGTCAAAGGTTAATGAGAAAAGGAGGAGAATGGTTTTGAGAAGGATAATAAATCAGTCATGATCAAATAGTGGAGAAGACTCAATGGGCTGAATGGCCTAATTCTGATCATATCTATTATAGTCTTATAGAATTCTAGAGACAAAAGGTATCAAGCGACGTGGGAGAGAGCAGGAATATAACATTAGGATAAAGGAGCAGCCACAATTGTATTGCAAGGTGTGGTCAACTCAAAGTGCTGAGTGGTCTACTCCTGCTCCAGTTTTCTATGTTCTGACAAGGAGCGCTAATGAAATAGGAGCCAATGAGAATAGAGCACGTTTCACCTTTGCCTTTGATGCTTCTGCACGTCCTTTGGCTGTCTGAGGAAAAGTGTGCTTAAAGATCAGGACTTCAACCCTGGCATGGAACTCAAGGTCCATTGGGCAGCAATGATCCTTGCCCTGGTAAACGCATTAGAGTTCTTGAACACCTGCAGCCGGTGCCTCAGGGCACCGAGGAGTCTTCTGGACATCTCCTGGAATATCAGCAGAAGATAACATGCTGTTCCTCTCAGATCCATTCTGTTGATATTGGGGTGTTTTTCCTCTAATTCTGCTTAGTGTAAACAGATACCTTGGAGCCACACTAGCAACTTAAAGGACATACGTGGCAAAGCAGATAGGAACCCATCCCAAATCAAAGGGGTTTCATCAAATGTGACGTCTGGCTGAATTGACTCTGATTAGATTCTGTAACTTCTCATCCTTGGTGCAACATTATGAATTAATTTTCCTTCTATATAACTTTGTTAAAAGAGTATAGAAAATAAAGTTAAAATAATACTTCAAATTAACACAAACAAAATACTGGAGGAACTCAACAGGTCAGGCAGCATCCGTGGAGGGGAGTAAACAGCCGAATCTGTTTTGGGCAAAGGGGCTTCCTCAGGACCGGAAAGTAAGTGGGAAGAAGCGGTGGGGGGGGGGGGGCAGGAGGGGAAGGAGTGCAAGCTAGGAGGCGATCGGTGATGCCAGGTGAAGGGGAGAGGGCATGAAATGAGAAGCTGGGAGTGGAAAATGTGGAAAAGGTGAAGGAATCTGATAGGAGAGGAGAGCGGACCATGGGAGAAAGGGAAGGAGGAGAGGTATTAAAGGGAGGTGGTAGGTTGGTGAGGAGAAGAAATAAGAGGGGACCCAGAGAGAGGAATGGAAGAAGAGGGAAAGGGAAGGCAAAAAAAGTACCGAAGGTTTGAAAAATCGATGTTCAAGCCATCATGTTGGAGGCTAACCAGATGAGATATGAGGCGTTGGTCCTCCAACTTGGGAGTGGCCTCATCGTGGCAGTAGAAGAGGCCATGGAGCGATCGTAGGGAACTGGGATTGGAATTAAAATGGTTGGCCACTGGGAGGTCCTGATTGTTACAGATGGGGCAAAGGCGTTATTATAACACTTCAAAAATGTACCTCTCAATTTGTTAGAATTGTGGTTAGTTAGCTCAGTGTTGCGCTGGAGAAAAATGATACAGATCACAAGAATAAGTGCTTTTGGCCTAATACATACAATTTTCATTTAGCACTCTATTATTATCATTGGCCACTCCAGTATTTTATTGCTTGGGTTAAGTTACAGTGAAGTTTTTGATTAAAAATCAGGCAGCCTTTCGGATCCTTGGGAAAAAAGCTTGCAACGTTTCTCAAATCTGCTGGACACTTCTGAAACTCAAATCAGCATCTTTAATCAGAAATATGCCAGAAGATATATCCTATGATAAAAATTTACCCCCTTGGATTCCTTCATTACAAGACGAAAATACTTGGAGACTTATTGTAAGTTAGGGTTCCTGAAAGTATAGAGACTAGCAGAGATGTACCGAAAACAAGATCCCTAAAGCGGATAACAGATCAAACTTACAAATAGGCTCCATGCTGAACTTTGGAGTGGGAAGAAAATAATGAAAAAGTTGCAAACTGATTTTATTTAGGGGAAGGACAGAATGTTCCTTCATAAGTATGCTAGTATCATACAGTAGATCAGAGTTAGAGCAAAGGCCCTGAGTGAAATCAGAAAGTCAGTTATAAAACTAATGAGAATTATTCAGTTCACTCTTATAACTTGCATGCAAAGGTAATTCATGAACTCAGGAACTTTATTGGGAGTTCATTGTCCTGGATAACTTGTTGAGAATGGCCTTTTTTAAAGAATTAATCACGTATTGCATAAATCACAAGAATATTCTCAAAATCTGTAGGAACTGTTCTTCATGCCCCACAAAACTAGATTTATGCCAACATTTACTGGCAATTATTTAATGTCCCTGCTTTCTCCATGGGATCATTAAATGAGTTTAATTGCTTTCCTCACCTTAAGAAATTTTCACATAAATAGAAAAGAAATATTCAATACGTGAAGCTGGCCTCTGGAGTTCATAAGTAGTGTCCTGTTGTTCATTCAAATGTAATTATAGCCAGAAAGGCTCAGATCAGAATCGTTTAATGTTACCGGCATATGTTATGAAATTTGTTGTCTTTGCAGCAATACATAATAATAGAGAAAAAATATGAATTACAGTAAGTATATATATATATATATATATACATTAAATAGTTAAGTAAGTAGTGCAAAAATAAAAATTTTTAAAAAGTGAAGAGGTAGTGTTTATGTCCTTTCAGAAATCAGATGTCAGAGGAGGGGAAGATGTTCCTAGACCATTGAGTGTGTGCCTTTAGGCTTCTGCATCTCCTTCCCTGATGGTGCCAAAGACAGCAAGGGCATGAGATACGAAAATCAAGATTGATTAATGTCATTTCCAGTACACAAGTGTAAAGGAGAGCAAAATAATTGTCAGTCTGGATCTGATCAGCACTAAAACAACACAATAAGACTAAGAAAATGCAATAAAAACCCTCAATAAATATAAGTGCAGAAGATAGCTTATGTGCATAAATTGATTGTATGTCTGTGAAGTGATGCTAGGTACAAGAGTGTCTGTAGGTGGGTCGGGTTAATGAGTTGATTAGTCTTCTTACTTGGGAGAAGTAACTGTTTTTGAGTTTGGTGGTCCTGGTGTGGATTCTATGCAGCCTCCTCCCTGATGGGAATGGGACAAACAGTCCATGAGCAAGGTTGGTGGAATCCTTAATGATATTGCTGGCCTTTTTCTGGCACCTTCCTGTTTATACATCCTTGATGGTGTGTATGCTGGTGCTGGTGATGTGTTGGGGAGCTTTGACTACCCATTGTAGAGTCTTGTAGTCTGCCGCAGGGCAGTCTCTGTACCATGCAGTGGTGCTACTTGTTGGGATGCTCTCCGGTGTGCATCTCTATAGAGCATAGGTTATAGATCTCTACTAGAAGGTTGCACAATACTGCGTATCGTACAAAAGGTATAGGCACATATATATAGCTAAGACTTTTGCACAGTACTGTACTTGTCAACGTTAAGCAGAGAGCGGGTTTGTAAATCTGGTGGGAGCAAAGGACATTTGGAATGGCAAGGGTGGAGCGCCATGGGAGAGGTATGAGACAAGTGGCAGAGAAAGTGCCAGGGTCGTGGGTTGGCACGTTGCAGACTCACCCGACCCTGAGACACCAGCCAAGGTCATTTGATTCCGAACAATTGGTTTATTGACCATTCCGGAATGTCTCTCTAGTGCTTCCCACTCCCTCCCCTCCCCTCTCCCTTTCCCTTTTCCCAACCATGATTTCCCTCTCCCTGCCTCCTTCCCACTCTCAGTCCACAATTGGGACCCAGATCAGAATTAGGTTTATCATCACTCACACACTGTATGTCATGGAATTTTGCTTTGTGGCAGCAGTACCGCGTAATACATAAAATTGCTGCAGTATTGTGCACCCTCACAGTGACTTAGGCACCCTAGCTATATATATCTGCTAAGACTTTTGCACAAAACTGTATCCCTACTGCGCAACTGTAGAGGGTACAGGATATGCTGGTGAAGAGCTTTAGCGAGTCTTCAACCAATCTCACTTTTCAGTCCTGCGATGTGTGCTCTAGCTTGAGAAGTAGCAAAAGAAGAAGAAAAGATTAGGGTCGATAGTTGTCTTATTGCTGGTAATGAAAGAAAGTAGTTGTTGTTCATTAAACACTTCCTAAAAATGAGGTGGCAGCAACATCAAAACTCAACCAAAAGCCTGCCCTTGTTAACAGGACTTTTATTTAGGTGTCTGGATTTCCTGCTGTGTCCAGCCAAGGACTTGCAAATTGTGGTCAAATAACACTGCTGAGAACCTGAAAACATTTTTATCTCTGATCATGTGACAGCCGTCAGTTCTTCAATCTACCCACAATCCACTGGTGCTCCCACCAAGCCGATATTTAAGTGATGCTCAGCTAACACCGTATAACAAAGGAGGAGAGTCGAATCATAAACGCAAGTGATCCCTGAAATCTTGAGCAAAAAGAGAAAGTGCCGTAGGAACTCAGCCAGTCAGGCAGCGTCTGTGGAGAGGAGTAAACAGTCGATGTTTCAGGCCTAAAAGGGAGAATCTGATTGCCTATGACTGTGCATTTTAGTTAGTTAGTTACACTCCCAACACGCTGGAGGAACTCAGCAGGTCGGGCAGCATCCGTGGAAATGATCAGTCAATGTTTCGGGCCAGAACCCTTCATCAGGACTGAAGAGGGAAGGGGCAGAGGCCCTATAAAGAAGATGGGGGGAGAGTAGGAAGGAGAAGGCTGGTAGGTACCAGGTGAAAAACCAGTAAAGGAAAAGATAAAGGGGTGGGGGAGGGGAACCAGGGATGTGATAGGCAGGAAAGGTGAAGAAGGAATAGGGGAAAGCACAATGGGTAGTAGAAGGAGGCGGAACCATGAGGGAGGTGATAGGCAGCTGGAGGAGGGGGCAGAGTGAAACTGGGATGGGGGAAAGGAGGGGGAATGAATTACTGGAAGTTGGAGAATTCAATGTTCATACCAAGGGGCTGGAGACTACCTAGACAGTATATGAGGTGTTGCTCCTCCAACCTGAGTTTAGCCTTATCATGACAGTAGAGGAGGCCATGTATGGACATATCCGAATGGGAATGGGAAGCAGAATTGAAGTAGGTGGCTACCGGGAGATCCTGTCTGTTGCGGCGGACGGAGTGGAGGTGCTCGACGAAGCAGTCCCCCAATCTGCGTCGGGTCTCCCGGGAGCACCGGATGCAATAGATGACCCCAACAGACTCACAAGTAAAGTGTTGCCTCACCTGGAAGGTCTGTTTGGAGCCCTGAATGGTGGCAAGAGAGGAGGTGTAGGGACAGGTATAGCACTTACATTTACAGGGATAAGTGCCGGATGGGAGATCCATGGGGAGGGACATGTGGATCAGGGAGTCACGGAGGGACCGATCCCAGCAGAAAGTGGAGAGGGGTGGAGAGGGAAAGATGTGCTTAGTTAATTGTTCTTTACATGAGAACTTCATTTGTCAATTTGTCAATTTATTATGGAATGAGTAAAAATAAAGCTTGAAATATCTGTCTTGATCGGATAGCAACCAAAATCAAAGCTGCTCCTTTTAAATGTACAAAAACCAACACACAACATTTCAACTGTCCTTCACATTTCATGCACATAAGCTTGAAAATGGATTGGATAATATTATAAGAAGGCTGTGGAGGCTTTAGAGAGGGTGTAGAGGAGATTTACTAGGATGATGCCAGGATTTAAAGAGTGCGTCTTATGAGAAAGTGTTGAGTGAGGCTAGGACTTTTCCCTTTGGAGCGAAGGAAGGTGACAGGTGACTTGATAGAGGTGTACAAGATGGCAAGAGGCACAGATCGAGTGGAAAGACAGAGTCTTTTTCCCTGGACAGAAATGGCTAATACTATTATCATTTTAAGGTGATTTGACAAAGTATAGAGGGGATGTCTGAGGTAAGTTTGTTACACACAGGGAGTTGTGACTGCATGAAATGCTTTGCCAGTTGTGATTGTAAAGGCAGATAGATTAGGGGCATTTAAGAAACCCTTAATAGGCATATGGATGATCGAAAAATGGAGAATTAATAAGAGGGAAGGATTAGATTTATCTTAGAGTAGGTTAAAAATTCAGCACAGCAAAGGGCCTGTACTGCACTAGTCTTCTATGTCTGTGTTCAGTGATAATATATTTAACTTAGTTCATTTCTAACCATGCCTACTTCCTTTTTACAGAATCATTTCATATAGAACTCATCTTTACATGTAGAGCAAAACCAGTGTGGATTGTATGAACACATGCTTTACTTCAAATAAAAATTCGAAGGTTGTAACCCTCAGATTCTGTACATATGCACAAATCGTTGTGGTTAGCATTATGAAATCACTCTGGACTCTACTTCGAGCACGCAACAGGAAGCTAATCTGTGCCCATGAGGACATTTGGGACAGCACTGAGCTGAGCCTGTGATCGTTTCCAAAAAGCTTGTTTGTTCATCCTGATCCAAGATCTCTTTCAAAATAACCTGCAGACATAGAGCTGACAGTTGTGTGCATCGGGCGGAGAACCGTGAGGAATAAACAGAGAGCATTTCAGAGGATGTCTTTGGGAAACGCAACTAGAAAATGTGTTGTGAGTGGCACAGCACCAATTCCATTAATCCAACAACTTGACTTTTAGCACCACCAAATACTAAAGCAAAAATACACGATGGAATTTCAGCCTTCAGTCACCGAGTTATCATGATTTGTTATGTTGTGCAATCCAATTTCAATAAAAATGAAAAGTAATTGAAAATCTGACACTTCATGTGAATTGAACAAAGTCACAATTTCCCTTCTGGGATTTTCATTTTGCCTTCAATTGTCTCGGCCCTGATGTTGGACACAAACTCTGTGATAAGCACTTCAGCAATGGCCAGCACTGTGATCACCGTTCCCTCTAGTTTTTTTTTACAGCTGTGCGGACCAACCGCTGCTCTGAGCAGGAAATTTTTACACGGCCTTAAAACTGTATGGCACTTTAAATATCTATTTTTGTAATCTTTCGTGCTTTGTGAACATTTTCTAGCTGCGTCCAACTGCAGCTGTGCGGCAAAAATAGCTCCGCGTGCGGGAGCATTTCAGTCGCTGCTGGCTGTGCAGCCACGCAGCTTGGAGGGAACAGTGGTGGTGATGCTCTTCAAAAGGAGCCTCCACCTCCAAATCTTCGGTGTCGGTTTTATAAGTTACAAAAATAGATGGTGAAAAAGAGGAATAATGATGTCGTTATTGTTCATGGGTTCATGGACCATTCTGAAATCTGATTGTCTTGTGGAAGAAGCTGTCCCTAAATAACTGAGTGTTCAGGTTCCTGTAATTTCTTCATGATGGTAGGAATGAGCAGAGGGCATGCTGCCTCAGGTGAGGGTCCTTAATGCTGGAAGCTGCCTTCTTGAGGTGCTGCCTCTTCAAGATGCTCTTGATAGTTGGGCGGCTTGTGACCATGATGGCTAAGTCGACAGCCCCTTGCAGCTTCTTCCAGTCCTGTGTCCTGCAGCCTCTGTATCAGGCTGTGATGCAACCAGTCAAAATGCTCTCCATCATATGCCTGTCAAAGTTTGCAAGAGTCCTTGGTGACAAACCAAACCTCCTCAAACTCCCGCAGAAGGAGGACAGCTGAAATGCCTTCTTCATGATTACGTCAAAGTACTGGGACCGGATTAGAACCTCTGAAATGTTGACACCTAGAGCTTGAAGCTGATTACCATTTCCATCACTGGCCCCTTGAGGAGGACAGGTGTATGTTCTCTGACTAAAGTGTACGGACTCATATTTCGTTATAGTTTGAAATGCGTATGCGTCCAATGTTTGATTTGATTTTTTTTTTTGCGTGTGCCTGCGTGCTTGTGAGTCTGTGTGTGTGCGTGCGTGCGTCCGTGATGATGTCTTTTTCATGGCTTTTTTACAAGGCGCGGAACGAGAGAGAGAGACTGTGTGGCGCGTCACTCCCCACACAGACATTTTCGCAGAACTTTCCCTTTATTTTACGAGGTCGAGTTGCGATCTCGACGCTCAACCCGGCACGGATGGAAAGCATACTCGGGAGCGGACCCGACTAGTTTCGAACCCGGGAACCTCCGCTCCCGGGTCCGGCACTGATGTCATTGCGCCACCAGCCGGCCCATTTGATTTGATTTAATAGTCCTTACTGAAGTACATTTACCGTTCCTTTCACATTTAACTCCTTATGTACCTTTTTAAGACGGCCTTTCAATGAGAGAAGTTTATCATTCTGGTAATCTAATTCACACACCTGTTGGAAAAGTATTATACAGGTTTGCTGGAAACTACACTACGTAGGTAGTACAGTACCGTAGTTGTTAACACAATGCTTTACAGCGATGGCAATTCGGAATCAAATCCCACTGCTGCTGTAAGGAGCTTGTACATTTTCCCTGTGACCACGTGGGTTTCTTCTGGCTACTCCAGTTTCCTCCCACATTCCAATGATGTTCGATTAGCGTTTGGGTTATTGAGTTTCGGGCATGCCAGGGTAGTGCTGGAAGCATGGCATCACTACAGGCTGCCCCCAGCACATCCTCGGAGTGTGTTGGTCATTGGCACAAATGACTTATTGTACGTTTCAATGTTTCGGTGTGACAAACTAACCTTTAAACTTTTCTCTCTGCAAATATTGCATTATTTCATTAGTTAAATATTTGGGCTCTCAACAGGTTATTAATACTTTAATACTTTATTGTCGCCAAACAATTGATACTAGAACATACAATCATCATAGCGATATTTGGTTCTGCGCTTCCTGCTCCCTGGATTACAAATCGATAGTAAATACTAAAAGTTTAAATTATAAACCACAAATAGAAAATAAAAAAATGGGAAGTAAGGTATTGCAAAAAAACCGAGAGGCAGGTCCAGATATTTGGAGGGTACGGCCCAGATCCGGGTCAGGATCCGTTCAGCAGTCTTATCACAGTTGGAAAGAAGCTGTTCCCAAATCTGGCCATACGAGCCTTCAAGCTCCTGAGCCTTCTCCCTGAGGGAAGTGGGACGAAAAGTGTGTTGCTGGGTGGGTCGTGTCCTTGATTATCCTGGTTATTATGAGTTGAGATTGGAAGTTGGCTTATTCTATAAAAAAGTACTATTTACACACACTCAGTCGTGACTTTATTAGGTACTCCTGTACACCTGCTCACTAGTGCAAATATTAATCAGCCAATCATGTAGCAGCAACGCCATGCATAAAAGCATGCAGGCACGGCCAAGAGGTTCAGTTGTTGTTCACAGCAAACATCAGAATGGGGAAGAAATGTGATCTAAGTGTCTTTGGCCATGGAATGATGATTGGTGCCGGACAGGGTGGTTTGAGTATCTCAGAAACTGCTGATCTCCTGGGATTTTCATGCACACCAGTCTCCAGAGTTTACAGAGAATGGAACGGGAAACAACAGCATCCAGTGAGCATCAGTTCTGTGGGGAAAGGTGCGCTGCTAGTGGGAGAGTTCAGAAGAGAACGGCCAGATTGGTTCAAGCGGACAGGAAGGCAACAGTAACTCAAGTAACCGTGCGTTACAACAGTGACGTGCAGAAGAGTGCCTCTGATCACACAACACGTCAAACCTTGAGCTGGATGAGCCACAGCAGCAGAAGACCATGAACATGCAGAAGTTCTCTCAGTGCCCACTTTGTTAGCTAGCTCCTGTACCTAACTAACAGTTCACTGATCATATGTAAAATGAGGATGTTTCTCCCTTCAAGCTCAGAAATAGAGGGGCTACAACAGCAGAAGGTCACGAACATACACTTAGTGGCCACCTTTTTGGGTACAGGAGGTACCGAATAAAGTCACAAGCAAGAGAAAGTCTGCTGATGCAGGAAATCCAAGCAACACACACAAATGCTGGAGCAACTCAGCAGGCCAGGCAGCACCTAGGAAAAGAGTAAAGCTGATGTTTCCTGCCAAAGGGTTGTGGCCTGAAACGTCGACTGTACTCTTTTCCTAGATGCTGCCAGGCCTGCTGAGTTCTTCTAGCATTTTGTGTGTATTACCTAACAAAGTGTTTACTGACTGTATCTTACTCAGTTGTTTAATTTTATTTCCAAAAGGAATAATTTGGCATTTCACTTGGGATAGCATAATTAATGGCTACGGAAGCTACAGATTGTATAAACTCAGTTGTTATATAAATCTGAGTGAGCTAGGCTGTACTTGTTGGATGGTATCCACCTAATACTGCATCTGTCTTGTCAGGGGTTCAGCTGGCAACATGTCACCTTGTGTTTTTAAGAGCCACATAACAGCATGCTGGTGTTGTGGTCACAATTGCTCTGTTAATCAAGCAACCGATTTAGGTTTGGTTGTCTCTTTGTGCAGGAAATGACAGCACTTTGCGCAAAATAGAATATGCTACATTGGATACAGAAAATGCTAATTACTGGCCTTTCTTGCGAAGACTGTGCCTCAACACTGACATTTGGAAAATGGATACATATTGGATTGACTGCGGTGGTGAGGAAATGCGCCAAGGGAACCGTGGCCAGATGTAATAGTGATGGGCCAGAAAAAGTCTTTGCCATTCAGACATGGACAAATGACAGAGAATCTTCATTGTGGAGGGACTTTTTTCCTCCCTGAAGGATATTAAATTAATAAAACATATATATGGCCTATTTCAATGTATTATTTACACATTTATAATAGTGTTATTAATTTATTGGAGCAGAATTTTGCCATTTGGCCCATCTAATCTGCTCCTCCATTCAATCATAGCTGATTTATTTTCCTTCTCAACCCCATTCTATTGCATTCGCCTCATGACTATCAACATCCTGATTAATCAGGAACCTATCAACCTCCACTTTAAATATACTCAATGACTTGACCTCCACAGCCGTCTGTAGCAATTAATTCCACAAATTCACCACCTTCTGGCAAAAGAAACTCCCCCTCATCTCTGTTCTAAAGCGCTGTCTGAGTCTGTGGCCCTGATGTTAGACTCTCCCAGCACAGGAAACATACCATGCACATCCGCTCCATATTGGGTTTTCAATATCGTTCAGCGCAGTTGCAAATGCAGGGCTTGCACCATTTTGGGGGAAAAATAAACTTGAATAATTGCATTTCCTCTAGGGATCTATCTTCAGAAAGTTTGTGTGATTATGTTTTAGTCAGTATAAAGCATGATGACTCATTTCCTTCTGGTACAGGCATATCTAGATATAATGTGCGATTCCTTCTGTTCAGATTGTTAATTATCAAGTCAAGTCAAGTTTATTGTCATTTAGCTATATACATATAATGTACATAATCATATACTATATATAGAAATGAGATGATATTCTCCAAACCACGGTGTAAAGCACAGTAGTACACATAACACATGATAACTTATGAAGGTAAGGATAAAATCTACAGATGAATCACACATAAGTAATGAACTAAAGTGCATTAATTAAATACTGTAAGGTACAGTACAGTGACACTTTGAATACCATGCAGCAGGGAGTTCAGAAGCCTAATGGCCTGAGGGAAGAAATTGTTTCCCACCCTGAACGTTCTTGTCTGTATGCATCGGAGTTTCCTTTCTGATGTCAAAGAGGATGGATGGGTGGGATCCTGAATAATACTAAGGCCCCTGCGTACACAATGATCATGGTAAATGTCCCCGATGGATGGTAGGGAGACCCCTATGATCCTCACAGCTGTTCTCACTGTCCTTTGTAGGGACTTCCAGCCCGATGTTTGGCTGCTCCCATTCCAGATGGAGATGCAACTTGTCAGGATGCTCGCAATGGTGCTCCTGTAAAATGAAGTACAGATGTCAAGTAGGTCAGCTTCTTAGCTCGATGACGAGGTGACTACTATCTGGGTAGCAATGCTGAGGGCCTTCCCATGTTGAAGGACTTGTAAAATTAGATGTCTTTGTTAACTAATCTACCGTGTTACCTTCTACCCTCTGCTAGCCTGCAGGTCACGCCTGGGCAAGGTGTGGCACCTGTTTAGCCCCCTGATCAGGGTCACGTGAAGCCACGGGAGCAGGTGGTGGATGGTTGTGTGAGCAGCTGGTGCATATCACAAGTCCTGGTTATGCAACCGCTGACGTCAGGCAGACAATCTCTGAAGAGTATTGATAATGGCTGGGGTCACCCATCTTGTAAGGAAACTGCCCAGAAGAAGACAATGGCAAACCTGTAGAAAAATTTGCCAACAACAGTCATGGTTATGGAAAGACTATGATGGCCCACATCAACCAAATATGAAGAACGGAATAAGTTTCCCGATGTATGTCAGCAAAAATAAAACTGATTCTGATTCTAATGGTAAATGGCCTATTGAAGACCCCCCGATTGCAGAATTGGACAGGGCACTTCCTGTCCTGATTCAGTCCCAACCAATGGGTAAATGGACAGGGCACTTCCTGTCCTGATCCAGACCCACCCATTGGGGAATTGGACATGGCACTTCCTGTCCTGATTCAGACCCACCCATTGGGGAATTGGACAGGGCACTTCCTGTCCTGATTCAGACCCACCCATTGGGGAATTGGACAGGGCACTTCCTGTCCTGATCCAGACCCACCCATTGGGGAATTGGACAGGGCACTTCCTGTCTTGTTTCAGACCCACTCTTGGATAACTGGACAGAGCACTTCCTGTCTTGAGGCAGAGTAACACTAAAGTCATTTCCTCCTCTTATTCACATACAAGGTGGCATCTTAATTACTTACCAACAGAAAATGGATCAAAAGGTCACAACCTATGCCCTTAATTATTAACCCTCAATAACACAAAGAGTACATGATACTGAAAATAGTGAATTCATGTTTGATTTAAAATGTCTCTATAGAGACCTCATTGTATATTCCACACCCCACCAACCACCTTCTCCACCAAGTAATTTTAAGATATTGGAAACGTTATTGCTGGAGACTCTGTGCATAGACAGGTGACTAGGTGCACTGATACGTGCTTGCAGCCCAGTACTGGTGCTATCTGCTACCTGTGGTTACCATGGAGGGAACACTCTAATCATGCTGCCTTGCTTCCCGTAAGTTGGTGTGCGAATGGATGGCAACTGTGTGCTTCATTACACAGATCAGATTTTAAAGCTTCTTGAAGACAGAAACTGCAATAATGATGTTTTTAAAAGTGTGGACATCCCAATTTTGCTATTTTCTTTGGTAATACATAACTTGGTATAAGGGGTAAATGGATGAAACCCATTTTCTAAACAAAATGTATTTCTTCTTCTGTTGCGGTATCAAAGAACAACAGAAGAATCTCGGGTGATTAGAACCAAAGCAAAGCATCTCACTAAGAGCATAGATCATAAAACCAGGATTAAAACTCACAAACGAGAGAGATTCTGCAGATGTTAGAAATGTAGAGCAATGCACACAAAATGTTGGAGGAAGTCAGCAAGTCAAGCGGTTTCTATGGAGATGAATAAACAGTTGACCTTTCAGACTGGGACCCTTTATAAAGACCGGCGAAGCCCAAAATGTCGATTGTTTATTTCTGTCCATAAATACTGCCAGACTTGCTGAGTTCCTCCAGCATCTTGTGTGTGTTGCTCTGGATTTCCAGCATCCGCAGAATCTCTGGTATTTAAAATTTGCAAGGTGCATCTCGAAGAACAGAACTAAACCCATTCTGCAGTGCTGTAGCATCAAGTGCTTTGCATTCAGCTGAGCTTATGAATTCCATACCTTTTCCTTTGCTGAAGAAATTTCATTCAGACAACCAAGTAGAGAAACTCCCAATGTTATAACTCAAACAAGTTAAAAATGTTCCATTTCCCTTATTCTTCTAAGGGTAAATTCAATATTGGATACTTATCAGAGGCATGGATAGAGTATTTTCTTGAACCAAGGACTAAAGTGCTATTCTTTTTCCCACAGAGCTCAAATTCATCCTGTCTTACAAGGAGTATGTGCATAAAATGGAAGCCATTCAGAAATTCAGTTCCACTGGCTCTGAAGGAAGTTACTGAGTTACCACCCAGGACGTGCCCGCTTCTCCTTGCTACCAGGCACAGGAGCCCGAATCCCACACTCAGTGTTCTAGGAACAGCTTTACCCTCTCTGCCATCAGATTTCTGAATGGTCCCTGAACCCATGAACACTACCTCACAATTTTTGCTCTCTTTTTGCACGACTTATTTAATTTAAATGTATTTATATATTTCTTTTTGTAGTTTATAGTTTCTTTAGTGCATTGCAATGTGCTGTTGCTGCAAAAAACAAGTTTCACAACACATGCCAATGACGTTACACCTGGTTCTGATTCTCACCCTTGCACGTTTGAGCAAACCATCTTTCACACCAACTGCTAGCCTGCAGAATAATAAGGATTTCTTTGACATAGGAAAACACAAGATGGAGCCTTCCACAAACAAGGTAAACGTGGCTCAATGTGAAACGAGAACTCAGAGTCAGGGGCATCGAGTGTTGACCCTGCTGCATCACCAATATCCCAGTGTCAGTAGTTATTGGAAACCCTAGTTCACAACTTCCCTTGAGAGGGAGGCTGACCAAGTCAATTGCCCATCATGGAACCCCAGCCCTCTCTGAAAGCAGGCTGGAAAGAAGTGTTTTAAATTGTTAGTTTCCTTCCTGTGGCTGGTTGATTCTGCCTGGGCCGACTGTTCGATAGAGATATAACAATCTGAAGAATTAAATACTACTTCTACAATGCAGCTAAATGCACACAACTGCTTTAGCACTGGGTTTAAAGGATTAATTGTGTTATTGTGAATTATATGATCCATGTAGAGCTATCAATATTTTATGTGGCCAGTTTCTAATTTAGTACAATATTTTTATCAGCTATTATTGAATTACAGTCAATTTGTGCTATAATCTTATTCCAATAACAACAACATCAGAATCCTTCATAATTTCATCTGGATCCTTACAGTCACAGAGTCATGGGGCTTTCATCCAACAGTCTGGATTGTGTTCACGTTCTTGTCCCAGAGATGAAAGGTCAGTTCTGTAACTGCAGTGCTGGCCCCCTCATCCTACCTTGACACAAAACCACAAATATTTCTGAGTTTTCCACATCCAGGCCAAGAGCAATCGGTCTTCATCGTAGCAGACACATTTTCAAGCCACGCACTTTATTTCAAAGTTGTGACTATTTTTAACAACATTTTGTTCTGAGGTGATGAAAAGGATCAACAGGAAGTCATATCTTTCAATGCAACCTCAGAGGTGTCAGTCAGAGAGATAGACTCCACTCTCCAGAAAAGCCTCATTGCTTAGAAATGCACGGTAAAGCATCCTGGTGACAGAGACTTGATGGTTATTTGTGGGATAATGTATTATTTATAACCGTGGTGGAATTACTCATTCACTAAGAATAAAAAGTAACTATTGTCTGTTGAAAATACTGTATGTCAATACATAATACATTTTTTATATAGTTGTGCAGGGTACTTAACCCTTCGACCCTGGGCTGGCACAGTTACATAGCGGTCAGCATAACACTATTATAGTGCCAATGACCTTGGATCATAAACTGCTGTCTTTAAGGAGTTCCTATGTTCTCCTGTGACCCCATGGGTTTCCTTGGGTGCACTGGTTTTCTCCCACAGTGCAAAGACTTACTGGTTGGTAGGTTACTTGGTCATTGTAATTTGTCCCATGATTAGGCTGGGGTTAAAAATTGGGGTTGCTGGGTGGCACAGGTGAAAGGGCCTGTTCCACGCTTCAAAAAATAAAAATCATATTCATTCAATAAATAAGTTTCAAATTGCAAATTCCTGGGTGTCAATATCTCTGAGGATCTGACCTGGTCCCAACGTATCAATGCAGCTGCAAAGAAGGCACGACAGCAGTGATATTTCATTAGGAGTTTGAGGAGATTTGGTACATCTTCAAAAGCTCTTGAAAATTTCTACAGATGTACCGTGGAAAGCATTCTACCATCTTGTAATGGGCGGTGGGGTGAGCTACTGCACAGAATTGAAGTAAGCTGCAGAGAGTTGTAAACTTAGTCAGCCCCATCATGGGCACTCAAAGCTGCTGCGCAGGTTCACTCTGGTTAAGAAGGCATACGGTGCATTGGCCTTCATCAATCGTGGGATTGAGTTTAAGAGCCAAGAGGTAATGTTACAGCTATATAGGACCTTGGTCAGACCCCACCTGGAGTACTGTGCTCAATTCTGGTCGCCTCACTACAGGAAGGACGTGGAAACCATAGAAAGGGTGCAGAGGAGATTTACAAGGATGTTGCCTGGTTTGGGGAGCATGTCTTATGAGAATAGGTTGAGTGAACTCGGCCTTTTCTCCTTGGAGCGACGGAGGATGAGAGGTGACTTGATAGAGGTGTGCAAAATAATGAGAGGCATTGATCGTGTGGATATTCAGAGGCTTTTCCCCAAGCCTGAACTGGCTCGCATGAGAGGGTATAGTTTTAAGGTGCTTGGAAGCAGGTACAGAGGAGATGTCAGGGGTATGTTTCTCATGCAGAGAGTGATGAGTGCATGGAATGGGCTACCGGCGGTGCTGGTGGAGGTGGAAATGATAGGGTCTTTTAAGAGAGTCCTGGATGGCTACATGGAGCTTAGAAAAATAGAGGGCTATGGGTAAAGCCTAAGTAATTCTAAGGTAGGGACATGTTTGGCACAGCTTTGTGGGCCGAAGGGCCTGTATTGTGCTGTATGTTTTCTATATATAATATATTTAATGTAATTCACAGTATTTTTTCTCTCATTTTATATATTGCCTTGTACTGTTGCTGCAAAGTCAACAAATTTCATGATATAAGCTGATAATATTAAACCTGACTGTGATTCTGAATTGAGAAAGTACAAAACGAGAGTTGCACTGGTATTTAATATGGTTGGAATAGCAAGATAATGCCGAGGACTGGAATCGATGCCACAGATTAAGGCTCGAGGATGAATTGGAATCCAGAAGTCAAGGCCAATTGGCTAGAGCCGAGTTTGTGAATCTCTGAGAGTTTGCTAGGGAGGCTGAAGCCTGGTATCTCTAGGCCCACATCCGTCTCTGCTGGAGGCCAGTCCTGGGGGTTAGCGGAATGTGGGTGTGCATGGATGGGAGAGAGGAACGAAGGTTGTTTTTGCTGTTGTTGTTTGTTGCTTGTTGTGTTCTGTGTTCTTCTGCCAAGCATTGTGGGCATGTTGTGTTGGCCCTGGAATATGTGGTGACATTTGCGGGCTGCCCCGAGCTCACCCTCTGGTGTGTTAGTTGGTGAGACAAACAATGAATTTCACCATATGTTTCGATGACAAATACGTTTGAATCTTGAATCTTGAATGCTTATGGCTCTCACAAGGGCTATCTTATTACCATTATGGTAAGATTAATTCTCTACATGCAAAGTTCATTCTTCATTGTGATTGCTATAATTTTGGGAAAAGCATGTCGTTAATAGCATGGAAAAAAATTGGGGAGATCTCTGCAGTCAACGCTTTAGATGGGATATAGAGTAAGATTTAGGAATGAACAAGGGAGAAAGAGAATTGCATCAAATTATATCAATTATATTAATACTGAGGTAATAATGGCAATGCTCTTTAACTATGTTTAGTTTTAGAAGTGATTGAAGAAAAAGTCACATGATGAACCTGTTAATGTCCTAGCTCTGAAGCAGTGATTTCAGAAGTCGTACAAGAACAATGTGGGTTTATTCTTTTAAAATGGGTTTGAACTCTGGGCATCGTTCATGAGGGTCTTTAACTGAGCTCTGTATCACATGGTGGAATGTGTAAATGAACATCAGGGAACACTTACACCTTCTTTCATTATCCCTGTGTTCTCAGCTGTTTGCAAATATTGCAGCACAAATCAAGGCTGACATGCAATTATCGCCATTTAGCACCTTGACAAGCAGCAACTGATATAACAAAGTATTTACCCATGCAGATGCACTGCTTGGAAATTAGATGTAAAAGTAATGACAGGCAGGTTTCACCAATGCCCAGTGATACCAGATGAATTGTTAGGCTAGTGGGATAAATATTTTAAAATTACACTGGACAAGCAAGATTTCATTTCCTGAATACTTTTCTGTGTATCCTATGGATTTTGTGTTGCTGATCATGAAAATTCACCATGAAATTTCCCTATCAAGCACCATTTTAAAAAATCACCCATATTTGTTATTTCAATTCATAATTCAAGTCAGAGTAGCTGATGCCAAGATTAAGGAAGGCATTTTTATTGGTCTACAAATCAAACAGGTCATCGATAAAAGGCAATTCAAAGAATTTCTATTAGGACCGGAGAAAATCACATGGAAGGCATTCAAGGATGTTGTTGAAAGTTTCTTTGGCAACTGCAGAGCACCAAGCTATATACAAATGGTTGACAACATGCTTCCAGCATACAAAACCATGAAGTGCAACATGTCACTAAAGCTTCATTTTCTGTATTCCCCTTTAGACTTCTTCCCTGCAAATCTTGATGCTGTCAGTGACGATCATGGTGAAAGGTTTCACCAGGACATTGTGGTCATGGACAAACGATGTCAGGGCAACTGGAACTATCAATGCTGGCTGATTATTGTTGGACACTTAAGCGACAAGCCTCAGACACTGAGTACAAACAAAAGTCAACAAAACATAAACAACAGGAATTCTGCAGATGCTGGAAATTCAAGTCCTTCAGTTAGTCCTGATGAAGGGTCTCGGCCTGAAGCGTCGACTGCACCTCTTCCTACAGATGCTGCCTGGCCTGCTGCGTTCACCAGCAACTTTGATGTGTGTTGCATCAACAAAACATCTTTAGTTTAGTTGGACTATTGCAAATCGTAGCATTGTTATTCAATTAAACGTATTATATTCAATAAAAGTTAATTTCTTATTTCGCCAAATTCCTACCTGATAAAAGAAGTCTGAAATTTTATTTGTGTTCAGCTTCAAGTGGCCTATCATAAACAAAACAAAAATTCTGATGAAGCAACACTTATAAAGAAATTTGTTATCCGGTGTTAGAATCAGAATCACTTTATTGCCAGTATGTGAAACGCAACAGAAATGGTTGTGCTTCAGTGTCAAACATAAAACTCAGCACAATACCATAACAAACAACACAATTGCAACAAGACAAGACAAAGGTGCAAAAATCATGAAATGGAATAGAATAGAACTTTATTGTCATTGCTCAAGACAACAAGATAGCAGTACGACTCCAGTCTGTGCAAAACAGATATTTATAATGCCTGTGATGTGGCTTAATTTTTAAAAAAATCCCATATTTACATCCAACAGCTGTAAGATGCTGCGACTGTACTCACTCCCATCTTGGTCAATCAATAATTGGCAGAGGGGTCACATGCGAAAACATCATTAATCAAACTTAAGTAAATGTGAACATGCCAACAGGCTCAATAATTATCAACAAAACAAGGGGAGCAGGAAAGATTGTTGTGCAGGGACAGTTAGAGTATTACACCTGACAGTTCTGTTGTGAGGCGAAGTAGCAGCAGGAAAGAAGCTACAGAGATGATGTGTAGTCCTGATCATTATGCCTACCTTCTAATGTAATTCTGATAGGATGGTGAAGAGGTGTATGGTGTGTTGCCCTTCATTAATCGGAGGATTGAGTTGAAGAGGCCGCAAGGTGATGATGCATCTCTATAAAACTCTGTTTAGACCACAGTTGGAGTATTGCACTCATTTCTGGTCCCCTCATTAGAAAGGATGTGAAAGTTATAAAGAGGGTGCAGGGGAGATTTACTGGAATGCTCCCTGGATTAGAGAGAGCGTTTTACGAGGCTGAGCAAACTAGGGCTTTTCTCTTTGGAGCGATGGAGGACGAGATGTGTTTAAGATGATTAGAGACATTGATCAAGTGGACAGTCAGCTCCTTTTTTTTCTAGGGCATCAATGGCTAAAGCGAGGGGACATAAATTTAGGGTGACTGGAGGAAAGTATGGGGGGGGGGAGATGTCAGTGGTAGCGCTGTGTTGTTCATTGACTGCCCCGACAAAATCGTGCAACATAGCAATAGGTAAAGGAGTAAACCAGAAACCAGAAACACGTCATAACATGAACTGCAGAGTCCTCTAAAAACAAATCCAATCCACAGACTGCGCCGATCAAACCTTCCCCAAGACCCATGACTCCAGCAGCAATGAGTGCCAGGGAGAGAGAGAGACCGGTCACTTGCAGGCAGATGTTGCTGAACATCTGCTCGTGCTCTGCCCTTGTCCTTGTTGATTTCAATCATGCTTGATGCTAAAGACTCGTTCCGTCACAGCCGATGACTGACGGTGCTACTGCTGAAGGATTCACTGACTGAAAGTCACGGGCACAGCTGGGGTTCCTGCTGTTTAAGATGGTCATTATTACTTATTACGTACCAACATAGGCCCATAAAAGACCAAATCACAATATGCACTGGAATGGATAGATTGATATGGACAACTCCAGAATGCCGATTAAGGGAATAGAATCAAGTTTGTTAGTGGATGAGCCACAGCATCTCTTGGACACTTAACTTTGGACCAGTAGGTGTGCTTTTATTATACACAGCAATCAGTACAGAACTGCCATGCTTCACAGTGGAGGCTGTCCTCAGGTAAATTTACACAAGAGTTATATAATGGTCTTTTTCCACTGAGGTTGGGTGAGACTGAGATCATTAGATTAGATTAGATTAGATTATGAGGACACGCAGTCCTCTTTTATTGTCATTTAGTAATGCATGCAGTAAGAAACGATACAATGTTTTTCCAGAATGATATCACAGAAACACATGACAAACCGACTGAAAAACTGACAAAAACCACATAATTATAACATATAGTTACAGCAGTGCAAAGCAATACCTTAATTTGATAAAGAACAGACCATGGCAGGGTAAAAAGTCTCAAAGTCTCTCGAAAGTCCCATCACCTCATGCAGACGGTGAACCTCCAGTGCCGCAAACTTGCCGATGCAGCATCCCGGAAGCATCCCACCACATTCTGACTCTGAGTCCGTCCGAAAACTTTGAGCCTCCGGCCAGCTTTCCGACACCGAGCACCATCTCTGCCGAGCGCTTTGACCCTGGCCCCGGCAACAGGCAACAGGCAAAGCCGAGGATTTGGGGCCTTCCCCTCTGGAGATTCTCGATCGCACAGTAGCAGCAGCAGTGAAGCAGGCATTTCAGAAGTTTCTCCAGGTGTTTCTCTGCGCTTCTCCTGGCTGTCTCCATCAAATCACGATTGTGCACGGCCCCCTAGTTAACACATATCGATATCATTCGGAACGGCCGCACGCACTACATCACCAAATTCTCCTCCCTCCTGAGTCATAGGTTCAAAGGTTAATTTATTATCAAAGCATGTATCCATATACAACTCTTAAATTTGTCTTCTCCAAGATAGCCATGAAACAAAGCAAGTGAAAGTTGTTCAGAAACAACAACCACCCTCCCCCGCACAAAATGGAACAAGATGCTGCTCAGTACTTAAATTGATTTTGTTATGGTTGAGGTTTTTGTGGATGTGCTGTATTTTTTTTGTTTTTTCGTTTGTTTGTTTGTAATAAATAAATAAATAATTGAAAAACAAGATCATTGATACCCCCAAAAAACCAACCCTCCCACACACAAAAGAAATAACAGAACACAACAGAATATCAACCACCAATCACCCTCCCCTCGCAGGACAAAATGGAAAAGGAACAAGTGATAAAAATACACAGAATATAAAAACCAAAAGTCCGAAAAAGTCCACAGTCCATAAATACAACTGTCCAATCCATGAATGTAGAAGCATGATACTATCCTATGATACCACCATCATTCATCGAAAGAGAGGGATACCACACGAGGGAGAGAGCCCTACTCACCTGTCATAATGAGCAGTGAAAGGCCACTCACAGATGTCTTCTCTGGCAGTGATCAAAAGGCAAGCACTAGGCATTAAAACACTCACTCATCTTCTGCATTCGCCTTGATGCCTCAGTCTTCCTCGACACTTTAGTCAGCAATTGATGGACCCTTTAACCAGCGAAATGGAGGCGAGCATTGGCTGACGCCCTGCCTTGAGGTTTCTTTGTGCTGAGGCTGACTGAGTACGCGCTCACTTCCCAGAACCTTCTTGGAGACAGCAAAGTGCTGGATCGCACAAACGATCTCCAAACTGTAAATTGCAGGCTCTAACAGTCCCTGAGACACAAACTAAAGGTGAAAGACAGAGGTAAAAGAAGTAAAAAAGACACTTCTGTCAGCTATCTGGAAATTTGGGGTGAAAGATGAAATACTTAAAGAGAACCTGCAGGGGAGCCACTTCACTCAAATGGTGATGCAGGTGTGGAACAAGCTACCTGCACAAGTGGTAGAAACTTTTAAGAGAAATTTGGATGAATATGAGTGGGGTATGGAGGGATATGGTCCATGCGTAGGTTGATGGGACTACTTCAAATAAGTTTGGCATGGAATGAAAACATAGAAAACATAGAAAACCTAAAGCACAATACAGGCCCTTCGGCCCACAATGCTGTGCAGAACATGTACATACTTAGAAATTACCTAAGGTTACCCATAACCCTCTATTTTTCTAAGCTCCATGTACCTATCCAGGAGTCTCTTAAAAGACCCTATCGTATCCGCCTCCACCACCGTTGCTGGCAGCCCATTCCACGCACTGACCACTCTCTGCGTAAAAAACCTACCTCTGACATCTCCTCTGTACCTACTTCCAAGCACCTTAAAACCGTGCTCTCTTGTGTAAGCCATTTCAGCCCTGGGGTAAAAGCCTCTGACTATCCACACAATCAATGCCTCTTATCATCTTATACACCTCTATCAGGTCATCTCTCATCTTCCATCGCTCCAAGGAGAAAAGCTGAGTTCACACAACCTATTCTCATAAGGCATGCTCCCCAATCCAGGCAACATTCTTATAAATCTCCTCTGCACCCTTTCTGTGGTTTCCACCTGCAGTTAGGTGACCAGAACTTAGCACAGTACTCCAAGCGGGGTCTGAACAGGGGCCTATATAGCTGTTACATTACCTCTTGGCTCTTAAACTCAATCCCATGGTTGATGAAGGCCAATGCACCGTATGCCTTCTTAACCACAGAGTCAACCTGCGCAGCAGCTTTGAGTGTCCTATGGACTCGGACCCCAAAATCCCTCTGATCCTCCACACTGCCAAGAGTCTTACCATTAATACTATATTCTGCCATCATATTTGACCTACCAAAATGAACCATCTCACACTTATCTGGGTTGAACTCCAACTGCCACTTCTCAGCACAGTTTTGCATCCTATTGATGTCCCGCTGTAACCTCTGACAGCCCTCCACACTATCCACAACACCCCCAACCTTTGTGTCATCAGCAAACTTACTAACCCATCCCTCCACTTCCTCATCCAGGTCATTTATAAAAATCACGAAGAGTAAGGGTCCCAGAACAGATCCCTGAAGCACCAACTGGTCACCAACCTCCATGCAGAATATGACCCATCTACAACCATTTTTTCCCTTCTATGAGCAAGCCAATTCTGGATCCACAAAGCAATGTCCCCTTGGATCCTATGCTTCCTTACTTTCCCAACAAGCCTTGCATGAGATACCTTATCAAATGCCTTGCTGAAATCCATACTGTATACACTACATCTACTGCTCTACATTCATCAATGCGTTTAGTCACATCTTCAAAAAATTCAATCAGGCTTGTAAGGCATGACCTGCCTTTCACAAAGTCATGCTGACTATTCCTAAGCATATTATACCTCTCCAGATGTTCATAAATCCTGCTTCTCAGGATCTTTTCCATCAACTTACCAACCACTGAATTAAGACTCACTGGTCTATAATATCCTGGGCTATCTCTATTCCCTTTCTTAAATAAGGGAACAACATCCGCAGCCCTCCAATCTTCTGGAACCTCTCTTGTCCTCATTGATGATGCAAAGATCATTGTCAGAGGCTCAGCAACCTCCTCCCTCGCCTCCCACAATAGCCTGGGGTACACCTCGTCCAGTCCCGGAGACTTATCCAACTTAATGCTTTCCAAAAGCTCCAGCACATCCTCTTTCTCAATGTCTATATGTTCCAGCTTTTCAATCCGCTGTATGTCATCCGTGCAATCGCCAAAATCCTTTTCCATACTGAATACTGAAGCAAAGTATTCACTAAGTATCTCTGCTATCTCCTCCGGTTCCATAAACACTTTTCCACTGTCACACTTGATTCTCTCACATCTTATCCTCTTGCTCTTCACATACTTGCAGAATGACTTGGGGTTTTCCTTAACCCTACTCGCCAAGGCCTTCTCATGGCCCCTTCTGACTCTCCTGCTAGCCTTATTATCTTCTGGATCTCTATCATTACTTAGTTTTTTGAACATTTTGTAAGCTTTTCTTTTCTTCTTCACTAGATTTTCAACAGGCTTTGTAAACTATGGTTCCTGTACCATACCCATCCTTTCCCTGCCTCTTTGGAATGTGCCTATGCAGAATGTTACGCAAATATTGCCTGAACATTTGCCATATTTCTGCCATACATTTCCCTGAGAACATCTGTTCCAAGTTTATGCTTCCAAGTTCCTGCCTGATAGCTTCATATTTCCCCTTATTCCAATTAAGTGCTTTCCTAACTTACCTGTTCCTATCCCTCTCCAATGCGATGGTAAAGGAGATATAATTGTGATCACTATCTCCAGAATGCTCTCTCACTGAAAGACCTGACACTTGACCAGGTTCATTTCCCAATACCAGATCAAGTACGGTCTCTCGTCTTGAGGGCTTATCTACATATTGTGTCAGTAAACCTCCTGAACACTCCTAACAAACTCCACCCCAACTAAACCCCTTGCTCTAGCGAGATGCCAATCAATATTTGGGAAATTAAAATCTCCCACCATGACAACCCTGTTATTATTACACCTTTCCAGAATCTGTCTCCCTATCTGTTTCTCGATGACCCTGTTACTAGTGGGTGGTCTATAAAAGACACCCAGTAGAGTTATTGACCCCTTCCTGTTTCTAACTTCCATCCACAGAGACTCAGTAGACAATCCCTCCATGACTTCCTCCTTTTCTGCAGCCGTGACACTATCTCTGATCAACAGTGCCACGCCCCCACCTCTTTTGCCTCCCTCCCTATCCTTTCTGAAGCTTCTATAGCCTGGCACTCTAAGTAACCATTCCTGCCCCTGAACCATCCAAGTCTCTGTAATGGCCACAACATCATAACTCCAAGTACTGATCCATGCTCTAAGCTCATCCACTTTGTTCATGATGCTTCTTGCCTTAAAATAGACACATCTCAAACCATCGGTTTGAACGCATCCCTTCTCTATCACCTGCCTATCCCCCCGCTCACACTGTCTCCAAGCTTTCTCTATTTGCGAGCCAACAGCCCCTTCCTCTGTCTCTTCAGTTCCGTTCCCACCCCCCAGCAATTCTAGTTTAAATTCTCCCCAATAGCCTTAGCAAACTTCCCTGCCAGGATATTGGACACCCTTGGATTCAAGTGCAACCCATCCTTTTGGTACAGGTCACACATACCCCAAAAGAGGTCCCAATGATCCAGAACTCTGAACTCCTGCCCCTTGCTACAATCCCTCAGCCACGCATTTATCCTCCACCTCACTCTACTCCTATACTCACTGTCACGTGGCACAGGCAGTAATCCCGAGATTACTACCTTTGTTGTCCTGCTTCTCAACTTCCTTCCTAACTCCCTGTAGTCTTTATTCAGGACCTCCTCCCTTTTTCTACCAATGTCATTGGTACCAATATGTACCACAACCTCTGCTCTTCACCTTCCCACTTCAGGATATCGTGGACGCGATCAGAAACAACCCGAACCCTGGCACCTGGAAGGCAAACTACCATCCGCGTTTTTTTCCTGTGTCCACAGAATCGCCTGTCTGACCCCCTGACTATAGAGTCCCCCATCACTGCTGCCTTCTTCCTTTCCCTACCCTTCTGAGCCTCAGGGCCAGACTCTGTGCTAGAGATGCAGCCACTGTTGCTTCCCCCAGGAAGGCTGTCCCCCCCCAACAGTACTCAAACAGGAGTACTTATTGTTAAGGGGGACAGCCACAGGGGTACTCTCTAGTATCTGCCTTCTGCCCTTCCCTCTCTTGACTGTTACCCACTTCTCTGTCTCCTGAGGCCCCGGTGTGACTACTTGCCTATAGCTCCTCTCTATCACCTCCTCACTTTCCCTGACCAGACAAAGGTCATCGAGCCGCAGCTCCAGTTCCCTGACCCGGGTCCCTGAGGAGCTGCAGCTCAACGCACCTGGCGCAGATGTGGCTGTCCGGGAGGCTGCGAGTCTCCAAGACTTCCCACATCTGACACCCGGTACAGAACACTGTCCTCACACACATTCTTCCTGTCTCTGTTCTTCACAGAATGGATGGGCAAAGGGGCCTGTTTCTGTTCTGTAGTGCTCTATGAATATTGACTTCAGAAGAAAGAAATCGGAAGTCCATGAGCCAGTCCTCATCAAGGAATCAGAGATGGAGAGGGTCAGTAACTTTAAAATCCTCAGTGTTATAATTTCAGAGGGTCTCTCCTTAGTCCAACATGTAAGTGCCATTTTACAAAGAAAGCACATCAGCACCTTTATTTTCATAAAAGTTTGCATCGATTCAGCAGTCATCTAAAACTTTGACATTCTTCTATAGATGTGTGGTGGACAGTATATTGTCTGGTTGATCACGGCCTGGTGTGGAAACATGAATACCCAGGTACGGAAAAGCTCATAAGAAGTGGTGGGTGTAGCCCAGACCATCATGGCTAAAGCCCTCACCACCACTGAGCACATCTCCACAGGAAAGCAGCATCCATTATCAAGGTTCCCCAGCATCTGGGCCATGTTCTCTTCTTGCTGCTGCTATCAGAAAGAAGGTTCAGGAGTCTCGAGACCCACACTGCCAGGTTCAGGAACAGTTATTACCCCTCAACCATCAGGCTCTTGAACCAGAGAGGATAACTTCACTTGCCCCATCACTGAACTGGACTCGCTTTCAAGGACTCATCATCTCATATTCCCGATATCTATTGCTTATTTATTATTATTATTTTTTCTCTTTCTTTTTGCATTTGTATAGTTTGTTGTTTTTTTTTGCACATTAGTTGTCGTCCGTCCTATTGGGTGCGGCCTTTCATTGATTCTATTGTGTTTCTTGTATTTACTGTGAATGCCCACAAAAAATGAATCTCAGCATTGTGTAGAGTGACGTATGTACGTATACTTTGATAATAAATTTACTTTGATCTTTAAAATTTGACTCCATGACTTAGTTATTTCTACAGTAATATCTGCAATGGCTATATCTGTGGTAATAGATAATGGTGGCAAGGAGATTGTTTTTGCACAATGGCTATGTCCCTATCAATCATTGAATCAACTGTACTCAGAAAGGCTAGCCAGAATTAGTGATACTGAACTACCACACTTCCAATGTCTCGGAGTAGTTTGAAATCCCATGGGACCAAGTGTCGGTGGGTTCATTCATATAATGATTCATTCAATTGAGTCTGCATGCATTCCAAAGTTAATGTTGAGAAATTCCAGCATTATTCCCATTTGGCTGTGTGCTATTATCCCCTCACTAGCAGTGTGGATCTGTTGTAATATGTAGGAGCAAATGTAATGGGAAACTCTGTTACTATTTCATTCTGATTTGTAATTGTGTCACTGGGAAGTCTCAACACTCTCCGATGTCTCTCCTCAGTCAATTTCAAACACAATATTGCTACACTGAGGTCTTCCACCAGTAATATGTCTTTTTCTTGAAGACACTAAACCTACGTTCCCACAATTTCCATTTGGTCTGTTTCCCATCCAGCGGTTTAATAGTGGAAACTAACTTGTCAAACTATTTCGGATGCCGAAAGTCATTGTTGGATAACTTCCTCTTCAGAAGCTGCCTGTGTTAAAGTCTGTACGTAAACTACTTCTGGGCATTGTTGTACTCTTAGTCACATTTACAAAACCTGAAAATATGTTGCAGGTGCTCTTAATCTGGAGGCGCAACACTTATAAAAGACTGCCGATTTTGTGGTAAGGAGTCTGTTCCTGTGTGGAGTGGTAAAGATAAAGATGAGCTTCATTCATCTCGTGTATGTCGAAACATACAGTGAAATGCATTGCTTTGCGTCAACGACCAACACAGGCCAGGGATTGCGTTGGTGGCAGCCCGCAAGCGTCACCATGCCTCTGATGCTAACATGGCATGTGCACAACTTACCAATCCTCTTCACATACCTTCAAAATGTGGATGGAAACCGGGCCACCTTAAAGAAACCCAATCAGACGTGGGGAGACCGTAGAAACTCCTTGTAGACCACAGCAGGAATGAAATCATAACCGGTGATTGCTGGTGCTGTAAAATGATCGTGCTAACTGCTAGACAACCGTGCGCCCCCTTCAAGTAAATGATTTGCATTTATCTATTGAGATGCAGTGAGAAATAGCCCCATCCGGCACTTGGTACCATACCGCCTGGCAATCCTCCAATTTAATCCTAGCCTGGTCACGGGAAAATTTACAATGACCAATTAAACTACCAATGGCTATGTCTTTGGACTGTGGCAGAAGACCAGAGCACCTGAGGAAACCCATGTGGTCACAGAGACAACATAAAAACTCCTTACAGGCAGTGTGGGGTCTGAACCTGGGTCATGGTACTATAAAGCGGTGTGCTAACCACTTTGCTACCATGGGTCTAAGGTTTTAGTGATTTCCCAGCAGAATTTTACAAACTTGGCCTCAAATATACATTGAAAATCTAAGTTCATGCAGTCATATCTGTACATT
Source organism: Mobula birostris (assembly GCF_030028105.1). Classification (NCBI taxonomy): domain Eukaryota; kingdom Metazoa; phylum Chordata; class Chondrichthyes; order Myliobatiformes; family Myliobatidae; genus Mobula; species Mobula birostris. The sequence goes on from NC_092388.1 coordinate 12,396,031, forward strand.
TCTAGCAGTCAGAAACCCTTAGATATTATTATTTATATTAAACCCAAACAGAATGTCATCAAACTAGCTGTGTGTTACAATGCAATGTAAAGCACTCATAACACATGTTAAAGATCTTTGCATGATATGGTTTATAAATTGCTCACTAAATGACAAATAATGACCGTATGAGCTGTAATACTTGATTATACCAATTATTTTGCCTTTATCTGGATACTGGCTCATGGATGAAAGGATGTGTGTAATGGGCCAGTAGCTACTTTGACAAAATCTCAAATCTGAGAACCACACTTCAGGGGGAGACATGGAGTCATTGACTGAGGCAACCCCTTCCACTACCCTCGTTTGGCATGCTCTTTCACTGCCTCTCTGTGTCCCACTGCTCTGAAGAAAGTGAATAAATACAGGTAAAACTTCTACTAGGATAAAAGTAGGAGCTTTTCCTTTGAAATCCGAAAGTAATCAAGAGAAAGCTGCAGGATAGAAGTCTAAACTTACCCTTCAGATTATTCATTTTAGACTGTTCACATTCCACAGCTAACATACACATGGTCCCTAAAGTACTGAAGCTATAGGGGGTAAATTTCCACAAGGATTCTCCTGATTGTTCACAGTAAGGAGAAAACCCATAAGGTAAATCACCTACATGGTGTTTGATAGATTACTATCTTTTTAACCTTCTTCCCAATTCTTAAAAAAATACACATCCATTTCTATTTGATCCAAATGGCTAAACACTGAATTCCTCTCAAATGGGAGCCTGCTTCACTACCTACTAGTCTGAGCTAGAATGTTAAGAAAGGTTTCTCTATCTTCAATCTGGCTTGAGGTGAAGTTATTTTGCAATAGTTTTCTTTGGTTTTTCTGGTGTGGTTTACACAAGAGATTATGATGAAACATTTAATACCATTCATAACTCGAAAGAGAAATGAAATTTCTTTGAGGACATATTTGTACAATACATTGTAAGTATTTTGAATGCATTATAAAATCTTTACATTGATTATTGTCACTTGTTTTAATATAACTTTGCTGCACTGTTGATAAAATTTGTTTTAAACTTTTATGAATAAAAGCAGCTCGCAGAATGGTAGCAGAGACAGACTCAAATCTCTTAATGGCACCAGTATGAAATAATAGACAAAGAATCAAACGTGAACATCTGTCTTTAATTTAGAATAATTCAGCAATCAAGTTTTACAGGGACCTGATTGCACAAAATGGGACTGTTCTGTTCCCAAGTCCTTGATCAAATTTTTGGGTAAAGGAATGTGAGGGAGCCATTTTGCGCTGGGACAAGGCATCTGTTCCATGTGCATTGTCTCAAATGCCTGTGGTCATATATTTGCCGTGTCCCTTTTGTGAGATATCACTTGCACCTTTGTGCTTGTAAGAGCCTGTTACGCTTATTAGGATTCATCTTGAATTAATTCTAAGTGTTTTGAGAGTCTTGCCAGAAAAAAACTCTGTTGTTACTTACTCAACAGAGATGCAGGGTTTGTATGATTACTAACATCTGTCCATGTCTTCTTAAAAGAATGCATAATTACATCATTCATAATATGTAACAAATGTCAAGAGTTATAAATAGCTGGTGCAAAGATTAGTTGGTTATGGCCTAAGGTTTGAAGATAACTTTCATACATCAGAGTATTTGTTTATATTAATGTCATCTTTAAAGATGCAAGATATTTGCTTATGGTCTACCCAGACAATATTTCAAAACGATTGAATAACCAAGCTCCACTAAGTCTTTGTAATCTCACCACGTGACTTCAATATTGCAATCCAGTAGACATTGATTATTAGCTTTTGTGATCATTTTTACTCTTCTATAAAAATCATTTTAAGTTTACAACCAGACATGATGAAAAAGAAATAACTATTTGCCTTAAATGTAGATATAATCATATTAGTTTTCTGTGATGAGAATCAGCAGCCACAAACCAGTTTTGAAGTTGAACTTATACTCACCTTGGAATGTTAAAATTAATCCACTATTTCAGAGTTAATTTCATTACACCACATAATAAAAAATACACTATTATTTGTGCTTTTATCTTCTGAACAGACATAAGAAAGTTAAGCATTATTGCTTTCTTTGTAATGATAACCAGCCGCCACACTGTTTCTTCATTAAACTAATCTGAATGCATTTAGTCTGAATTTCCTTTATAAGACCAAATCAATGATATAATTTCCTGATCTTTTTCTGTCACTGTGGAGTGGAGCTGTTTAAGAACAGGAGGGAATTTTTAACCATGGATCAAATTAATCCTCACATCAGGATTGCCCTACTGTCAAGTTGGAGATGCTGTCCAAAATACAAGTTGGGAGCATTGGCACAACCAGATTTCTCACATTAACATTGCCTGCATCAACTGGACGGAGTCTGCAGGTCTGGCAAGACCACAAAGGAAGCCTTTCATTTTCCTGATCTCTTAATCACAAAAACACCCACAGATGGAACGCTAGAGTAGAGGTTAGCGCAAGATCGCTTTAGAGCGCCGGCGATCAGGGTACGATTCCCGGTACTGTCTGTATGGAGTTTGTGACCGCGTGGTACTCCGGTTTCCTCCCACAGTCCAAAGACATACGGGTTAGGGTTAATAGGTTGTGGACATGCTATGTGGCACCGCAAATATGGCGGCACTCAGCCCAATCTTCACTAATTTGATTTGATGTATTTCACCGTATGTTTCCAATGTACATGTGGCAAATAAAGCTATTCTAAAAATGTTATTGGCAAAAGCAGGAAGTACCATATCTAACTCCCATTGCCCATGAGGTTAGAAAATAATGGGGAGGGTGGGTAAACAGATGGATGGCGAAAGTACGACAAAGGAAGTTTGGTTGGAAGCCATTTACTGGAATTCCAGTCTCCACAGTACTGGCCTTCTAGATTGTGCGAAGGTAATGCCATTGTTAAATCTTCCACCAATGCTATCTCAAGACTGCAGAGAAATTCTGAGCTTTAAGCCTTTCACTGGTCTCAGTAGAATTTGCTACAGAGGAGGTCAGGTTTCAGTTCATGGTGCTGTTAAGGCTCCAATTCTTTTTTGCAGTTGGTGCGAATCTTCCCAGATAGCCAGTTTGTTGCAACGAGAGCAAAAGATCAAAAATGAGAGGTGTCCTTTGTGGTCTTGCCAGACCTGGAGAGTCCGTCCACATCACTTTAGTTTTCCAGTTGATGACCCAGGGCAGACAATGTTAATGTGAGTCATCTGGATGTGTCAGTGATCCCAACTTGTATTTGGGACAGCATCTCCAACTTGACAGTAGGGCAGTCCTGATGTGAGGCCAGGCTAGAAGCTTGAGATTCATGAAGCGTAGCGTAACTATGCATTCGTCGAGGATCGTCATCTTGTCGTGACGGAGAGGCATGAATCCCTGAGATCCCAACAGCAATGCCGTCTGGAGCTTAGCTCTCTGGCACTTAGTTCCTGGTAGGATTACCCGTAGCAATAAGGTCAAGGAGAAGGTCCAACTAAGAGCTCATCAGTGGAGCTGGTGGAAGATTCACAACAGCTGTGAGGGTGGAGGAAGGCTGCAACAGTGTAGCATCCTTCGTCGTCTTGCATGCCATGTCACTGGACCCTGACCCTAGTCTGTCAAGAACTGTGCGGTAGCAGCTCCTGCATCAGCCTCCCTAAGTCAAACAAAGTCATACCCAGGCATTCTTCATTTAGGGAATAATCTCTTAGGAAAATATCATACGCATCTCGAATGATCACATGACTAGTGTAACACAGAAGGGAACCGGTCAAGATTGATTCAGTTTGGCCTCTGCTAACTCATTCTTACCAATTCCCACAATTATCACCACCTTGCACCCACATGCTTCGAAATCTTATCTGTGGATACTCTCTAGAGAAGGTTTTGCCACCTCCGGCACTATAAGGTCAGGTACCTTGTTCAGATACTTTGAATAACAAGATAGCTGATCTTGTAGTTGAGTTTTCAGAATCAGTCATGCAGCCTCATTAGAGGCAGATTGGTTGTTGTAGGAACCAGATAAGATGAAGCCACACTCAGGTTGGAGGAACAACACCTTATATTCCGTCTGGGTAGCCTCCAACCTGATGGCATGAACATCGACTTCTCTAACTTCTGCTAGGCCCCACCTCCCCCTCGTACCCCATCTGTTACTTATTTTTATGCACACATTCTTTCTCTCACTCTCCTTTTTCTCCCTCTGTCCCTCTGAATATACCTCTTGCCCATCCTCTGGGTCCCCCACCCCCGTCTTTCTCCCTAGGCCTCCTGTCCCATGATCCTCTCATATTCCTTTTGCCTATCACCTGTCCAGCTCTTGGCTCCATCCCTCCCCCTCCTGTCTTCTCCTATCATTTTGGATCTCCCTCTCCCCCTCCAACTTTCAAATCCCTTACTCACTCTTCCTTCAGTTAGTCCTGACGAAGGGTCTCGGCCTGAAACATCGACTGCACCTCTTCCTAGAGATGCTGCCTGGCCTGCTGCATTCACCAGCAACTTTGATGTGTGTTGCTTGAATTTCCAGCATCTGCAGGATTCCTGTTGTTTGCAGATAAAATGATGCTGACTTTGGGCTGATCACATGGATTTCCTTAATTCTACATGAATCCTAATACTCCAGGTGCCGACCCATCAGAACTTGAAAGCATTTTGGAACTGACAAAACAATTTGCAGAGTTGTAAATTGTTAATTCTCGTCCTCCAACACTTAAATTGTGTACTTTTCAAACCACTGACCGTTGATTTGTAGCACACCTGTTTAAAGTATTAACAGTTTACTCAGAGATCCCAAATGGTTCCTGTAACATCCTAGACTTGCGTGGAAAGAGAATTTCACAAGTCACTTGTGAAGCTTCGGTTGCTGATTTACAAAACACTGCCAGACACAGTTCGTATCACGTAACATCTTTGTCACTGAAGTATTTCTTGCTGGAGTGGGGACAGACTATAGGGCAAACTAACTATCTGATACGTCAGAGGGGGTGCGCGTATGCTTGTTCAGTGGACAATCAGTCCCGGCTTGGAGGTCTGTATGGACGGGAGTCATGAGGGCTGGTGACGACCTTAGCTTATCAAGGTTGAAGGTCAGTACAAGTCCAGAAGTTGAGGCCTGAAGATGAAACCTGCCATCAAAGTCCTGAGGTCAAAATTCAAAGTAAATTTATTATCAACATATATGTCAACGTTTACAGCTCTGAGATTTGTTTTCTTGCGGGTATACACAGCAAGTCCAATAACCAAATAGAATCAATGAAAGGCCATACCCAACAGGGTGGACAACCAGTGCAAATACAAAGGATAAAAAAAAAGAATAAATAAATAAATAGATAGATAGATAGCAATAAATATTGAGAACATGAGATGAAGAGTCCTTGAAAGTGAGTCTATAGGTTGTGGGAACAGTTCAGCTTAGGGCTGAGGCCTGAAGGTCAAACCTGTGATCAGCAAGTCCTGGGGACGATACCCAGAGGTCCATGAAGGTTGGAGGAAAATTTGAAGCCTGAAGTCTAGAGCTCAGCAAGTCCAGAGATCAGTGAATCCAGAGGCAGAATCCTGAAGGTCAAAGACTGAAGTTGCCAAGTCCTGAGGTTGGAGGCCCAAAGGTCAAAGCCCCTGGGTTGACTTGTACAGAGATCAGAGACCTGATGTCTGTGGGTTTGCAAGCCCAATCAATTCATAGCGTGATAAATCAGCCACGTGCGCACTTGCTACATTCTTGCAATCGATCCAATATAGCTCAACTAGAAAACAGCCAAAGAACAAAGCTTGAGTCAATTTGTGAACATAGGGAACAAAATCATTCTGTGACAAGAGTAGACTTTATGACTTAAATCTGCTCCGCTATTCAATGAATGTTCTGATCTTGGCCTCACTTCCACTTCCCCCTTCGTTCTCTTCATCCCCTATTGACCAACAAGTATTAATCTCAGCCTCGAATTTCGTCAATGTCTCAGCCTATATCATCAGATCTACATTCCGGTGCTCTGTCACTGGTGCACAACAATGACACGTGTGAACAAAAATTAATCCGTTTTGTGTAGTGTATGAAAATGGAGTTTGCACATTTGTCAACTGCCAGAACTACATATTCTTTAATGTGTATTAAACTGTAGAAGAGCATTGAAGTAAATCCATGAGCAGACAACAGAAGACAGAGACGCACGAATACTATGGGTGTGAAAGGCATAGAAAGAACTATTGTCATAGTTTAGACTGGGAAAAAAATGAACAATGTGATAAATGTTCTGGATTGGTACATGTTCCTTATGCTAAAAAAAAGTTAATGAAACAATAGACCCTCAATAAAAAAATAAAACTCAGGGTAAATGTCAAAATGAATAGTAATATTAGGATAAATTATTGCAAGTTCTAATATACTTAAGGTACACCATGTGCTAACTTTCAGAATACATTCTGTTTATACATGTGAATTCACTTTAGGTAGCATAGTAAGAATTTTCTCTAACTACAAACAGATGGTTCCCAATTTTTAAGATAGTCCTTTTGTAAGGTTAGAGGCGATATAGCAGACAGCTGTTGTGTCTAGTGTTTATTCAGTGGATTGCTCTGTCTGATTAATGCAATTGCCTTGCGCTGGAGTGTAAGGTTACATGATGGTATGCATGCCGTGATCTTAAACGATGGGTCCACAAGAGCACAAATTCATATCCTTAAATGTGGCACAAAGTCTTCTGGGTCACTGTGATCTCTGCCCTCCTGTATTCTTCAGAGTGATGGACATCATAAGACAACAAAAAGCACCAAAGAACCATCATCCCTGCCTTCTCCTCAAAGCCATCCCAATCCACCAGCAGGAAAATTGAATCAAGGCCATTGTTCTCTCTCAGGCCAACACCTCCGTCAACAAGTCCCTAAAATCCACCCATTTGGCTCTGATAGGTAAAACAACCTTGTTCACATGACAACACCTGGCATCTCAATGGATCTTCTCCTGCAAGCTCTATTGTAACAAGACATTACCAAGAGAAGATAATGCTGAGATCTCCTCAAAGATAGTTGGAGGAACTCAATGGATCACATCAGACCTTCCTCCGACTTCCCACAGATGCTGCTCGACCCACTGAATTCTTCCAGCAGATAGTCTCTTGCCTCAAATTCCAGAGTCTGTTGTCTCTTATATCTCCATTTTACTACTTGGGAAAAGAATGTGGCATCATCACCCACTTTGGAAATCCCTGGTCATCAGCACTTAAACTGGAGGAGGAACACCTGGGATGGTGTTGAGAACTTTGAATATATTCCTTGGGAACTCACAGAAGGGAGGCATAAATAAAGGAAAGCACAGACCTCTTCTTTGGCTGCCCCCATGAGGCACCTCCTGATCCACCTGTGACAATTTTCCTACGTTTTCCTCAGAATGCAAGTTGAAGCAAATTATTCTTTATCCAAAGAAAGTGCTTAAGAAGCAATGTAAGACTATTATGACCATAAGTCATAGAAGCAAAATTATCCCTTGGCCCATTAAGTCTGCTCCATCATTCCATCATGGCTGATTTATTATCCCTCTCAACCCCATTCCCTATAACATTTGATATCCTTACTAAGCAAGAACTATCAACCACGCTTTAAATACACCCAATGACTTGGCCTCCACAGCCATCTGTGGCAATGAATTTCACAGATTCACCACCCTCTCGCTAAAGAAATTCCTCCTCATCTCTGTTCTAAAGAGATGTTTTTATAATCTAAGGCTGTGCCCTCTGGTCTTACACTCTCCCATCGTAGGAAGCACCCTCTCCACATCCACTCTATCTAGGCCTTTAGATATTGGATAGGTTTCAATGAGATTATCCTTCATTCTTCTAAACTCCAGCAAGTACAGGCCTAAAGCTGCCAAATATTATAAAATATAATAGAATAACCACATACATGAACCCTTTCATTCCTAGGATCAAAGGTTTCAAATGTACATTTAATGTCAGAGAAATTACATCCTGAAATGCTTTTTCTTCGCAAATGCTTTTCCTTTGCAACCATCTATGAAAACAGAGGAGTGCCCCCAAAGTGTGAGCGATAGTTAAATGTTAGAAGCCTAAAGTGCCCCCCCCCAGCTCCCCTCTCTGCCGTGCAAGCAACAATCCTCCCTCCTTGCACCGACAAAAAAAAGCATCGGTGCCTGCCACCGAGCAGTCAAGTGTGAGCAAGGCAACAGCAAAGACACAGACTTTGCCATACTCCAAAGACTACATTGTTCACCCGGCATTCGCCATACTACTGGCTCTCTCTCTCCCTAAGAAGGGAGAAAGAGGTGAATCCATTTCACAGCGAGAGGGGAGACATAACAAGCAATTGATTGGTTTATGATGTTAAAAGTCCATTGCATCGCTTTTTCTGAGCTCTCATGAACCTCCTCTGAGCCATCTCCTATGCCAGCACATCCTTTCTTAGATAAGGGGCCCAAAACTGCTCACAGTATTCCAAGTGCGATCTGACCATTACCTTATAAAACCTCAGTATTATAAACTATTGTCAGGTTGGAATAGCCACATAATTAATTTGATTTTTTTTTTGTTTTTGGTACAAATATATGTATAAAATTGAATTCAAAAATTGAAAATAAAATAATAGACATAAAAGCTAGATATATTTAACATTTCACTGGACTGTGTTGACTTGAGAAGATAATGGCTCATTGACGATGGTTTGAAGAAAATATTTAATTGTTAGCATGAAATCTAAGTAATTTACAAGGATTAAAATTGTACACTGCACATCATACTCAATAGATGCAATCTAACAACTGAGAAAGGTATAAACACTCTGAACGTTATACAGAAGTTTCAGTTTGCTCAATTCTACAAGTGAAGTAGTTTTCTCCAGATTTTATGCCAATACTTAAGCAGAAAGCATATACAGAAAGTGCTGCAATGTCCAAAGCATTTCTCTCAACATCAGTGTCTAAACAATGCCTTCTGCAAATGGATGTAAATGAATTCAGTGAAATGCAGACACAGACTTAATTAAAAATCAACAGTTCTACAGAGACTTGAGGCCTTTACTTGCGTGGCTGGGTAGAAGTTCAGGTCATTAAAGCAAAGACAGAATTCCCAAACTCCAGCTCCAACAAGTAGTATTCTTTGGACAACCAATAAACACAAGAGATTCTGCAGACGCTGGAAATCCACAGGAACGCACACAAATATGGGGGTCAACTAACCTGGTTCTCAAAGTAGTTCCAGGGCAAAGTTTATCAGTTTCAGTAGCATGACCCTGTCCTGTGCTGACCTTCACTGATTAGCTGAAGGACTAGGTTCCCAGTTGAAGATTATGCCTGGGAAATCCACTCCAGTTAGGCATGGATAGTAGAGGGTGACCAAGATGAGAAAACTGGGGAATTTTCCTGCTACCAAGACACTCCCATAATCAAGTATCAGATATCCCATTACCAAGTATCAAGAATCCCATAATCAAGTATATAGTCTCCCATAACCAAGTATATAGGATCCCATAACTAAGCATTCCATTACCAGGATGTTCGTATCCAATAACCCAATATCAAGTATTCCATAACCAAGCCAATAGAAATAATAAATTTGGGGCAGGTTTCTTCTTGAAACAGGTGAAGTATGGACACGCCACCAACAATTAATGTGATCTTGTGGCATTGGAAACCACCTAGGAATGGTGGCCTGAAGATCGAGGCCCCCACCAAAGTGAAGAACAACTCTCAGCTGGTCAATTCCTCTAAACACTAAATGCTCACTCCTCTGCCACCAACACACCGCATCTATAGTATGTACCATCTATAAAGTGCCAAGTCTACTCCGACAACAATCCCCAAACCCCAACATGAGAGTACCATCACTTGCAACTTCTCTCCCAAACCGCACATCACTGTGACTTGCAATGTCCTAACTACCACTTCTTCATGGGAACTCAGATAAAATCCAAACGCTCTTCACCTAAAACGTTTGTGGGAGTATCAAGAGGCAGACTCATTACTACCTTCCAAAAACCGATCACCGATTGTGTTAGATGTTGGCTTTCTATGATGTGTCTGCTCTTCCCAATTTTGCTAGAATCATGACAGCACCTCTACTTTTTTTTAGAAGTTTGTGTAGATTTGGCACGTTACCTAAAACTTTGACATTTCTATGGAGGCTAAGTTGAGAGTATCCTGACTGGTTGTATCACCAGCTGGTACGGAAACACCGATACACAGGAACGGAAAAATGTGATGGATCTGGCCCAGTCTATCACAGGTAAAGCCCTCTCTACCATTGAGCACATCTACAAACATCAAAGTTCAAAGTAAATTTTATTATCAAAGTACATATATGTCACCATATACAACCCTGAGATTAATTTTCCTGTGGGCATCCTCAACAAATATTTAGAATAGTAACTATAACAGGATCAATAAAAGATCAACCAGAGTGCAAAAGACAACAAACTGTGCAACTAGAAATATAAATAAATAGCAATAAATAATGAGATAATGAATCCTTAAAGTGAGATCACAAGCAAGAAATAGGTCTGCTGATGCTGGAAATCCAAGAAACACACACAAAATGCTGTAGGAACTCAGCGGGCCAGGCGGCATTGATGGAAAAGAGTACAGTCGACGTTTTGGGCCAAGACATTTCATCAGGACTGGGAAAAAAGATGAGGAGTCAGAGTTAGAAGGTGGGGGGAGGGGAGGGAGAAACACGAGGTGAAAGGTGAAACTGAGAGGGGGAGGGGTGAAGTAAAGAGCTGGGAAGTTGACTGGTGAAAGAGATACAGGGCTGGAGAAGCGGGAATCTGATAGGAGAGGACAGAAAGCCATGGAAAAAAGAAAAGGGAGAGGAACACCAGAGGAAGATGATAGGCAGGTAAGAAGATAAGGTGAGAGAGAGAAATGGGAATGGGGAACGGTGAAGTGGCGGGGAGGACATTACCGGAAGTTAGATAAGTCAATGTTCATGCCATCAGGTTGGAGGCTACCCAAATGGATTATAAGGTGTTGCTCTCCCAACCTGAGTGTGGCCTCATCACGGCAGTAGAGGAGGCCACGGACTGACGTTTCAGAATGGGAATGGAAGGCGGACTGAAACGGGTGGCCACTGGGAGATCTCGCTTTTTCTGGTAGGTGCTCGGCGAAGAGATCTCCCAATCTGCGCCGTGTCTCACCGATTTACACGAGGCCACACCGGAGCACCGGCTACAGTAGACAACCCCAACAGACTCACAGGTGAAGTGTCGCCTCACCTGGAAGGACTGTTTGGGGCCCTGGATGGTCATGAGGGAGGAGCTGTAGGGCCAGGAGTAACACTTGTTCCACTTGCAAGGATAAGTGGCAGGAGGGAGATCAGCGGGGAGGGACGAATGGACAAGGGAATCGCGTACGGAGTGATCCCTGTGGAAAGTGGAAAGTTGCGGGGGGGGGGAGGGAAAGATGTGCTTGGTGGTGGGATCCTGTTGGAGATGGTGTAAGTTATGGAGTATAATCTGCTGAATGCAGAGGCTGGTGGGATGGTAAGTGAGGACGAGAGAAACCCTCTCCCTGGTGGGGTGGTGAGATCATTGTCGGAACATTTCAGTGATGGGGCAAGTGAGTGTAGTTATACCCTTTTATTCAAGAGCCTGATGGTTGAAGCAACCCCAACAAAGCAGTGTCCATCGTCAGGTATCCCCACCATCCGGGCCATGCTCTCTTCTTGCTACTACCATTGGGTAAGAGGCACAGGAGACTTAGGCTCCACACCACCAGATCCAGGGACAGTTATTACAACCATCAGACTCTTGAACCAGCATAGCTAACTTCACTCAGCTCAACACTGAACAGGCTCCACAACCTATAGGAAGTTACAGCTCATTTTCTTAGTGTTATTTATTTACTCCTTTTTATTATTAGTTGCACAATTTGTGTTCTTTTGTACATTGATTGATTCTATTGTATTTCTCTTTTCCCGTGAGAAAATGAATCTGTGACCTACGTGTACTTTGAATATAAATTTACTTTGATATATACATATTCAGTTGCATACTTTATATTTGCTTACTAAGATTAGTTGGATCAATAGATCATATAGGATCAGCCCCATAGTATCCTTAGTAATCAGTGTCCCTTGAAAACTTCACTAGGATGCTCCTTGGATTAGAGGGCATGTGTTATAATGAGAGGCTGGACAAACTTGGGTTGTATTCTTTAGAAAGGTGGAGGGTGACGGGACATCTGATAAAGGCTTATAAGATTATGAGAGGTATGGATAGAGTAGAGAGACAATATCTTTTTTCCCAGGGTTGGAACGTTTCATACCAGAGGGCATGCACTTAAGGTGAGAGGGGGTATTTTCAAAGGTGATGTGAAGGGGGAGGTTTTTACACAGAAAGTGGTGGGTACCCAGAATGCGCTGTCTGAGCTGCTGGAAGAACCAGATACATTATGGACTGTAGAGAAATGTTTACATAGGCACGTGAATGTGAGGAAAATGGAAACAGATCGGCATTGTGTAGGCAGAAGAGAATAGTTTAGTTGCATATTTGATTACTAATTTAATTGGTTCATCACAACTTTGTGGCCTGTTCCTGTGCTGTATTGGTCTATGGTCTATGCATCCAAAAATATCACTCAGATCTTCTTGCAGTCTAGTTACTATAATAACCAAAAAGCATTTGTGATTCTTGTTAAAATTTAATCTCATACAATTATCAGAAGATAAGTGGATTGCTGCTTTGATTTGGCCGGGGCCCTTACATTCTTCATAAAATATTTTTCCTGATCCTAATCCTGTAATGATTGATTGTTATCAGAATCATTATCGTTTTCCTGGCACCAGTTTTGTTCTTCGGATTATGTCCAACATCTGTGGTGTACATGTCACCTGGTAGAAATTACAACTGAAGGAAGCAGTGGCAGACAAGAAGATTTTTTGACATTTGTGTTAGTCACACAGTCAATTCCCAGTAAAAACGTTTTACATGTAATGGTCTATGACAGGATCCGCTATTTCTTTTCTCTCCGCGATGAAGAAATTGCTTTCACTGATGATTGAAGGAATATTAGCACATTAAGCACAATGGGTCAGTGATGGAAGGTTTCCGCACTGCACGGTTACAGCACTGAGAATTAATTATAGATAAATTTAGGACTCTCATTTGAATGTGGACATGTAAGAAAGTGAACTAAATGAGGGTCCTTTGGAGAATATTTTAGACTGCCTTATTAAGGTATTTTATTGCTTCAGTAGAAGGAGATGAGAGTAGGCAGTTTAAATGGTATAGCATGGACTAGATGGCATGAAGGGCCTGCTTCTGTGCTGTACCTTTCTATGGCTGTATGACTCTATCTGGCCTGGTATAATGATTATTTTACACAATATTTTATGATAGGGGACTTGATCTTAAAATATAGGACTTATTTCAAAATCATGTAAATTCATGAGATTTTTGATTATATATGTATGATTTGCCATAAAAATGTCATCGTATTTTGCTACTGCTGCTTGTACCAATATATTCCCTTTGCTTAAACTCAGTTTACCTTTACTGACGTAATTTCTGAAATGTTCCAGCGTGAGCCTAGAAGGTTTTTCTTTTGGATAAATGCCCAACAGGAAGAACTGCCTCAGGTTCTGACTTTAACTCTGGAGGGGAGTCAGTAGGTGGGGTAAGACCCATTGAATCCTGATGCTTTTGTGGCCCCATGGTTTGTCGGCGGTCAAGAATGAGGCATAAAACTTGCTGCTTATGGCCGCAAGGTTTTATTGAGGCTTACGTAAGCAAAAAAAGTGTATGGGGTGTCCATAGAGGGGGTAACACCTCTGGTGAAGGGGCTTTTTGTGTCCATTCTGAGGCAGCTCACTCATCTTTGGAACACACTGGACACTCAGCTCTCGCCTGTGGCTCCAGGTAGCTGTCTGCATCGGACAGCAGCCACACCCCAGTACACCACTTCAACAGGTGGGCTAAACCAGGCGAGGGTAGCCGGCAGGCCTCATACCCCGGTGAGATAGGGACATGCCTCTCCTAGCATAGGAAGTCAACTCTTGCAGACTGTGCAGATGACACCTACAGTGAGATCTAACAGCTAAGGAGGCAGTAGGGCATGACAAGGCACTGAAGACGTCATGGTCATCCACTGCAACCGAGGAAGACCCCAGTTTGTGACACTAGTTCGTCCCACTGGACCCGATCTTCTGAGGTCGCGAGAACGGGACTGCCCCACTGAAACGGTTCTTCCACTTTAAAAATTCTCCGGCACAGGTTTCCTGTCAGCGTCGGACACGATGGACAACCACCATCACCACATCAGCAAAGAAGAAGGAGAGGTGGGACAAGAGAAACTAACAAAAGAGAAGACAAAGAAAGTAGTCGTGGTCTTCTCATACCAGACTAGAGATCAACAGAGTTTTCATTGATAACAGTTAGCCAACAAAATAGCCAGATTCAGAAATGTGCCCCCACCAACAAAACCAAGAGGCATCCCCAAAAATACAGAGGCAACAGCACTGCGAACCCTGGAAAACTCACTGAACAGTCACACGCGTACAGCAGCGGTGTATGTGACACTACACGCGTACGGCGGTGTATGTGACACTACACGCGTATGGCGGTGTATGTGACACTACACGCGTACGGCGGTGTATATAACACTACACGCAAGCATAGAAAAGTTAAGCGGCAAGAAGAGGTTAACAACTTGACACCCCACTCCAACAGGCCAATGGGAGCCCCAAAGGAGGCAAAGGGAGACCAGCTGGCTGGAGTTGGACGTAAGGGCGTGGGGGTCCACTGACAGGGACTTGAGAGGTCAGACATTTTCCCTGGGTGGAAATAGCAAATACAAGGGGGCATAACTTTAAGGCAAGGGTTCCCAACCTAGGGTCCACGGATCCCTCAGTTAATGGTAGGCGTCCATGGCATAAAATTGATTGGGATTGGAAGAAAGTACAGGAGTGATCTCAGAGGGCGTTCTTTTACACAGAGAGTGGTGGGTGCCTGAAACACACTGTCAGGGATGGTGGTAGAGGCAGATACATCAGGGGAATTTAAGAGCTCCTTAGGTAGGCACATGGATGATAGAAATTGGGGGTGGGGGGTCTATGTGGGATGGAAGGGTTAGATTGATTTTCGGGTAGGTTAAAAGGTCACTGTACTGTGCTGTACTGTTCTAACTCTACGTTCTGTTGAGGTTGAGCGAAAGGGGGAAGCCCAGGGTAGAGTAGACTAAAGGCTGATTTATACTTGTGCGTCAACTCAACGCCATAACCTACGCAAGTGGCCTACGCACATTGTGAGCATTTATACTTGTGCGTTGTTGTGTCTGCGTCACTCTGCATTTCGGGCACGTCGCGCATGCACACACACCTGCCTGCCCAAGGCTTCACGGTCATGGTAGTCTTTCTCGGGGTAAACAAGTTTAAAGCGAGCATCTTTTTTCCGTAAATGCGAAATGTGTCCTCCATAATTTCGGAGGTCTGTAAAGCTTTATGGAAAGCATTGCAGCCAGAGTTCCTTCCCTGACCTTCAGTCGCCCAATGAGAAGCTATTGCAGCACAGGAGGAAATGCGATGCTATCAAGCTGATCAATCACAGTTATTGAGGTCTGCATTGCCGCAACGCGTAGTTACATTTTCAGAGAGGTGCACGTCAGGCTACGGCGTAGGGATCCGCGTAGGCTCTGCGTAGGGTTAGCGGCGACGGCGTACCAACGGCGTTGATTTGACGCAGAAGTATAAATCAGCCTTTACTGTATGACTTCCTTCTGAGCCAGCGAAGGAACATGAAAAATTTAGAACGTCCATATATTGGCTTTCACGCTCTGACTTCCGATCGAAACTGAAGTCAAAATAATGCTTGCGGAGCCCAGCAGGGCAGTTTTGGGAGTTTCCATCCAGTGTGGTCAATACCTGTTCTGAAAGGCAGGTTAGGATTAGAAACAGTCCGGAATATTCTATACACCACTTTAACTGCCCACCGGCACACTGTCTTCCGGTTGGGTGGGTTTAGTAATCAGCATTATTTGAAACTAGAATCTGAAACCAAAAACATCTTCTACTGCCAAGAATAGCCACGCCAGATTTTCCATTGGCTTGTTTTCTTTGCAGTTTCCTGCATTCACATCTATGAGCTACCATCTCTCCTTATATGCAATTCAAAATGTCCCTGCTAGCCTTGTTCTGAGAACTGAGTAGTGAAAGGTCTCTGCCCAGAACGTCGGCTCTTGAGTCCCCCCTGCAATAGATGCTGCCTGACCTGCTGAGTTCCTCCAGCATTTCGTGTGTTCTCACGACATGGTTAGTTCCAACTGCGCTCAGGCGCTCCATCTGCTGGTGAAGGAGTGAAAGACAAAACCGAAGGAGCTGGCAATTTAAGGATCAATTTTATTCACCATATATATTTGCATATACTAGGAATTTGCTGTGGTGTGTTGCCAACAAAAAACCAACATCATTAAATAATTATAAAGACATAAGAAAGGGTTGGCTCAAAACGTTGACTGTTTATTCATGTCCATAGATGCTGCCTGACCTGCTGAGTTCCTCGATTGTTTTGTGTTATAAAAGAATAAAGGAAGAACTATGGGTGTGGAATTAAATGTGCATAAATACATAAATATCAGCATGCATTTACAATGTAAATAGCAAGATATAAAAAGTGCTTTAAGGTGTTTATGGTGCAGTGTAGTGATGGGGGTATTAGATAGAGGGGGAGGGAGTGGGGCTAATTAGAATTCTTGATCTGATTAACACCCTGGGGGAATAAACTATAGTGCTTTCCAGAAGGGAACTTTTGGAAAAGGCAGTCTGCTGGGTGGGTAATAATTTTTCCTGCCTGCCTCTTTGTCCTGAACAGGTACAAGTCCTGCCGAGATGGTAGACTGTGGCCAATGACCTTTCCGTACTGCCCTGATGGTTTTCTGCAGTTCTCGCATATCGTGAGAGAATGAAAAGCCACTGCTTCCACTGACAGTCAACGCATGATGACTCAGTGAACTTTTCATTTTGTCTGAAGGTACCGGCGCCCCTGTATGATGCTCAGCCCCGGGTATCTTGTGCAACTAGGTTATTCTGGCTGAAAAGTGGGAATTTTTCCGGCTGGTCATGTGAAGGTCAGATCCACACTGTTAACAACTGGCTGCTCTCCAATCACTCACTGTTGGCTCTAGCTGTTATACTGGTCTGGCATATTGTTACAAAAATACAGGCTGCATTCTGACAAGTGGATACATATTGGAATTGGGACCTCCTGGTAGATTTTTAATATTGAACTTAAACTAAAACCGTCCCAAATTCAGCCCCAACTTGCTAAGATTAGAGTGACTACCATCTCCACTATTGTCAAAGCAACGGCTGGTTATTGCCCTTTCTGGCTGATGCTCGACCTGCTATTCAAAGTTCAAAGTAAACTTATTATCAAAGTAGATATACGTCACCATATACTACCCTGAGATTCATTTTTGCTGGCATTCATAGTAAATAGAAAGAGACGCAATAGAATCAGTGAAAAACCACACACGAGAGTGATGGACAAACAACCAATGTTCAAAACTGTGCAAATACAAAATGTAAAAAAACCCCAAAAGAATAATAATAAATAAGCAATAAACATCAAGAGTTGTAGAATCCTTAAAAGTGAGTCCATAGGTTGTGGGATCAGTTCCATTTTGGGGTGAGTTATCTCCTCTGGTTCAAGAGCGTGTTACATGGTTAGCACAACATTGTGGGCCAAAGGGCCTGTAATATGCTGTAGATTTCTATGTTCTATGTTACATGTTACATGCTAGTCCCAGGCCAGATCCACTGAACTGATAATGCCAGTGAATAGTGTCCTAATCTGTTCAATATTTTTAATAATCATGTGGACTTACAAGTCCCACCCTGTGCAACAGCACCGCAGCAAGTCATCAAGGCTTCTTTTTCATCACATCCCAAATTTGCGACCCCTGCCAATGAGAATACCAGGACAGCAGGTAAGTGGGAACATCTGCATGTTTCTCTCAGAGTCAAACTCCACCCAAACCTGGCCAGTGATCCTTCACAGTTGGACCAAGACGTACCATGGAGAGAATTCTGACAGTTTGCGCCAACGCCTGATGTGGAGGCTCCATTGTGCAGGACTGAAAGAGGCCGCCGAGGGCTATAGTCCCAGCTAGCTCCACCACGGGCACAACCCTCCCAACTATTGAGGACAGCTTCAAAAGGAGATGCCTTGAGAAGCCGACATCCATCGTTAAGGGCCCTCACCACCCAAGAAGTGCCCTCTACCATCAGAGAGGAGGTACAGGAGCCTGAAGACACACACTCAATATCTTAGGAACAGCTTCTTCCCCTCTGCCGTCAGATTTCTGAACGGTTCATGATACCACCTTATCATCTTGCTCTCTTTCAGATTTTTAGCAATTTTTTATATCTTGCATGTTACTTTTCTCAGGTCTCGGGGAAGTGGAACGGACATCTTCCTCCTCGATAAAACTCTGAAACACCCCCGGGAGACAACTGCAACATTAAGATTTAGTTGCAGCTAACTCTATAGCATGGTCATCTTCTGCCTTCACCTGAACCCACCCCTCTCCCTACACACATTCTCTCTTCCTCTCTCTCTCTCTCTCTCTCACACACACACACATCCACAATCAAACCCACACCTATACACACACACACTACAACCACAGACATAGGCAAATGCTCTCACACACACACATCCACAATCACATCTACACCTATACACACACACACACACACACATCCACAATCACACCTACACCTATACACACACACACACATCCACAATCACACCTACACCTATACACGCACACACACACACATCCACAATCACACCCACACCTATACACACACACACATCCACAATCACACCTACACCTATACACACACACACACATCCACAGACATAGGCAAATGCTCTCACACACACACATCCACAATCACACACACACACACACATACACACACACACATCCACAATCACACCCACACCTATACACACACACACACTACAACCACAGACATAGGCAAATGCTCTCACACACACACATCCACAATCACACCTACACCTATACACACATACACACACACACACACAGACACACACACACGAAGCTGAAGGACACAATATGTGAGGGTTGGTCCTTTGCCCCAAATTCCTGCGCAGGAGAAGTAAATCTGCCCACTCCAACGGGTTGTCTTGGAGCCTCGAGGCCCTAGTTTCCAATGTTTGTGTTGCTGCCTCACAGTGTGATGCTATTTTGCAGTCAATTAAGTTACTGTCCACGATAACTGATTTTGCACATTTTTAAAATCCAGCACTGAGACTGATTTCAGATTGAATTTCATCCAAGTATTATTTAAAATGTTTCTGAAATGATGCTTACAATTCCCTCTGCAAAATAATGGTAAATTATTGCACATTTAAAGAATTTCTTCTCATTTTGAATTTGATGTTTGGATCGTCATTTTAATGAGGGCTTTATCAGAATCAGGATCACGTCTAGTATCAGTGACACACCGTATGTCATGAAATTTATTATTTTGCTGCAGTAGTACATTTCCGTTCATAAGAAAAAAATATATAAATTACACTAGAAATGTATATATGGTGCAAAAGGAGACCACAAACAAAATAGTGAGGTAGTGTATTGTTCATGGGTTCATTGTCCATTCAGCAATCTGACGGCAGAGAGGAAGAAGCTGTTGGTGGATATCCTCAATGAAAGGTGCTTCGTTTTGGAGCAATCACCTTTTGAAGATGTCTCTGGTGGTGCAGAGGCTAGTGCCCGTGATGGAGAGGTCAGATCTTGCAGTTTTCTGCACCCTTTTCTGATCCTGTACAGTGGACCCTGTACAAGACGGCGATGCGTCACGGTGTGGCCAAACAGCTGTATTGCATCAATTGAGCAGCACCTGAAGAGACGGGGTGGCTTGCTGAGTAAGATCGCTTAATCTGGGAAAGTTGTCAACAGCTGAACTCTCCTCGCCGTGTCAATCATGGGTTTATAATTGGGCTTAGAGTGAAATCTGGTAATAATTGTCTGTGTCCTGAAATGACATCTATTATTGTTCCCACATATGCCTGTAATCCAAAACAGAAAACACTGTCATTGTCTCGTGTCCAAGAAGTACAGGGTTGCACCTTCATATGTGGGAAGGGAAGCGTTTCGGAGAACCTGGTTTTCAACTTTGTTTTGCTGTGGTTTGTCATCACTTGGGACTATATGGGTGAAAAACTAGAGGGCACACGCTGTGGCCATTTTATTAGGTACCTCCTGTGCCCAGTAATGAGAACGCTGAATCTATGTTCGTGGTCTTCTTCTCCTGCAGCCTGTCCTCTTCAAGCTTCAAAGTTAGAGAGTCATAGAACACTACAGAAACAGGCCCTTCAGCCCATCTGTGCCAAACTATCAATATGCCTAGTCCCATCCCCCTGCACCCGCACCATAGCCCTCTGTACCCCTATGGTATAGGAAACAATTTTAACACAAAGACATTTTTGCGAACTACCGTCAGCCCAGGATAACACAACAAATCAGTGGCTCAAATGACAACTTGCCAGCAATTTTCTCCCTTCCATTTCGAACAAAGGCCCAGCCAGGCTATAAAGAGAGCTGTGTCAGTGAATGCAGGGTCGTGCTTTTCTTTTGGTCTAATGCTGGATGGACAGAGTCATGTGAATTGGGATTCACCTTAAGAGAGCATGTTCTCACGCTGAGATGGAAAATTAACCAATATGCAAACTCATTAGTCATAGAGAACTATGAAACAGGGCCTTTGGCCCTGCTAGTCCATGCTGACCTGGACTTCTGCCTAGCCCCATCGACCTGCATCTGGACCATTGCCCTCCATACCCATCCCATCCATGTACTTATCCAAACTTCTCCTAGATGCTACAATTTAACCTGTATCCACCACTTCCGCTGGCAGCTCGTTCCACACTCTTACCACCCTCTGAGTGAGGAAGCCCATCAGATTCCACTTAAATATCTAACCTTTCACCCTTAGCCTTTGACCTCTCATAGCACTTAGGGTAAAAGGCAAAATATTTCAGGAGATTCTGAGGGGGGAGAAAAGCAAATGGAGATAAGCCAGTGAGTTCTATATCCCTTTTAATTTTGTATATCTCTATCGTAACTCCCCTCATTCTCACAAACTCCGATTATTTAAAATCTCTGTCTATTCTGCATGGGGGGAGGGGGTCACGCTGCCCTTAAGGAGTTTGTACGTTTTCTCTGTGACCGCGTGGGTTTCCTCCGGGTGCTCTGGTTTCCTCCCACAGTCCAAGGACATAACAGTTGGTAGGTTAATTGGTCATTGTAAATTGTCCCGTGGTTAGGCTAGGGTTAAATCAGGTATTACTGAGTGGCGTGGCTCGAAAGGATGGAGGGGCCTGTTCCACATTGTATTCCAACAAACAAACAAATAAATAAATAAATACACTTAGTGAGCGACTGAGAGATAAGTACCGGGACACATGGAGAAATGGAAGACTACTTTGATTAGATTAGATTAGCTAAAAATTGTCATGTACGTTGAAGTATAATGCTTACGATGGGCACATTATCAATCACATCCAATTCAGTGGTTACTGTCAGAGGCAGCGGGCAGTTCAGCTGCTTGTATTATTGGCAATGAAGATGTCATTCCATGGTAATGCAATACTGTCTGTAGCTAACCAGCGTCTGGTTTTGCATTCCATCCACTTTAATACTGAGTTTGATAGAGAAGGAAAGCAGACAGGCTGTGAAACAGGAGGCAATTCCCCACACACTCAGTGGCCACTTTATTAGGTCCACCCGTACTGCGTCTCGTTAGTGTAAATCTCCAATCAGCCAATCACGTGGCGGCATTTCAGTGCATAAAAGCATGCAGGCATGGTCAAAGTTCAGCTGTTGTTCGGACCAAACATCGGAATGGGGAAGAAATATGGTCTAAGTGACTTTGACCGTTGAGTTGGTGCTGGACGGTGTGGATTGAGTATCTCAGATCTGCTGGCCTCCTGGGATTTCCATGCACAACAGTCTCTAGAGCAGGAATTCCTAAGCTTTTCTAAGCCATGGGCCCCTACCGTTAACCGAGGGATCTGTGGACCCAGGTCGGGAACACCTGCTCTGGAGTTTGCAGAGAATGGTGCGAAAAACCGCAAAAACATCCAGTGAGCGGCAGTTCTGTGGGAGAAAATACCTTGTTAGTGAGAGAGGTTGGGGGAGAATGGCAGACTGGTACAAGCTCAAATAACTCAAATAACCACACTTTACAACAGTGGTGTGCAGAAGACCGTCTATGAATGCACAACACGTCTAACTTTGAAGGGGATGGGATACAGCAGCAGAAGACCACAAACGTCCACCCAGTGGCCACTTTACTAGATACAGGAGGTACCTAATATCGTGACCATCCAGTGTACCTTCATATACTTACCTTTTGACCAGTAAAAGTATGTTCTGTCCTCTGTTAATAACAGCCCGTAAATGGCAGAAAACTAGATCCAGAAATCAGATCTTAAAGTTCTCAATTTACTGTTGCCATTTCACAACAAAGTGGTGACTTTGCCAAAGGCAAATCATCAACAAATATCTTGCAGCTATTGCTGCAGCAGTCCTGGTTCAGCTCTGGGATCCTGCCAGTGTTCCATGTCCACAAAAGCACAGCCAGCCTCGCCTGTAGATTCCCCTCATGTCTTTGACTCCTCAGCACTGGGATTAATAGGTTTATCCCCAAGAAGGAGCAGGATGTTAGGCAGCAATCTAACCCCATTTGAATGGGGCGGTGGTGACATTCATGGCAGTCAGATTAAGGCCTTCAAGGTTGTTTAATGTAGGCTCCGGTGCACAAAAGTAAAGGGGAACCAAAATAATTGTTAACACAGGAGATTCTGAAGATGGCAGAAATCCAGGGCAACACACGCAAAATGATGGAGGAACTGAACAGGTCGGGCAGCGTCTGTAGAAATGAACAGTTGACGTTTCAGGCTGAGGACAAATAGTTGCTGTGGATCTGATGTAGCACCAAAAAACCACAATAAAAAAAGAATGCAATAAGATACATAACATACCTCATATACATAGATTGATTGTATGTCCATAAATGACACTAGGCAGAAGGGTGTCCGTACATAAGGTGACTCTGATAGCAGATAGTAAAGTAATCTCTTTTCACACAGAGAGTGCTGGGTGTGTGGAATCCACCGCCAGCGAAGGTGGTGGAGGCAGATACAATAGGGTCTAATAAGAGACTCTTAGATAGGTACATTGAGCTTAGAAAAATAGAGGGTTATGTGATAGGGAAATTCTAGGCAGTCTCTAGATTAGGTTACATGGTTGGCACAACGTTGTGGGCCGAAGGGCCTGTAATGCGCTGTAGATTTCTATGTTCTGTGTTTCAGTGGTGGTGGGTTAGTCGGTGGAGGTGTTCATTAGTCTTACCGTTTGGAGAAAATAACTGTTTGAATCTGATGGTCTGGGTGTGGATGCTATGCAGCCTTCTACAATGGGCAATGGACCAAGTCATCAAAAAAAAAGAATCTTTATCAACTGGTCAGGCAGCATCTATGGAAAGGAATAAAGAGTCCACGTTTCCAGCTGACACCCTGTATCAAGATTGAGAAACGTCGATGCTTCATTCCTCTCCATTGATGCTGCCTGACCTGCTGAGTTCCTCCAGCATTTTGTGTGTGTTACTCCGAATTTCCAGCATCTGCAGAATCTCTTGCTTATGAATCTTTATCAATCTCCTCTACTTTATACTTTATTGTCGCCAAACAATCGATACTAGAGCGTACAATCATCACAGCGATATTTGATTCTGTGCTTCGCGCTCCCTGGAGTACAATCGATAGTAAATATTAAAAATTTAAATTATAAATCATAAATAGAAAATAGAAAAGGGAAAATAAGGTAGTGCAAAAAAACCGAGAGGCAGGTCCGGATATTTGGAGGGTACGGCCCAGATCCGGGTCAGGATCCGTTCAGCAGTCTTATCACAGTTGGAAAGAAGCTGTTCCCAAATCTGGCCGTGTGAGTCTTCAAGCTCCTGAGCCTTCTCCCAGAGGGAAGAGGGACGAAAAGTGCGTTGGCTGGGTGGGTCGTGTCCTTGATTATCCTGGCAGCACTGCTCCGACAGCGTGCGGTGTAAAATGAGTCCACAGACGGAAGATTGGTTTGTGTGATGTGCTGCACCATGTTCACGATCTTCTGCAGCTTCTTCCAGTCTTGGACAAGACAACTTCCATACCAGGTCGTGATGCACCCTAGAAGAACGCTTTTTACAGTGCATCTATAAAAATTAGTGAGGGTTTTAGGGGACAGGCCAAATTTCTTTAGCTTTCTCAGGAAGTAAAGGCGCTGGTGGGCCTTCTTGGCTGTGGACTCTGCTTGGTTGGACCAAGTCAGGTCATTTGTGATATTGACCCCGAGGAACTTAAAGCTTTTGACCTGTTCCACTTGCGCACCACCGATGTAAATTGGGTTGTGCAGTCCGCTGCTCCTTCTGAAGTCAACCACCAATTCCTTCGTCTTGCTGATGTTGAGGGATAGTTTATTGTCTTTGCACCATGCCACCAGGTTCTTAATTTCCTCTCTGTACTCAAACTCATCATTGCCCTAGATATGGCCTACAACTGTGGTGTCATCAGCAAACTTATACATTGAGTTTGATGGAAACTTGGCTATAATCATGGGAGTACAGTGAGTACAGCAGGGGGCTGAGTACACAGCCTTGTGGGGCACCGGTGCTCAGAGTAATTGTAGAGGAGAGCTTGTTCCCTATTTTTACAGCCTGGGTCCTGTCTGTGAGGAAGTTGAAGATCCAGCTGCAGATCTGAGTGCTAAGGCCCAGGTTCCGGATCTTAGGAATCAGTTTATTTGGAAAGATGGTATTAAAAGCAGAGCTGTAGTCAATGAAAAGGTGCTTTACATACGCGTCTTTATTCTCCAGGTGTTCTAAGGAGGAATGTAGGGCCAGAGAGATGGCATCTGCCGTTGGCAGATATTTAAATATCTGCAACAGAACATCCCTGCTTAAAAAAAGGAGCCTTTAAACGGCATAGATTATTAATATGACATGTAGCACCAGCAGTTCACATCCCGCTAATCGAATATGAACAGTATTTATCCAGCAGTCCGCTGCCGCCTCGAATGTGCGCTATTCATGGTGAGTTTTATTCTTGGCGTTCAGTGCTGATATTTCTAACATGTATCACTGCATTACTCGGATAGATCACACTGAGTTATTAATGTAGCCAACGCCAGAGAACTAAATAAAAGTACGATTCCATTTATTTTCTTTCTGCCACCGTTGACAGAATTAGCAGCGAGCTCGTGGGCCACGGCGGGCATCTCATTCCTTCTTCTCCAAGCCTTCCTCACTGGTGAAGTTAATCACAGCGCCTGCCCGCTGATGACTCAAGCATTTAAATTATCGAGCTCAGCGAGGAAATGAAACAAGTTCTCAAGTTGCCTCCGCAGTATTCTACATTTTTACGATCTTCTCAGCAGTGTGTGTCCATTCTGCGTTATTTGAAAGAGAATTTTTAAAATAAATTTAAATATAGTTACAGTTTATTTGTACAGCTCAGATGCTTTATCTTCCTCAGCTTGTTTGTGTGTAATATTCTATCGTCTGTTGATAATCAATAAACAAAAAATACTAAAACTATTCTGATTTCTTCCCCCTTCCTTTCCAGTCCTAATTAAAGGTCTCGGCCCGAAACGTGGACTGTTCATTCCGTTCCACAGTTGCCGCGACCCTCCAGCATTTTGTGTGTGTTGCTGTGGATTTCCAGCATCTTTTATGTTTGAAGATATTCAATTTAATTTTGACCCCAATTAATGCAAATTTCCTACCAACAATAAGGAAGGGTTTCGTTAAGTGAGGGTATTATTATGAGAAAGTTGAGCGAGTTTCAAACGCTGCTGACAGGAATCTTTATGTCCCTCTGCGAGCAAGCTCCGAGTTGATGTTAGGCAGCAGGACAGGAACGAAGTTAATTGTGGGGCCGAAGGCCTGTTCCTGTTACCCAGCTTTGCTCTGATGGAAGACTGGAGCACGTCTCTTTCTTCTCTGCTCTGCAGAGACACCGGTCGCAAGCTGTGCTCCGTGTTAGATTTAATAACCAGCTACCAAGGATCCGCTTTCGCTTTTAAGTTTTCCCTATTTTATAATAAATATTTTCATCCTAATTTCCCGGCAATGAGACATTCATTCTCGTGGGCGAACGATGGATTCGAATTTTTCGCGTTTATCCTTTTGAATATTTTAACATCTACCGCTGTCACATTTTTTAAAAAAGCCAATATTACAATTATGCGAACATTTCCCTTTCCTGCAAACTGAACAATACAACAAATAAACACCCCGGACTCCAACCCCACGGCGAGGGAGAGAAGATGTTAAACATGTTAAAAATGCAAAGGCAATCAAATATTATAGCAAAGGTGAAATCGTGAAAAAACAATTCTACCATAACCTCTAGCGTAACGCCTGCATAATGTTCTTTAAAGTGTCATGAATAACGAAATAAATTAAACTAATAAATCCTAACGAAAGATGCAAAGAAATGCCCCGTTCCGTCACCAGAGGGCGCTTTCTCGGCCCGGAGGCTCGGTACTGCTGCAGTTTGTGTTCTGTCACACTAGAGGTCAGAACTACCTCAGGCGACTTCTGGAGGCATTTTTTCAAACTTTAAGCACTTTACAACGAACTCTGTGACTGACTTTATTTGTCATGTTCTGCATTTTACTACCCTGATCAGAGCTCATAATATTTGTAACATTATGTGTGAGGGTAGTTAGGCATTTTTGTTTAGAATCTGCTTTGATTTTTACTGAATTTTGTTTGCATATCTCTATTTAAAAATATGGTAAACTTCAGACTTGATATTTGGTAGTATGTTACTCTATAATTTTTGACAAATATAATTATTGATTCACTATGAAATGTGCATATACTCTTCCAAGGCAGTCCAACGTTGAGCTCATAACGCTGACTGGCAATTCTTACAACGCTGCTGGTGCCAAACTGTATCGGTCTCTGCCATTCCTTTGGATTCATCTGCTGTGTGGAGGGGGGAGCCTGCTACATGGGTAACAGCTTGCTCTCCATATCGTACTGTCCTGGCTTGCCTATCAGGTGGACAGCTGGGATGCCACATCCATGGTTGGCCCCAACCAACGGAGGCCTTCAATGTGGTGCTTGGTTTCTATGGTGATACTTCATAGTGTGAAATGGATTCATCCCAGTCTGCTTATGGGCTAGTTTTCCCAATGTCCAGAATCGATTTATTCAGTCATCCTGCGTTGTTTCCTAGTTTGAATCCATGGTCGCAGGCACCCAAGGTGACATTCTGGGTTTGCTCACAAAACTGAGGAATAAGTGCCTGGAATAAAGGGCTCTGAGGTTCATTATATACAGCAATGCTAACGTGTTTCTAATGCTATTTGTAAATGGGGCAGCGCTGTAGTGTGACGGTTTACCGCAACTAGCTGTAAGGCCGGTGCAATTCCTGCTGCTGTCTCTAGGTTCTACCCCTGACTGTGTGTGTGTGTTTCCTCCCACATTCCAAAGACATATGGATGAGTTAGGGTTCGGAAATTGTGCGCATTCTACGTTGGTGCCGGAAGCACGACAGCACTTGCGGGCTGCCCCCTAGCATATTGCGGCCTGTGTTGTTTGTGGATGCGAATGAGACGTTTCACTGTATGTTTCACTGCGCACGTGACAAACAAAGCTAACCTTTAAAAAGCACGTGCACATTTTTTGTCCAATTCACACCGCCTGCCAAGTTGGTTAAGCTTATATTATGTGCATGTTGGAATTATACAGCCAGTCCAAAGGGAATACCTGTCCCTGAGAAGGCACAGACTCAAAGTGGTGGCTCTCTGATGTTGCTCACGGCCATTTGAGGTTGATCATTAATTGCAAACAATAATCAACATTTTTATGAATTTAAATAAACAACATCTCATTGCACAAAAGTTTCCACATCATCTTTCCCATTCGCTAATTATCTCAACATCTGTTTAACCTCAACATGTCAATGAAAAACTAACAGAAATCGGCCTTCTAATTAACATTTATACATTCAGTGGCCACTTTATTAGGTACACTTTGTACACCTGCTCGTTAATGCAAATATCTAATCAGCCAATCATGTGGCAGCAACTCAATGTATAAAAGCATGCAGACATTGTCAAGAGGTTCAGTCGTTGTTCAGATCAAACATCAGAATGGGGAAGAAAAGTGACCTAAATGGCTTTGACTGTGGAATAATTGTCGGTGCCAGATGGGGTGGATTGAGTATCTCATAAACTGCTGATCTTTTGGGATTTTCGTACAGTCTCTAGAGTTTACAGAGAATGGTGTGATAAGTAAAAAAAATCTAGTAAGTGGCAGTCCTGTGGGTGAGAATGCGTCACTAATGAGAGAGGATAGAGGAGAATGGCGAGACTGGTTTAAGCTGACGAGAAGGTGACAGTAACTCAAAGAACCATGCATTACAACAGTGGTTTGCAGAAGAGCATCTCTGAATGCCCAACATGTTGAACCTTGAAATAGATGGGCAACAGTAGCAGAAGACCACGAACGTACACTCAGCGAGAAGTTTATTAGGTACAAGAAGGACCTAATAAAGTGGCCACTGAGTGTATATTAAATCTTGATTAAAAAACACAAAAAGAACTACTAATTACCCATATGCAATCTCTTAATATCAGCCTTTCATTTTGATTTGCTTGTGCTAAATGGATTTCTGGGATGGTAAGATGACTATTTGAAGAGGGGTTAGGTTGGCTGGTTTTGCACGGTACTCTGCAGAAGTCTCAGACACACACATTGGCTAGGCTGTCTAAGACTTCTACACAGTACTATATCTACTAAATGTTTACCAATATTAACAAAAGCTTAAGGCTCACAGATATTGCTCTTTCAAGGGCAAATAAAGAGAGGATGGAGATAGATGTCTTTCCACCATGTGTTTCAAATCAAATCAAATTTAACCCACACAGGAAGTGATATAAAAACCATCTTCCAGTACTATCCAAAGTTGTTCGGCACTCTAGCTACACATATGTGCCCAAAACTTTTGCACAGTACTGTATGTCTGAAGGTCTGCAAGACCAAGAGGGGATTTATTTGAAACATGCCAAATTCTGACAGTCTGGATACATTGCAAGTGAGGAGGTGTTCCCACACCCTGAGTTGTGGACGCAGCTCAGCACATCACAGAAACCAGCCTCCCCTCCACAGACTCTGCCGATGCTTGTAGGAACGTCAGTGAAGCAACAGCATAATTAAAGGACTCACTTACCCCGAACGTTCTCTCTTCTCTCCTCCCTCCCATCGGGCCGAAGGTAAAAAATCTGAAAGCTCACCCCAGCAAGCTCAGGGACAGCTTCCATCCTGCCGATACCAGCCTCCTGAACAGACCTCTTGGACAGTTAGATGGACTCCTCACCTTAAAATCTACCTTGCTATCATCTTGCACCTTATTGCTTCCCTGCACAGTAATTTCTCTTTATTCTGCATTCTGTTATCTAATGATTTTATTTATTTATTGAGGTTCAGCATGGAACATGTCCGTCTGGCCCTTCAAGCCTTGCCACCCAGCTACCCCTGATTTTAGCCCCAACCTCATCACAGGACAATTTACAAAGACCAATTAACCTACTGACTAGTAGGTCTTTGGACTGTGGGAGGAAACCAGAGCACCCGGAGAAAACCCACACGTGTGCGGGGAAAACGTGAAAACTCCTTGCAAGCAGTGGCAGGAATTGAAACTAGATCCCTGGTACTGTAGAGCGTTATGCTAACCACTACACTATTGTGCTGCCTTGTTCTACCGCAAGGCACTGTGTGATGATTTGATCTGTATGACCAGTGCGCAAGGCAAACTTTCACTGTATCTCAGCACGTGTGTCAATAATAAACAACTACCAATACCAATACCAATACCAGTACCAATACCAATACCCAGCTATGTTCTCCTCATCCTGCCCACAGGCAAATCCTGCATCTCAGTCACGCTTGTCAGAAAGCCAGGAGTCCTCTCTGAGCTCTGAGGGGCTGACTGCTTGGGTTTCTTCACGCCGACACTGTAGTTGCTCACTTGCCACCCGACGGTCAGGTGACAGCTCTTGGCTACCTGAGTTACCTTGGTTACCAGATCTCTTGGCGAGTGGAGGAGATCACTGGGGAGGTGTGTTCTTGCGCTCCTGGAGCTTGTAACCGGTTGAAACTGTGGAAGTAGCAGGCACCTGGTGTTCGAGGAACTTCAGGGGTGACCCTCCCGTTACTTTAAACACACAAGGTTCTACAGGTGCTGAAAATCCAGAGTAGCACAGACTGATTTCGGGAGGAACTCAGCAGGTGTCTATGGAAATGAATAAACAGTCGAGGTTTCGGGCCGAGACCCTTCATCAGCACTTCCTATTACATTCACTGATCTCTGAATTCCTGTTGTCCAATATTTATCACCACCCTGTCCTCAAGGGAGTGAAGGATAGAACGAGTGAGCTTGTGAATCCACACTTGGCCCTTGTCTGTTAACACTGTTGGCACCGGCTACGTATATCACTTGCTCCTATAAGAGAGGGGGTCTGTCGGCAAGCGTCTTTTATCTATTCATTTGGAGATCAAGGCTCAGTACTTAAATGAATACTTGAACTGAAATCTAAAATGTTAGAATCAGAATCAGGATTAATATCACTGGCATATATTGTGAAATTTGTTGTTATGTGGCAGGAGTACATTGTAATACATAATAATAAAAACAGAAATACAGTAAGAAGTGTATTTGTGTGTGTGTGTGTGTGTTAAATTAAATAAATAGTGCAATAGTGAAGAAAAAGTAGTGAGGTAGTGTTCATGGGTTTGATGTCCATTCAGAAATCTAAGAGTTAATATGAGCTCTATTTGTCACATGTACATTGAAACAGCAAAATATACCGTCAAATGTTGTTGTTTTGCATCAACGACCAATGCAATCCAAATATGCGCTGTGGCACCCACAACTCGCCAACCAGCATGCAATCTTTGGAGTGTGGGAGGAAACCGGAGCACCCAGAGGAAACCCACACGGTCATGGTGAGAACGTGCAAACTCCTCACAGATCGATGCTGATGTAACAGCGTTAAGCTAACTACTACACCACCATCCCGCCCCGTTTTAGGGTGGACATTCAAAGCATGACATCTGAAATGGGATGGTAGCAGAGAAATACAACAGAATCGATGAAAAAACCATACACAGACAGTGTACAAAAGAAAACGATCTGTGTAAATAAAAAAACGTAAGTAAATCAATAACACTGAGAATATGAGGTGGTAGAGTCTGTGAAAGTGAGTCCGTATGTTGTAGACAACACTGACAAAATGGAGGAACTCAGCAGGCCAGGCAGCATCTATGGAAAAGAGCAAACAGTTGGAGTTTCTGGCCGAGACCCTTCATCAGGACTGGAAAAAAGATGGGAAGTTAGAGCAAGAAGGTTGGGGGAGGGCAGGAAGAAGTACAAGGTGCTGGGTGATAGGTGGAACTGGGAGGGGTATGGGGGGAAGTAAAGAGCTGGGAAGAGATAAAGGGTTGGAGAAGGGGGAATCTGATAGGAGAGGGTGGAAAATCTCTCAGAAAGGGAAGGGGAAAAGAGCACCAGAGGGAGGTAAGGAGATAAGGTCAGAGAGGGAAACAGGAAGGGGAATGATGAAGGGTGGGGCAGGAGAGGAATTACCGGAAGTTTGAGAAATTGATATTCATGACGTCAGGTTGGAGGCTACCCAGATGGAATATAAGGTGTTGTTCCTCCATCCTGAGAGTGGCCTTATCGCAGCAGTAGAGGAGGCCACGGACTGACATGTCGGAATGGGAATGGGATGTAGAATTGAAGTGGGTGGCTGCCAGGAGATACTGCTTTTTCCCGGTGCCCGGCGAAGTGATCACCTAACTTACGTTGGGTCTCACCGATATACAGGAGGCCACACTAGGAGCACCAAACACAGTATACGACTCCCAATGGACTCACAGGTGAAGTGTTACCTCGCCTGGAAGGACTGTTTGGGGCCCTGAATGGTTGTGAGGGAGGAGGTGTCAGGCAGGCATGGCACTTGTTCCGCCTGCAAGGGTAAGTACCGGGACGGACGTCAGCGAGGGAGGAAGAATGGACAAGGGAGTCGCGTAGGGGGCAATCCCTGTGGAAAGTGGGGTGAGGGAAGGATGGGCTTGGTGGTGGGATCCCTCTGTGAATGGCAGAAATTATGGAGAGTTATGTGCCGGATGTGAGGGCTACTGGGATGATAGGTGAGCACAAGAGGAACTCTATCCCTGGTGGGGTGGCGGGAGGGTGGGGTGAGAGACGGAGATGCTGCCTGGCCCTACTCAGTTCCTCCAGCGTTTTGTGTGAGTTGCTTGGATTTCCAGCATCTGCAGATTTTCTCTTCCATAAGTTGTGGAATCTCTCAGTTGTGATTTCTTCTGTTTATTATCTGTTATTTAGTGAAGTGGACGTCAACAGACAGTAACTAAGCTCATAGGAATACCTAACTGCTCAGAATTAGGTGGGGAACTCACAAAACGATGTACTCTTGTCTAATTTGACATGATGTAAACACTTTACATATAAATATACCTCCAGTCTGCTGAATTAGACAGTGTTCAAAATTCAAAGTAAGTTTATTATCTCAGTACGGATATGTGATCATGTACAATGTTATGATTCATTGGCTTGCAGCATTCACAGGGGAACAAAGAAACACGACAGAACCCATGAAAGACTACACACAAGCAAAGACAAACAACCAGTGTGCAATTATAAACAAAACAAATAAATAACTTGGTAAATTAATTAATAAATAAGTAAGTAGATAATTAAATAAATAATACCTAGAACACGAGCTGTAGAATCCTTGAAACTTTGTCTATAGTTTGTGGAATGAGTTGAGGTGAGTGACGTTATCTGTGCTTTCACAGAGGCCTGATGGTTGAGGGGTGATAACCATTCCTGGAGCTGGTGGTGCGGGTCCTGAGGCTCCAGTACCTCCTTCCCGATGGCAGCAGCAAGAAGAGAGCACGGCCCAGATAGTGGTGATCCTGGATGATGGATGTTGCATGGTTGTAGCAGTGCTCCTTATAGACGTACTCAAATGGAGCAGCCGGGAGTTTGGCCAGGGAAATTAAAGAAGCGGAGACACAGGAGATCCCAGAGATGCTGGAAGTCTTGAGCAACACAGGGCTGGTGAGGGTTCTTGGTTCCGTAACGTTGGCTGCTGACTTCCCTCTGCAGACACCTGCCTGACTCACTGAGTTCCTCCGGCATGCTGTGCGTGCCAATTAGAGAAACGCCTAGGTAGCAAGTGTAGCAGGGATATTCAAAACTCAGCAGAAAGCACTGCGTGGCAACTCCCTTGATGAGCTAACAGGCAATTTCTACAGAGTAATAGGAACAAGACCTGCGGAACCAGAGTAGGTTAAAGGGTCAGCACAACATCATGGGCCGAAGGGCCTGTACTGTGCTGTAATGTTTATCTATTTATTTATTGAGATACAATGTGGAATAGGGCCTTCCGGCGCTTTGAGCCACACCACCCAGCAATCCTCTGATTTAATCCTAGCCTACTCACGAGGCAGTTTACAATGACCAACTAACCTACCAACCAGTACATCTTTGGGCTGTGGGAGGAAACCAGAGCACCCGGAGGAAACCCCTGCAGTCACAAGGAGAATGGACAAGCTGCTTACAGGCAGCAGCGGGAATTGAACTTGGGTCGCCTGTACTGTAAGGCGCTGTGCTAACCACTATGCTACCTTGCCTCCCCAGTGTTTTATGTTCTATGTTTAGAACGCTTGATGAAGAGATGATTGAGAACATGCCTGAACTGCTCAATCAAATTTGGCCTCTAGATCTGAACAGAAGCAGCTGAGTCAAAAATGTCACCATAACACTATTCAGAGAGATTACAGAGAAAAGACCCGTGTTTGTGTTCTTAACCTTCATAGCAAGTTGAGCACGCACGTGGGAGGCAATAGCTAAAGGGAAATAAAGGGGGTATTTTGATGAAATCGGTTACAAAGTCCAATGTGTTCACATAATTTAAATAATTACTGCTAGACAGGAAGTAATTATCTGTGGTAAACAACCTAATCAAGACGTTGTGTCTGAGTTAGGACTAGTGCAAGCTTCAGGAAGTGGGATACCAAGTCCGTGAAAGTCTGAACATTCTTTGAGTTCAAATTTCAAGCACGCATCTTCCAGGGTTCGCTCAATACTGAAATCTGCAAGGAGATTCTGTAAACAATATAAAGAAAAAGCCAGTTATATTATTTGAAAAGTGAATATTGATACGTTGCTTGCATCATGCTAAGATCAAATGATTATGTGTAAAAATATCTCTCTTTTTAGAAATGATTGGGAGCTGTATAGTATATCCATGCGGCCACTTTATTAGGTACCTCCTCTACCCGATAAAGTGAACACTGAGTGTACGTTCATGGCCATCCACTGCAAAGTTCAACAGGTTTTGCATTCAGAGATGCTCTTCTGCATGCCGCTGTTGGAATGTGTGGTTATTTGAGTTACTGTTGCCTTCCTGTTAGCTTGGACCATTCTGACCATTTCCCTCTGACCTCCCTCATAAAGAAAAGGTGTTTACACCAACAGAACTGTCACTCACCGGATTTTTTTTTTGCAGCGGATAGTGAGGTCAGCTGAGAAGATCATCGGGGTCTCTCTTCCCGTCATTACAGACATTTACGCCACACGCTGCATCCGCAAAGCAAACAGCATTATGAAGGATCCCGCACACCTTTCATACAAACTCTTCTCCCTCCTGCCACCTGGCAAAAGGCACCAAAGCATTCAGGCTCTCACGACCAGACTATGTAACAGTTTCTTCTCCCAAGCCATCAGACTCCTCAATACCCAGAGCCTGGACTGACACCAACCTACTGCCCTCCACTGTGCCTATTGTCTTGTTTATTATTTATTGTAATGCCTGCATTGTTTTGTGCACTTCATGCAGTCCTGAGTAGGTCTGTAGTCTAGTGTAGTTTTGTGTTGCTTCACATAGTTCAGTGTAGTTTTTGTATTGTTTCATGTAGCACCCTGGTCCTGAAAAACGTTGTCTTGTTTTTACTGTGTACTGTACCAGCAATTATGGCCGAAATGACAATAAAAAGTGACTTGACTTGATGCTTTTATGTATTAATTTGCTGCCACGTGATTGGCTGATTTGATATTTGCATTAATGTACAGCTGTACCTAATAAAGCAGCTTCTGAGTGTTCATATATCATAGATCCCTCGGTATCTGCTTGTGTTTCTGTCTTGCGAGACAATTGGACAGGGAGACACATAGCATCCCGGCATTCCAACCATGTAATAATGGTTTTGGTCATGTGGCTCTTCAGTTGGTAGAATCTCAGAGTTGTCACCAGCATCAAAACATAGTTTTGGCACATTTTTATTGTGCCAGCCCATTACAGAGTGCACGTATACACTTCCTTTACTCCAGTTGCCTTGTGCACCCCATTCATTTGACTTGGATGGTGAAGGTGCTACTTAATCGTTTATTCACTTAATTAACATAATTAAGATTGAGTGACACAGTGGCCTAATGCTACTACAGTGCCAGCAATCTGGATTCTACACTGCCGTAAGAAGTTTGCACATTTTTCCCGTGATGGCATGGGTTCCCCAGGTGTTCCGGTTTCCTCTCAAAGTCCAAAGACGTACGGGTTAATTGGTCACATGGGTGTAATCGGTTGCCGTGGGCTCTTTAGACTGGAGGGGCCTGTTACCATGTTGTATCCGTCAATAAAAAAGTAAATAAATGATTTATACGTCTTAAGCACTATACTTACTTCCTAAAATAAATAATATAGTTAAATACATTTGAACTATTTTTTAATCTCTATGATTATCAGAGTTATTTAGAAAGATTTGAAACGGTCTTCTGGCAGCACAGTAGCCTAATGGTTAAGTTGGAAGCCATTTCTTTAAAATAATACCTTTTATAAGATTTGTACGTTTTAACAAACTCATGTATTTTTTCCACTCACTGGCAGAAAGCGGTATAGCATCTAAACTTATCACCTTTCCTATTTTTCATTGGCTATGTATTAGCCAATGAAAAATTGTTTTGTGCACATTATGCAGTCCTGGGTAGGTCTGTAGTCTAGTGTAGTTTTGTGTCGTTTTACGTAGTTCAGTGTAGTTTTTGTATTGTTCATGTAGCACCCTGGTCCTGAAAAACGTTGTCTCGTTTTTACTGTGTACTGTACCAGCAATTATGGTCAAAATGACAATGAAAAGTGACTTGATTTGACTTGAGCATATTACCCAAATGATGTAATTGTTCTAATGATATAGCCTATTACTTAATTTTTCTCTATCTAAGTAATTTCTTGTAAATAAAATTAAGCCACGCTGATGAAAGGCCACCGGGAGTGCTGTGGCAGTGGTCCGAACGTGTTGCCTAAGGCCAAATCGCAGGCCCTGGGCTGCTCAGTTTCAGGGGATGGCAGCAAAAGGAGGGACTGCAGCTCAGCTGGACGCATGAGCCGATCACATCCTCGACCAATATCACTGGCACTCAGTCCGCAGCAGTAGGCTGGTTAACTGTTCTACCCTGCAATAAGCAAGTGGCATGGTAGAGTAGCGGTCAGTGCAATGCTGTAAAGTGCCAGTCACCCGGGTTCAATTGCTCCGCTCATGGCCTGAAAGGAGCTTGTTCTCCATATTCTCTTCGTGACCATGTCGGTTTCCTCTGGGTGCTCCAATATCCTCCCACAGTCCAAAGACATAGGTTAATTGGACACAGGGGTGTAATTGGACAGCGTAGGCTTGTCGGGCTGCAAAGGCCTGTCACAGTGTTGTATCGCTAAATAAATAAATTTAGAGATAAACAGACAGATATGGGCCAGCTGGTGGCGCAATGACATCGGTGCTGGACCCGGGAGCGGAGGTTCCCGGGTTCGAAACTAGTCAGGTCCGCTCCCGAGTATGCTTTCCATCCGTGCTGGGTTGAGTGTCGAGATCGCAATTCGACCTCATTAAACAAAGGGAAAATACTGCAAAATGTCTGTGTGAGGAGTGGCGCACCACACAGTCTCTCTCTCTCTCACTCCGCGCCTTGTAAAAAAGCCATAAAAAATCCATCATAACGGACGCACGCATGGAACCATGCAGACGCACACGCACAGACGTGCACGCACAGACTCGCACGCATGCACACGCAGACGCGCACGCACAGACTCGCACGCATGCAGGTACACGCTAAAAAAAAAGACAGATATATACTGTAAATAAATAGGTATATAGCTAGATAAATATACTGATGGATAAATAGACAAATAAATAGATAATAGATAATAAATCAATACATAAATAGATTAATTTGGTAAATAGGTAAATAATAAATAAATATACAAACAAATAAATATAGATAGAGCCACCAAGTGTATTGTGCACAGTATGTACGTATATTATACACACTATGTCTCAATGCATCCTTGAAGACGTCACAAGCATATTCATCACTTTTCTCCGCAGGTCAGACTTGCTTGCCCAGACGACGATGGGGTGTCACGGAGAAACACAAATGTGCAAGTCTGTGAATTATTGCCTGAGTAGAGTCAGTTTGGCACAATCTCCAGCAATCAGTATAATTTAAGGGGAGAATTGCAATGCGTGGATCTGCAAGGGGCAGCCTGTCACTGGGAAGCAGTCTTGTGCTCGCTGACGTGTGTAAACGATTGACAAATTCAGTTCGTCAAGTGGCATTTGCGGAGGGACCATATTTACTAGTGAGCAAGTATCATGGATAAGTTATCTCAAGACAGGATGATAAGATAGTGAATAACTCTGCTTTTCGCTGCTCAATAGTTTAATCGGTGCATTCTACCCGTGACAGGGCCGTGAAATCATTCAATTGATTACACATCAACACCTATGTCTCCAAGATGTCTCCAAACAGCTTGGAACACAAATAATTCAAATGGAACTTCTAGTTTCATGGATAATAAAGTTGTGCATGCACTATTAAAAAGAACTGCCATATGTAGAAAGCTGTTAACAACAGCAATAAAATGCTGCACCTTGGACAACAGTCAGAAGCTAGAGAAGATTTTGCTGTAATTTATGACATCTGCAAGTGCTTGGTGGCGATCTTATATTTTAATAGCTTCTAAACCCACCAATTACTTTATAAATAAGGTAGTAAATATTGTGATTTCCCCTTATCATCAATTTCCCAAGAGTGTAAAACTGAAATAATAAAACACATTGATTATCTGGCCATGATCACCACAAGACATAGGAGCAGAATTAGGCCATTTGGCCCATCAAGTCTGCACCGCCATTCAATCATGGCTGATTCTTTTTTTCCTCCTTCTCAACCCCATTTCCCGGCCTTCTCCCCGTAACCTTTGATGCCATGTTCCAATGAAGAACCTATCGATCTCTGCCTTAAGTACACCTTGTCAAAGGCCTCCACACTTCTGTTTGACAAACTTTGTGTGCAAATTTTATACCTTGTGCCGCGTTTCCAGTTGCATAGAAGTGACTACATTTCAGAAATGCTTGATCAGCTGTTAAGTGGAGTAGGCTGTGCTGATGTTTCAAAGCACTATAGAGATGCAATCTTTCCTATCTATTCCTTACAGGGTGTAGATGGCAGAGGTAGAAAGGTGCAGCTATTTGAGGGGAGGTATGTGCTTAGGAATATTTGTTTTCTTTGTGCTGTTCCCTCACAGAAATAGAATTGGATATGATGATAGATTGCTGAAAGGTCCATTATTTCAAGAGAAAAAGCAGATCTATATTTCAGTCTGGAAAATATACATAGGTACACCTACACACCTGCTCGTTCTTTGAAATATCTAATCAGCCAATAATGTGGCAGCAACTCAATGCATAAAAGCATGTAGACATTGTCAAGAGGTTCAGTTCTTGTTCAGACTAAACACAGATTGGGGAAGAAATGTGACCTAAGTGACTTGACCATGGAATGATTGTTGGTGCCAGATGGGGTGGTTTGAGTATCTCAGAAACTGCTGATCTCCTGTGATTTTTGCACACAAAGGTCTCTGGAGTTTACAGGGAATGGTGTGAAAAATGAAAAAAAACAGAGTGACTGGCAGTTCTGTGTAAAGATGCCTTGTTAATGAGAGGGGTCTGAGGGAAATGGCCGGAGTGGCTCAAGCTGACAGAGAAGCGACAATAAATGAAGTAACCACTTGTTACAGCAGCGCTGTGCAGAAGAGCATCTCTGAACACACAACGCCAACCCTTGAAGTGGAAGTCCTACAGCAGCAGAAGATCATGGACGTACACTCGAAGGCCGCTTCATAAGGTATAGGAAGTGGTCATTGAACAGATAATGCAATCAGGAGTATAAGGCTCTATGCATAGACGTAGGACCTACACTATTTTCTTTCAGCACAGTACACTCAAAGCAGATTTTCAATAATCAGCATATACAACATGCAAAATAACGTCTTCTCATTTCGCGAGGATACCCTCTGCCAGGTGATTCCCATTTTTGAGGCGAAGTGCCATCGCGGAGCTGGCAAAGGAAATGCTGTTCTGAGCATTTTCGAGCACTAGGGCTATTCTTCTACAATGAGGCCTGTGGCTTTGCTCTGGAGAGGATCTGGCAACTGAAGCCCTTTACAAATGGGTGCAATGTCATTTTGATGTGGTGCACAAGGAGTTCAATGCCCATACAGATCTTCTGCACACAGAAAAATGCACACATGTATGCAAAGCTCACAAGCATGCACACACACTTGAGTTCTAGTCCCATGTTTTTTTTTTATTGTAAGCTCTGCATTTTTTAACGTGAATTATGATTATTGTACATTGATAGTGTAGTGCAGAATCATTAGTGTAAAGTTAATCCATTTCTTTATTCTCTAAAAAATGTTTAATAGAAAGTAAAGTTAGACACAGAACATAGAGTACTGTGTAAAAGTCTCAGGCACATTTATATAGTGAAGAGGCCTAAGACTCTTGCACAGTACTGTAGTAGTTTTATGTATTACAATGTACTGTTGCCACAGAGGAAAAACAAATTTCATGACATATGTGAGTGACGATAAACCTGATTCTGATATGTGTCGCTATTGTGGACTGAGAGTGGAAGGAGGCAGGGAGAAGGGGAATCATGTTTGGGAAAGGGGGAAAGGAGAGGGGATGGAGTGGGAAGCACAGAAAGACATTCTGCAATGGTCACTAGACCATTGTTTGGAATCAAATGACCTTGTCTGGAGTCACCCACACCTCTCCCGCAGTGCTCCACCCTCACTGTTCTCAGCATTCTTTGCTCCCACCAGATTTACAAACTCACTTGTTCTACAATGTTCTACGAGTCTGTGGTGGCCAGTGCTATCATGTTTGCTGTTGTGTGCTGGGGCAGCAGGCTGAGGGTAGCAGACACCAACAGAATCAACAAAGTCATTTGTAAGGCCAGTGATGTTGTGGGGATGGAACTGGACTCTCTCACAGTGGTGTCTGAAAAGAGGATGCTGTCCAAGTTGCATGCCATCTTGGTCAATGTCTCCCATCCACTACATAATGTACCGGGTGGGCACAGGAGTACATCCAGCCAGAGACTCATTCCACCGAGATGCAGCACTGAGCGTCATAGGAAGTCATTCCTGCCTGTGGCCATCAAACTTTACAACTCCTCCCTTGGAGGGTCAGACATCCTGAGCCAATAGGCTGGTCCTGGACTTATTTCATAATTTACTGGCATAATTTACATATTACTATTTAACCATTTATGGTTCTATTACTAGTTATTATTTATGGAGCAACTGTAACGAAAACCAATCTCCCCCGGGATCAATAAAGTATGACTATGACTATGACTATGACTATCACTTTCCATTCCACATTGACAAATACAACACTATGCAAAAGTCTTAGGCGTCCTAGCCATATACGTATATGTGCCTAAGACATTTGCACAGTACTGCACTGCCTAATATTAATACTTAAGGCCTAGAAAGACTGGATGTGGAGAGAATGTTTGCGATAGTGGGGGAGTCTAGGACTAGAGGGCACAGACTCAGAATAGAGGGACGTCCCTTTAGAACAGAGAAGAGAAGGAATTTCTTTAGCCAGAGTGTGATGAATCTGTGGAAATAATTTCCACAGACAGCTGTAGAGGCCAAGTCATTGGGTATGAAGTGGAGGCTGATAGGTTATAGATTAGTCAGGGCGTCAAAGGTTACAGGGAGAAAGCAAGAGAATGGGAGTGAGTGAGAAAGTAAATCAGCCATGATTGAATGGTGGAGCAGACTCGATGGGCCAAATGGCCCAATTCTGCTCAATGTCCCTCGGTCTTATATTGCAAATAGATAAAGAGAAAGATGTAAAATACTCCATTTGAAACAAAATAATTAACTTTGAAGTTTAAGTATAATGTGACCTAATGGAATACAATCCAGCTTATGCAATATAAATAATTATTCCTCTGTGGGGTTGAATACTGATAGATAGATTAATTCATTGCACCTTCCCTTCACCTCTCAGTGTTATGCAGAAAGGTAATTGTGGATATTATGGATTTTTAAATTAAAAATCCCCATTAAAATTGCATTTTTAAAATGATATCCAGTTGATAAGTCACTATTCAGATGCTAACTGCTGACTCAGCCTTCTCTGGCCAAAGCTTCATTCCTCCATAAATTGAAATTTTAATAAATATAAAATTCAACAGCATTCACAGTAATAAGATAACTACAAAGCCATCTGTGATTTTACTCTGTTTCAGTGTGGGCATATTAATATGTGAAGTCTGATAAATTGATCTTCCCATAATTGTATGGAAGTTCCTTCTGTGGAGAATCAGACCTTAATATCCATGCAATGAAATCTAATTAGAAACCTCCAGCAAACCTTCTTATAACACTGAAAAGGAAGATGCAGATTTCAAAATGTACACACCATTTCTCTCAGTAAAATATTGCAAGCATAGTGTATAACAAAATTATAGCAAGTAACGGAAGTTTTCTTAATTCAGGAACATCTAGGAATGAACTCAGTCCTTGTTGTTTGCAACACTTGAAAGAAGCTCTTGAAAGATTGGCAATATAATATGATACATTGATATGATGATTGCATGCATTAGTAAATATTTTATGACTGAAGAGTTCGAGGAGCTGATAAAAACATAACTGACAGTCAGGTACTATAATCTGATTACAATGTCTTTTCCAGCACAAACTGTACAAGAATGCTAATTGAGAGTCTTGGTAAACCACTTCGAAGTATGAATTGAGAAAAACTGCTCCCAATCTATAAACTTGAAAGGAAGGATTGAAAACTGGCTTACAGGATCTGTAGGAAAGATTTATTACAGAAAGAATCAATGAAGTTTTGTATAAATGTACGATGCTGTTACAGCTTGGGGCATTGGAGCTCGGAGCACAAGTCCCGGGCTGTCATTAAGGAATTTGTCCATTCTCCCCGCGAACTGTGTGGGTTTCCTCTGAGTACTCCAATTTCCTCTCACAGTCCAAAGGTGTACAGGTGAGTAGGTTAAACAGTGATTATAAATTCTCCTGTCATTAGGCTGGTGGTAAATGTTGCCGGGCAGTGTGACACATTGGACTAGAAGGAACTGTCCTGCACTGCATCCCTAAATAAATAAATAATGGGAGCCCAGCAAAATATTAAATGAGAAAAACTTAAAAGGAAGATTAAAAACTGGCTTAAAGCTTCTGTGAAATAGATTAATTGGAAAAAGAACTATTTAACTATTTGTGGGTATATGAGCACATAAAAATGGCTATTTCAAAATTTACTATTAATCATGTACTGAAGTTTCAGTTGCCCATATCTAACCATCAATCTCAAAACAGATAGTGCAAATTAAATAGAATACCCTGAGTAAATGGTCCAAATTCACCAAGTTGTTTTAATTTGATATGAGGACAAGCAGGATCCTTAAGGAAAGAAAATGATTGGAAATGTGTATTCTGTGAATGGGTGTCTCTCCCTGTTCCAA
The DNA here is from genome assembly GCF_030028105.1 of Mobula birostris. NCBI lineage: Eukaryota > Metazoa > Chordata > Chondrichthyes > Myliobatiformes > Myliobatidae > Mobula > Mobula birostris. Next base: position 12,438,976 of record NC_092388.1, read on the forward strand.
CGCTGGTTCAAGATTCAATATTCAAGATTATTTAATGCTATTTCCGGTACGCAAGTGTAAAGGAGAACAAAATAATTGTTACTCTGGATCCCATACAGCACAAAACAAAATGCCATATGATAAAGAACACATAAATAAAAAGCACATAATAACTATAAATACATAAGATGGCTTATATACATACAGTAGTTTGATTGCATATCCATAATATGATTCTAGGCATAGGAGTTTTTGTATATAAGTAACTGATAGGAAATGATAAAGTAGTGGTTGTGGGGAGGGGTGTGGTGGGGTGGGTAGTGTTTGTGGGCAGTGTGGTGGGGTGGTGGGATGGGTAGTGGTTGTGGGGACGGGTGTGGTGGGGTGGGTAGTGGGTGGATGTGTTGACCAGCCTTACTGCTTGTGTTTGATTGGTCTCTCTCTCTCTCTCCCTCTTGCTCAATGGTGCCAGAGTCTTGGGTCTTGGGCAACGTTTAATTAACGCAGTTTGTGGATTGGATGCTGTAACCCATGTTATGATGTGTTTCTGGTTTCTGGTCACTCCTTTTTTCCTTCTCCCTGGGCCTCCTGTCCCATGATCCTCTCATATCCCTTTTGCCAATCACCTGTCCAGCTCTTGGCTCCATCCCTCCCCCTCCTGTCTTCTCCTATCATTTTGGATCTCCCCCTCCCCGTCCCACTTTCAAATCCCTTACTCACTCTTCCTTCAGTTAGTCCTGACGAAGGGTCTCGGCCTGAAACGTCGACTGTACCTCTTCCTAGAGATGCTGCCTGGCCTGCTGCGTTCACCAGCAACTTTTATGTGTGTTACTCCTTTTTTACTGCTATTTTGCGTGATTTTGATCGGGGCGGACTGGCTCTGCGCCTGCAGTCAACAAATGACAGCGCTAACTTGGCCTGAACTGAACTAAATTGAATATTCCCAGACTGTTTCAGTAATTCTGTGGGTTGATGTTTTATATTCCGTGTTTTGCTTCATTTTACCGTTTCCATGTTATGTTTTTTTTTGTAGGTTGGGTGTTTGATGTTTCCTTTGAACAGGTTCCATAGTGTTTCTTTGTTTTGTGGCTGTCTGTGGGAAGACAAATCTCAGGGTTGAATACTGCATGCATACTTTGATAATAAATGTACTTTTGAACTTGGAACATATACCATTCAACTGTTAATCTAATACAAACCTGTTCTTTTCAAGAGGGGATCAAGTCGAGAGGATTGGTGGAGGGGATGTGGGGGAAGTCTGGTTCGGGTTTCTCCTGAACCCAGATCAGCCCTGACACTTCCTTTGAACCTAACAAAGCAAACATAAACATTTTGAAACGCAAACAACAGGAATCCTGACGAAGGATCTCTGCCTGAAACTTTGACTGCACCTCTTCCTAGAGGTGCTGCCTGGCCTGCTGCGTTCACCAGCAACTTTGATGTGTGTTGCATAAACATTTTGAGGCCTCTTCAGCCAGAATGGGTGTAAATTCAACTTGAAAAGAGTAAGTTTGTATTACGTTAATATTTATGGATCAGCACAGTATGGGGTGGTTTAGTTACACAGTAGAGTAGCAATTGGCAGAAAGCTATTACAGCGTCTCTGATCCCTACGCTGGCACAGTAGTGTAGTGATTAGCTCAACGCTTTACGGTACCAGCAACCCGGGTTTATTTAATGATGCGGTCTGTAAGGGATTTGTACATTCTCCCCATCTGCATGCTCCGGTTTCCTCCCACAGTCCAAAGAGGTACCGGTTGGTAGGTTAATTGTTAACTGTAAGTTGTCCTGTGATTGGGCCAGGGTTAAAGCAGGGGTTGCTGGGTGGCGCAACTTGAGGGGCCTCTATCGAGCAGTATCTGATTGGGGTTTGCTTGCTGCTGCCGTCTGTAAGGAGTTTGTATGTTCACCCCATGGCCACGTAGGTTTCCTCCGGGTGCTCTGGTTTCCTCCCACTCTCCACACGGCTGGGGTTGGTGAGCTGTGGCGTGCTATGTTGGTGCCAGAAGTGTGGCAACACTTGTGGGCTGCCCAGCCCAATCCTCGCTGACTTGATTTGATTTAAGCGCCACGTTTTCACTGTACGTTCCAATGTACGTGTGACAAGAAAAGCTAATCTTTATCTTTATCTTTCAAAGGCTGGTCAGCTGCTAAGAGTCATTCAGCTTCCTGAGCTGGGTGGAGATCAGTGCGCAGTGAAATGAAACACACATGAATTAATATGAGACTGAATGCCCCAGAGCAGAGGGCTGCTGCAGAAAATCCAGCTACTCCACTAAACCCTTTACTATAGGTCAGTTGATGCAAAACAACTCATCAAATGGTTGATATCTATCTATCTCGAGTACTGGGGCCAACTTCTGACAGCAGCATATACCTCCTATTGTCCCGATGTTTCAGTTCCTATGACATTTCAGTTAGCAAGACCGGTGAGGAACTGGGTCATCTATGGGGCCGTTCCCTGAAGGTGCACATCTTCCAGGCTGCTTCCAGAGGTATCAAAACACCAGGCCACATGGAGAACTGTAGTTTGGGATCTAGCTGTCGAGCACGGACTCCGACGGAACCCCAGCCACCTTGAAAAGAAAAGGAAGACATGAGAAAGGAAGAATAAGCTGTTTTGTGGACAATCTGGAAGAAGTTGCCTGAGTCTGTACAAAGCTCTGGCATCACCTTCATCATTGTTTCAAACTGGAAATTTCTTGGTCTGAATGGTTTTAGTTTTGCTCCAGCCAGTGCCTTGACATATTAAGCCATTTAGAGTCAATATTAAGCATCACTACAGAAGATTGTCACACTGGAATAAGAACAGATCAAGCAGCCCCTCAAACTAACTTGACAATTTTATAACTAAGCACATCTTTCCCTCCACCCCCCCCTGCATTCCGCAGGGATCGCTCCCTACACAACTCCCTTGTCCATTCGTCCCCCCCATCCCTCCCACTGATCTCCCTCCTAGCACTTATCCGTGTAAGCGGAACAAGTGCTACACATGCCCTTACACTTCCTCCCTTACCACCATTCAGGGCCCCAAACAGTCCTTCCAGGTGAGGCAACACTTCACCTGTGAGTCGACTGGGGTGATATACTGCGTCCGGTGCTCCCGATGTGGCCTTTTATATATTGGCGAGACCCGATGCAGACTGGGAGACCGCTTTGCTGAACATCTACGCTCTGTCCGTCAGAGAAAGCAGGATCTCCCAGTGGCCACACATTTTAATTCCACATCCCATTCCCATTCTGACATGTCCATCCACGGCCTCCTCTACTGTAAAGATGAAGCCACACTCAGGTTGGAGGAACAACACCTTATATTCCGTCTGGGTAGCCTCCAACCTGATGGCATGAACATCGACTTCTCTAACTTCCGCTAAGGCCCCACCTCCCCCTCGTACCCCATCTGTTACTCATTTTTATGCACACATTCTTTCCCTCGCTCTCCTTTTTCTCCCTCTGTCCCTCTGAATATACCTCTTGCCCATCCTCTGGGTCCCCCCCCCTTGTCTTTCTTCCCGGACCTCCTGTCCCATGATCCTCTCGTATCCCTTTTGCCTATCACCTGTCCAGCTCTTGGCTCCATCCCTCCCCCTCCTGTCTTCTCCTATCATTTTGGATCTCCCCCTCCCCCTCCAACTTTCAAATCCCTTACTCACTCTTCCTTCAGTTAGTCCTGACGAAGGGTCTCGGCCTGAAATGTCTACTGCACCTCTTCCTACAGATGCTGCCTGGCCTGCTGCGTTCACCAGCAACTTTGATGTGTGTTGCTTGACAATTTTATAATCACGGCTCATCTCTTCAGCTCTTCTTTCCTTCATATTTCTGAACTTTTAAAAATTTTTAAAAGGTCTGCCCTATTTTTAGAATCTACATCCTTGTTCTGGAATTTTCCACAGAAGCAATTTCCTCTGTTGATGTTATTAAATTCCTTTCCAGCTTTCTTTGTGTTGATTAGATTGGCAGTCAATTTATTTAGAGATACAGCGTGGAACACGGTCTTCCATGCTACCCAGTAACCTGCCTATTTAACCCCAGCCTAATCACAGGACAATTTACAATGGCCAATTAATTTACTAACTGGTACATCTTTGGAATGTGGGAGGAAACTGGGGCACCCAACATAAACCCATGTGCTCACGGGAAGGACGTACAAACTTCTCACAGGTGGTGTCACCTCTCAAAGTCCAATCGCAGGTCCCCGTCGTGAGAGGTGGAAACAGGTATGGCCGGCCAACATGGCTCTGGTGAGGCTGTAGAGGCAAGTCCGCTGTACAGTGGATACAATGGATTACAGAAGCATTGATGAACTCCGACTTCAGAAGACCATGGAGACGGGAGGTCATTGATGGCCAATGCTCCACTGGGAGCTGAGAGACCAAGTAAGTAAGTAACAGTTGGTGTCGGAACTGAACTCCCAACTCCCAAGCTGCAATAACATCGTGCTAACTGCTAGGCTACTTTGTGCCACTACATAAACTAAAAGGAAGGCAATGCACATTTATACACTCTATCTTCTCAGTGTAATTCTTCTAATGCTGCTATCATTATGGTTCATTTGGACTGTTCCCCTCCCAAGGTTACTTTCCTGATGGGGTTCCTAAACTGATGCAGGTCTTGATCTGGGGCCTGAATTCTGCTTGTGCGGAGAAATATCGGTGATATGAATCACCCAGATGCGAAATATGAAAAGATTTTTTCTTTATATATATATTATGATGTAAGTCATGGTCTCTTGCATTTTAATTTAACACTGCATTGATCTTGTGAAGTTAGAAACATTACAGATGCAAAAAGGAGAAGGATGCTGCTATTTATGAGGTCGAAAGTTGGACAGGGAGCATGTTAGGAGCAGTACTAGGAGCCTGAGCTCTCAGAGCTAATTTGATTAGCCAGGCTTTTGGTGAGGGACTTGCCTGATCGTAGAGTTCATCGTTAACTTTCTTGCACAATGTTCATGACTTACCAACCTCTCCTTTTATTGAATGCAATATCCTGGGCATTGAAAGTCTAGATTTCTGCTGTTGCTATGCCAACAGCACTGGTTCTCACCATCGTCACCAAAGACTTATAGCAGGGGTTCCCAACCTTTTTAAGACTATGGACCAAAGCCATTAAGCAAGGGGTCCATGGACCCAGGTTGGGAACCCCTGACTTATAAAACGTCAGCGGTAATTGGCCATCCCATAAGACTTGGGACTCGGGCTGATTGTTCATTCATATTTCTGAATGGCCAATGAACCCATGGACACGACCTTAGTATTTTTCCCTCTATTTTTGCACTACTTGTTTGATTTATTTTTCTTCCGTATATAAACCTCTTACTGTAATTTGATTGTTATGTACTGCAATGTTCTGCTGCCGCAAAACAGCAAATTTCATGACAGATGCCAGTGATATTAAACCTGATTCTGATTCTGATTGGTTGAACACGGATATAAACGTAATAAGCGAGTATCATATTTTGAGCAGTTCAACCTTGGTGCTTGAGTTATTTTCCAGCTGAACGGGAGGAAGTAGCTGTTTAACAGTTTGGAAAGGATGAATGATAGGAATACACAATTAGCAGCAACTTCTAAAACTTCAGCATTTAAGGATCAAGATCCAGGTCACCCCGGAGGCCAGCGGAGGGAAAGTGGGTAAAATGTAACACTTTCTTACCACCTCTCCACCCCGATCAGGGTCACATGAAGCCATGGGAGCAGCAGTGGATGGCCGTATAAGCAGCTGATGATATCACCGGTCCTGGTTGTGCGACCACTGACGCCAGGCAGACAATCTCTGAAGAGTATTGATCATGGCTGGGGTCACCCGTCTTGTTAAGACACTGCCCAGAAGAAGGCAATGGCAAACCACTTCTGTAGAAAAATTTGCCAAGAACAATCATAGTCATGGAAAGACCATGATTACCTATGTCATACAACATGGCAGATAACAAATGAACGGATAAACATAGCTTACATACATAGATTAATGGTGTGTCTATAAAAAGGATCTAGTGCTTTCCTGGTGCATATGATGCATAAACTCTTCTTGGGCTTCCAGCTGAGTCCAGATGTCAATTTTAAATGACATTTTGATGACAAATTCTGCCATCTTCATCAGGGATAATGCCTAGGCATGTCTAGTCCAGTGGTATGTACACCCATCTCCCATCGTCCGTCCCTCCTGATTGGTTAGTCTTCAATCAATCAGGTTTCCACTGTCCCATCTTGTTTAAAATTGTGTTCCAGTTCTAATTTGGAGTGAGACCTTCATCTTCGTTGAAATTCTTATTCTTTAGTCTTACTTCAACGGCTTCCTTCACCAGGATGTCCCAAATGCCATTGGCAAGACACTGTGGTTTTGTACTGTCTAAGTCAATCCTGTGTTCACGTGTTCATTGCGTAAGCAATGTTCTGCTACCGCCGATTTCTCTGGGTAACCCAATTCTAGGTTCTTTGATGCTTAGGTCCCTGATCAAATTTGACCTGTAAAAGCTGGGATTTGAGCTTCCTTATGGGTTTGTAGATGGTACTTATCCGGTATTTTTTCAGGATCCTGGTAATCCGTCCAGAAATCATGGAAATATAGGGAAGACAGGAGGTAGCAGGGGTCTCCACCAGTTGTTAGGTCTACTGGTTTTTCCGCTGGCCCTTTTAAGGGCCCGATTGATTTCCTTCTTCTTGTAGTCATTCTGTTCCAATGCAAGGTGACTCTGACAGGAAATGATGAAGTACTGGTGGTTGGGGGTGTCATGGGGTGGGTTAGCAGGTGGAGGTGTTGATCAGCCTTATTGCTTGAGGAAAGTAACAGTTTCTCAGTCTGGTAGTCCTGGCATAGATGCTACGTGGCCTCCTCCCTGAGAGGAGTGGGACAAACAGTCCACGTGCAGGGTGGGTGAGATCCTTCATGAAGTTACTGGTCTAATTGCAACACCCTGGGATCATACAGTATTTCGTTTTACAGTAAGGGCCATGGATCAGCTTTACATTTACATGTATTAGGAATTTGCTGTGGTGCATTGGTGCAACATACAACAAAAAACAACATTCTACAATTATAAAGAATGAAGAATTATATAAAAAGTAAAGATTACAGGTTAATGTATGATAGGGAATAAAATATGCATATCTACATAAATACCAGAAAGTATTTACAAAGCAAACAGCATTATAGAAAGTGGTTTGAACTGTTTACACTGGGGTAATAGATAGAGGGGGATTTAAGTGGGTAATAGCACAAATACTGATAGAAAGGACACTTGCTGTTACTAATTAAAGAGTGACTCCTCTCTGTCAGCGTTCCAGATTTCTTTTGTCTGTTGTGCTGGGAATAGTTGCAGACTCCATCTCACTCATCACTTTGTCTCACCTTTCGTTCGTTGAATAGTGTCCTCCCCTTCAAGGCTTGGCAGCGGCCGCACAGCACAATGAGGCAACGCCAAGTCCATTTAGTGCGGCTGCTCCGTCTGATGCCACATGCCAATCAAACGTCCCCTGGCTTTTAGTGCCGCGAATCAACGCCATCCATTGATCTCAGTCGGGCAAGCATAAGTAAATTGAGCCCCGTCAATTCTGTGTGAGTGCCTTTTAGCACCGGGAGAGTGCTGACCGTACGGCCTCGATTACGGCCCAGGATAGGAATGGGTGCACAGGAGTATAATGAAATAAGACGCTCATCAAAGAAAACTTTTCATTTGTACTAAATGACTGTGAAGCTGGGCCTTGCAGTATTCACTAGTGCTGGGGGAGTGCAGAGAGGGTAGGCCTTGATGGGAATCACTGTGGAACACTTTTTGAAACCAGTGCTGCTCAGTCCTACAGTTTCTGAATCTTAACCACGAATGGCTGAATATGGATTCAGTGGCAGGGAGGGGCCACACTAGCCCTACTTGATGAAGCAACACATCAAATCAGCAGATCAGGCAGCATCTATGAAATGAATAAACAGTTGATATTTCAGGCCTGATGAAGGGTCTCGGCCCGAAACTTCGACTGTTTATCCCTCTCCATAGTTGCTCCCTGAGTTCCTCCAGCATTTTGTGTGCGTTGCTGTGGATTTCCAGCGTCTGCAGATCTCTTGTGTTTATTGGTTGTCCGAAGAATACTACTTGCTGGAGCTGGGGTTTGGGAATTCTGTCTGAACTTCTACCCAGCCACACAAATGAAAGCTGCAATTCTCAGCAGAGCCGTTGATTTTCAATTAGGTCAGTGTCTGCATTAATGAATTCACTTACATCCATCTGCAAAAGGCATTGTTTAGAGACTGATGTTGAGAGAAACGCTTCGGACATTACAGCACTTTCTGCATATGCTTTCTGCTTAGGTATTGGCATAGAATCTGGAGAAAAGTAGAACACAAATTTTCTTCACTTAGGGAACTGAGCTAAACCAAAACTTCTGTATAACGTTCAGTGTGTTTATACCTTTCTCAGTTGCTAGATTGCATCTACTGAGTATGAGGTGCAATGTACAATCTTAATCCTTGTAAATGATTTAAATTTTGTGCTAAAAAAGGAGATTAGCCCTCACCAGCACACCATAAAAGGGCAGGTGTCATTTTACTCCGGTTTAGGTAACATTTCTCCAATAGTGCCAATGGGTTTGCTGATCAAAGAGTCACATGATCTGGAGTTTTGTTCCAGGGTTCTGGAACAGTGTTGCGGAGTTCAATCCGGAAACCTATGAAGTGATTCACTTTGGAAGGTCCAAAATGGAGGAATTGTAACCCTCTCACCAGGCTCGTATACAGGTTTGGCTCAATAGCTAACTCTGCTAACAGCCACTTGACTCAGCAGAGAAGGCTGCCTTTCATCGTGATATTCCCATTAAAGGAATCTCGATTTGAGCGAATGCTGTGGAAATACTGCCCATACACAGTTATCGGTAGCCCAGAAATGACAGATCGTACGCCAGCATAAAATTATGAGGAAGTGTATTTCCCAAATTTTCAACTTTAACAAATAGTTACAGGAAAAGTAAAGAAAAAATACAAGGGCCCATTACAGTTAAACCAGTCCAATGTGCAGATAAATGTTGAAGCTCATTCTGGAGTACTTGGGGAGTAGATATTTTACTCACGGTCTGTGTGAAAGCACCTGCCGCATTCTGAACTTCCCCGGAAAACGATCTCGAACAAACTGGCCCTCTCTCAGCAGTATTGGCCCTTCCTCCTTGGAGCCATTCATCTGCACAACGCACCTCTTACAGCGGAGTCTCTCCTTCCAACGGCAGTCTGCGGCATCTTCCCTTGTACCCCGCTCCGCAGCTCCCCCATAAAATCCCAAACCTGACATCTGTGTTTCAGAAAGCTCTCTAGATCCATCTCTCACATCCCACAATCCAGATTGGCTGATATGCATCACTAAGTTGGATAACATGGCTCCTTATCTTAGCCGAAGCCAAAACACACTTTGCGGAATGGCACACTGCTTTTACAGAAAGCTACTAATATAAGCTACCGCACAGCATAGCAGTAGAAATCCTAACAAGGGCATTACAACAGGATTCAGGATAAATGGCAGGATTCATAGAGGTATGGAGGAACAGAGAGATCTTGGGACCCAGTTCCATAGACCCCTCAAAGTTGCAGCACAATTGATGGTGTGGTAAGAAGGCATATGGTGTTGGCCTTCATTAGTCACGGGATTGTGTTCAAGAGATATGGGTAAATGTGCAGCTCTATAAAACTCTGATCAGGCCACACTTGGAAAATTGTGTTCAGCTTTGGTTGTCTTATTATAGGGTGATGCGGATGGTTTAAAGAGAGTGCAGAGATTTACCAGGATGCTGCCTGGATTGGCGAGCATGTCTTATGATTATGATTATGAAGACACACAGTCCTCTTTTATTGTCATTTAGTAATGCATACATTAAGAAATGATACATTATTTCCTCCAGTGTGATATCACAAAACACAGGACAGACCAACACTGAAAAAACTGTCAAAACCATGTCATTATAACATATAGTTACAACGGTGCAACAATACCATAACTTGATGAAGAAGTCCATGAGCACAGTAAAGTTCAAAGTTTCTCAAATGTCCCACATCTCACGCAGACAGGAGAAGGAAGAAAAACTCTCCCTGCCATGTCGACCACAATCTGACTCTGAGTCATCCGAAAACTTTGAGCTCTGATCAGCTCTGCGACACCGAGTACTGAGCACCATCTCTGTCCGAACGATTCGACCTCAACCTTGGTCGCCAAAAGCAGGCAAGGCCGGGGACTTTGAGACCTACCCTCCGAAAGATTCCCGACCACACGGTAATGACAGCAGAGAGTGGGCGTGTCAGAAATTTCTCCAAATGTTCCTCTGTGCTTTCATGTCCAATCTCCATCGAATCAGAATTGTCCACGGCCCCTATTTAACAGATATGATATTATTTTTCACCGTAGGGCTGCGCACATGCAGGTGCGCCACCATCTTCTCCTCCCGCCTTATGAAGATAGTTTGAGAAATCTGGGGCTTTTCTCTTTTTATTGAAGGATGAGAGGTGATTTGGTAGAGGTATACAAAATGATATAGGGACATAGATAGACTGAACAACCAGAGTCTTCTTCGCAGGGCAGAAATGGCTAACTCAAGAGGGCATAATTTTAAGGTTTTTGGAGGAGAATATAGGGGAGATGTCAGAGATAAGTTATTTTTTGCACAGGAAGTGGTCAGTGTGTGAAACATACTGCCAGTGGTGGTGGGTAGAGACAGATAAGGACATTTAAGAGTCTTTCAGATAGGCACATAGATGAAAATAATGGAGGCCTATATGTGATAGAAGGGTTAGATTGATCTTAAGTAGGTTAAAGAGTTAGCTCAACATTGTGGGCCAGAGGCTCATACTGTGCTATGCTGTGAAACTGCCTGGATATTGGGCAGAGATTCAGAACTATAGCCAAGTAAGTCAGGTAGAGATTATGCATTTCCAAAGGATTTGGCCTTCATCTCCTGTAGATTCCATACCGTGACCTGCCATAGAGCTGATCAGCAATATGGCATCTCTCTAAAATGGCAATTGTAATGCAGTGTACAGAAACAGCAAAAGAACCCCTCACCTCACTCTGCTAACTGCAATGGCTGAATACTTTGAGAAATGGAAGGCAAGGGGAAACTATTCAAAAAATTGTTAGCATTGCATTCCACTTTGACAACTTACTCATCACAGGATACCTAAACCTAGTGTTCCTAGTGTTTCAAATTTTTAAATCCTTCAAAACTTTCAAAAATACTTCCTTCAAAGTTCAAAGTTAATTTATTATCAAAATACGTAAATGTTACCATATACCACCTTGGAATTCATTTTCTTTCAGGTATTTTCATTGTGTTGCGATTATTTTGTATACCCAATAAAGTTTTAGGAATTTAGGCAAATGAATGAAAGGAAAAGGGAGAACTACAGTACTGTGCAACAGTTTGAGGCACACATACTGTATATAGTTAGGATGTCTAAGACTTTTTCACGGTACTGTACTTGTCAACATGAAGCAGAGAGCAAGTTTGTAAATCTGGCGGGAGGGAAGGGTGTTGGGAATAGTGAGGGTGGAGCGCTGTGGGAGGTGTGTGGGACCGGTGGTAGAGAAAGAATGCCAGGGGTGTGGGGGTGGTGCAGATGCAGACACACACCCAGCCGTGAGGTACCAGGCAAGGTCAATTGGTTTATTGATCATTACAGAATGTCTCCCTGGTGCTTCCCACTCCCTCCCCTCTCCCTTCCCCTTTTCCCAACCATGACTCCCCTCTCCCTGCCCCCTTCCCACTCCCAGTGCACAACAGAAACCCATGATCAGAATCAGGTTTATCATCACTCACATATGTGATGAATTTTGTTTTTTGCAGCAGTACCGTGCAATATATAACGTTACTACACTACTGTGCAAAAGTCCGTAACTATATTTATGTCCCTAAGACTTTTGCACAGTACTGTATGTGGGAGGAAAAGGTTAGATTGATCTCGGAGGATGTTGAAGGGCCTGTACTGTGCTGTATTGTTCTATGTTCTGTGATAGATAGGCTGTTCCAACTAATATAGTTGTCCCTACTTCTTCGTTTTAATGCCTGAAAGTTTCCTTTTCTGACATAAATCTCATTCTCTTCTGAAGATTATCATTAAATCTCTTCCACGACTCTTTCAGGAAGTGCTAGCTAGGTTGCAACAGCAGTGTTACGGACTTCCTTTGCCGTTCACATGCCATTGAGGTAGGTTACCATGACAATGGCAAAGAGCTCAGGATGAGAATGTATCGCAGGGTATTTATCTCCACTCAAATGAGTTGGACCGAAGTTTCTGAAAGATTGTTTTTGGGAGCGTGAAACAGGCCTGGAGAGGGGAGGGAGTGAGAAAACTCTTGCCCATCCACTTGTAACTCCAGCATAAACAATATGCATACCACAGGAATCAGCACCTCATGAAGTTAATGACCTGAGTGCCTGCTGGAGATTATTTAAGTAGCATCTTACTTACCCATGGTCTGAATTGTGTCTTTAACAGTACGTATTTGTGAACCTGCAACATATGCACTAATGCCATGACAGCACGGCAGTTTGAACAACATTATTACAGCTCAGGGCATTGGAGCTCAGAGTTAAATTTTGGTGCTGTCTGTAAGGAATTTGAACATCTTTCCATGACTGCTTGGGCTTTCTCCAGGTGCTCTGGTTACCTTCCACAGTCCAAAAACATACCGGGTGGTAGGTTAATTGGTCATTGTAAATTGTCCTGTGATTAGGCTAGTGTTGATGGGCACGTCGGAAAGGCCTGTGCTGTGCTGTATCTCTAATTAAATAAAATACATTTTAGAATACATATTTTAATATTGATTTACTTATCCGCTTACTTTCATTGGTGCATTTTGCTGACCACTCAGTCTCAATTTGCTTCAGTAATTTCTGATTGGACATTTACTTTCCCATCCCACTTCTTTTTGATATTTGTAAGTTGAAACCTTGATGATAATAGTGTAAGGAATCAGGAGCAGGGACTGATTAGAGATGGTCAGTTTGGTTTTAAGAGCTTTAGGTCATACATAATCAATTTACTGGATCTCTTTGAAGTGTTTGCTGCCCCAGATGATACTGTCCATGTGGATTTCAAGAAGACATTTGACTCTATCCCACATAATAGATCATTACGTAATATTTGGGGTCATGACTTGGATGATAGTATGTTGGTCTGCTTCGTAAGCAGCCATGGGCTGTGTGATGGAAAGTTAATATTAATGTAAATGATCATTGTAGGGGGAAATGATGAGGGCTAATTATGATACATCAGGATTGTGCTGATGTGGTAACAGGGAACTGCAGACTGGTATGCAGCAGCGACAACACCCCAGTTTCAGAAATTTCACTAATGATGTTATAATGTTGTAATAGAAAATTGGATTTACTTTTAGACTTGTGGACAATCATTTTGGTCTGTAATCAGGACCTATTCTGTTACTTAATTATGTCTTCCTATAGCCACCATTCTGTCATTAAAATGTTTTACTGGTAATCTCACCAACTGAGAATGTGAAAGCTGCACCAAATTCTCGCTCAGGTAGATCAGTTTTGACTGGTCTCCTGCGTGCGCAGCAGTTTTACTTAATAAATCACCTCTAATTTCGAACATCAACTCTGTTTGATTTTTCAGTTCGCTCCTACAATTTTTATGTTCATAGTAATTAATGTAAGTGCTATTATTGTTTAAATCCAAAATTCAAAGTAAATTCATGATCAAAGCACGTATAGAACATAGAAATCTACAGCACATTACAGGCCCTTCGGCCCACAATGTTGTGCCAACCATGTAACCTATTCCAGAAACTACCTAGAATTTTCCTACTGCATAGCCCTCTATTTCTCTAAGCTCCATGTACCTGTCTAAGAGGCTCTTAAAAGACCCTATTGTATCCGCCTCCACTACCGCCACCAGCAGTGCATTCCACGCACCCACCACTCTCTGTGTGAGAAACTGACCCCTGACGTCCCCTTGGTACCTATTTCCAAGCACCTTAAAACTATGAGCATTTCAGCACGATCAATGAAACTCATCATCTTATACACCTCTATCAGGTCACCTCTCATCCTCCGTCGCCCCAAGGAGAGAAGGCCAAGTTCACTCAACCTGTTCTCACAAGGTACACACTCCAATCCAGGCAACATCCTTGTAAGTCTCCTCTGAGCTCTCTCTATAGTACCCACGTCCTTCCTGTAGTGAGGTGACCAGAAATGAACACAGATATATGTCACCATATACATCTCCGAGATTTGTTTTCTTGCAAGCATACTCAGTAAAAATTTCACAGTATTGTTCAGTTTTTATAAGTAATTTGGAGGAACGATTATAAACAGCATGTATACATTTGCTTGGCAATACTATTTTGAGAGTAATGTTCGTACATGCATTAATAATCTAGTGAAGCCTAATCTGTGGGTAGAGAGATGTCAGATACTATTTAATGTAGATAAAATAAAGTTAAGAGAGTTGGGAGATGGAACGGTCATGACAAATACATTCATAAGCCATTGTATTACAAAGGAAAAATTCTTGGGGTTTGTGCCTGTTGGTACCTTCATCTCATCAATTTGTTCACTATACTTTTACTTAGGTAATGTACAAGAAAAACTGCTTTTGTCCATTTTTAACCTTTGTTCTTTCATGTCTTTAAAACCCCCACTAATTTTGTGTCTTGTAATTCCAATTCTACTTTCCTCTCTTATAAATCTTTGCTCTACTACCCATTCCTCTGCCATTCACATTAAACCCTTTCCAGCCACACTTGTTGATTGGTCTAGCTGATGTTTTTTTCGCTGGTTCTGCATTAGGAAGTTTGACGGAAATGGCTTAATCAATCTGATACATGTGGAGTTCTACAGAGGCTGGAGATTCTGAGCAACACACACAAAATGCTGGAGGAACTCAGTAGGTCAGGCAGCATCTATGGAGGGGAATAAACAGTTGATGTTTCAGACCGAATGGGAATAGGAAGTGAATTGAAATGGATGGCCAACATGAGATCCAGCCTTTGGTCACTCTCAGGTTGGGAGAACAACACCTCATATTCTGTCTGGTTAGCTCCAAGTTGATGGTATGAAAATCAATTTCTCCAGCATCTGGTAATTTCTCCCACCTCCCCCTTATCCTTTTCCCCCAGTCTGGTTACCCTCTTGCCCCTTCTTTTGTCCTCAACAGCTCATCACTTTTCTCTGGTTCCTCTCCTCTTTCCCTTTCTTCTGTGGTTCACTCTCTGCTTCTATCAGATTCCTTCTTTATCAGCTCTTTATCTCTTCTGGTTCCCCTTCATCTCCCCTTCCCCCACTTCAGACTTCATTTATCACCTCCCAGCTTGTACTTCTTCCACTGCCCCCTCCCACCTTCTTACCCTGTCTTCTGTCCCCCTCCTTTCCAGGTCTGATGAAGGATCTCAGCCCAGAACACCGACTGTTTATTCTCTCTATAGATGCTACCTGACATGCTGAGCTCAGCCAGCATTGCGTGTGCGTGTGTGTGTGTACGTTGCCCATTCTGATGTTCTGCTAATTTTTATTTTTAACCACTTATTGTCTGACACCATATTGAGTGGTTTTGCAGCACCTCCTGGTTTCTAGCTCTGTGTTTGGTGGCTGAGGACATCCTTTCAATTATGGCGCAGTGGATGTTAGACACTAAAGGCTGATTTATACTTGTGCATACGGGCTACGTCGTAGGCTTGATTTATACTTTTGCGTAGCCCTATGCCGTAGCGAGCATGCATAGTTGTGTCTGCGTCGCTCTGCAATTCACCACCAAAACGCTAGTTGGCGGTGGGGTTTCTGTGCCACTGGGTTGAGTTTCTTCGTCAGAGACATGGACGGGGAAATGCATTTCAAATATTTTCGGATGTCGGCAGGTAGATTTGATGATTTGTTTCATCGTCTCCAACCATTTATTTTGCATCAGTGTACAGACATGGCGGAGAAAAGCAACCGAAAATGCGTGTGAGGAAATACGATGCTACCAAGCGGACCAATCACAGTTGTTGCGGTCTGCGTCACCGCAACGTATGAGTTACATTTTTGGGGAGGTGTACGTCACCATACGGTGTAGGGTACGTGGTACCTAAGGCATATATTTGACGCTCAAGTATAAATCAGCCTTAAGCCAGGCATAGGCAATAATAGTTCTATTGGGACCTTTTCAAGAATCCTGCTCATCATGTTCTTTTATAATACCTTTCCCTTTATTTTTGATAAAATGTACCTTTTGAGGGACCACATTAAATTTACAACTTGTCTTTCTCTCAGT
This sequence comes from Mobula birostris, assembly GCF_030028105.1. Classification (NCBI taxonomy): domain Eukaryota; kingdom Metazoa; phylum Chordata; class Chondrichthyes; order Myliobatiformes; family Myliobatidae; genus Mobula; species Mobula birostris. The sequence goes on from NC_092388.1 coordinate 12,455,191, forward strand.
AGATTTCTGTGATCTGTGGTGCCTCTGGTTTGCAGACTCCAATATCGTTCTAAAGTACAGGTTATCAAAATTCTTCTTCTTAAGCCCATCGCCCCTACTGGGGCAAAGGTCACCATCAGCAGTTCACCAGCGTTCTCAGTCCTGAGCCAGTTTTTTCATGCTTTCCCAGGTTTAGCCCATCTTTTTGGTATATCCTTCCTCTCCCAGGGAGGAGTTCTTTGGAGCTCCTGTTGGTGTTTCGGTAGCTCTGGGATTTTATGGAACGGGATTGCCAGTCTGTGCACAATCCTCCTCCTTTTGCAGCCAGGTTTGGGGCCATCCATGTTGGAGTTAAGCTATCAAAATACCTGGTTGATAACACCATAGTCCTCTCCTTGATCCACCTTATAGACTGCCCGCTCTGCACTTTCTCTGTACTGTAGGATTTTATTCTGCACTCTGTTGTGGTTTTACCTTGTATTTCCTCAATGCACTGCTGTGATGACTGGTTGGAATGCAAGACAAGTTTTTCACTGAACCTCATTACATGTGACATTATTGAACCTATTTACTTGTGTACCAGTATTTAGGTTCTATAAGTTTAGCAGTTTCTGGAAACACTACAGAATATACACTTTAGTAGGTACCTCCTGTATCTAGTAAAGTGGCCACTGCGTGTACATTCGTGGTCTTCTACTGCCGTAGCTCATCCCCCTCAAGATTCACTGTGCTGTGCATTTAGGAATGTGCTTCTGCACACCACTGTGTAATGCATGGTTATTTGAGTTGCTATCACTTTCCTGACGGCTTGAACAAGTCTGGCCATCCTCCTCTGACCTCTCTTGTTAACAAGGTGTTTATGCCCACAGGACTGCTGCACACTCGATGTTTTAGTTTTTCACACCATTCTCTGTAAACTGTAGAGGCCATTCTAGCAGGAGATCAGCAGTTTTTGTAATACTCAAACCACCCCATCTGGCACCAACAATCATTCCATGGTCAAAGGCACATAGATTACATTTCTTCCCCATTCTGATGTTTGGTTTGAACAACATTTGAACAATTTCTTCTTGTAAAGTTTAATGGTGGTTGGCAGACTAACATAAGGTATATTACTGTCACCTACTGAAGGGGAGTGTAGAGCGAAGAGACTGGAAATATATCCACTAAGTTCTGCCCTCCAAAAAAAAACTCAATATCAAAAATGATAATGCTTTCAGAAGGTCAAATACACATCTATATACATTTTGATCACAGTGTTATCCTAACAAACTTTCCATGTTAAACTGTATCTGTCCCAAAGATCACAATTTAACATTAGATGTTTCCTTTGAACAGTCAATATGTGCTGCACTATTTCTTGACAAGTGCACTCCCTACAGAGGCCCTATCACACATATTAATTCTGAACAAGGAATTATTCAGCCTACTATTTCCAATACGTAAATATGTAAGTATAACTTTTCCTCTCCTTTTGTATCCATCTCCCACCATTGTCTAAATTTCATATAAACACCACCCCTTCTTTTCCTTATCCCAGCTTTGTTGCCACAACGATCAAATAGATTTTTTAAAATCATGGTTTTCAACTCCCTTTTATACAAAGACGCCCCCTACATTTACATCTTTGATTTTAAGTGATTGGTTGACTAGAATGATGGCCACTTGGTTTTCTTCAACCCCAAGATGGGCAGTTTTAGAGCAATAAATGGGCACACAAGCTTAGACTCTGCAGCCTCAGCGGATTTTGTCCAACCTCAAGAAGATTCTCTGGCCTACAATTTGAAATACCTGGTTTTATAGATGTCAAAACCAAGAACAAATCAGAGCATAGAAGTACATAATCAAGGTGTACGTCTTGAACCCATCCAAGGCTAAAGTGACAGCAAACACCTTAGACAGGAATACTGATACTTGGTCTGATCATTTTTTTCTTAACAGTCACCTGAATCTCTGAAAGATTAACAGAAGCACCTGTATGACCTGTCACTGGATCTTTTGAACCATCAATCTAGATAGGTAAGAATCTAGAACAACTGCCTTGCATGTATTGCTGAACTTTCTGAGCTACTGATATACAATCACTCCTCATCTTGATCTTTTTTTGAAAGCTTAAATCAACCACAGACAAAGGGAAAACCATGGAAGAGCAACTGGCAGGGGTACACTCAGACCATGCCCCACATAAACAACCCAGGATTTTGTGTCCATCCACTTCCCGTCCATCCAAAACTGAAGTCCTTATGAATGCAGTGTTCCCAACATTACCAATATTTCCATATATTGAATGACCATCTTTACGTCCTCTTACATTAACCCAACAAACTACTGTTAACTGTAATCTGTGTAGACATAAAGGTACTTCACTCATTTCTACCAGTAATGCTGAAAATAGGGATGATTTCATAGCACCACAACATAATCTCAATGCTTGAACCTGAACTTTATCTAGGGGTTTAAGACTGCTGGTGAGGCTGACCCATAAGCATTGCATCCATAATCAAAGACAGATTTGTTAAAGCAATATACATTTGTTTATGTGCCCTCCCACTCAACATTAAGGGCTTTTTTACACTTCCCTGTTTTATTCACATACACCTTCCATGTTAGCCTTGTGTCCGTCCACCTACTAGAAACTTTACCACTGACTCTTGCTTAAAGGATTTACCACATAACTTGTGATCAATTGTGAGTGTAATGTTCCTTTTAGAAAAACAAATAACTTGAGTCTTTGCAACAGAAAATCTAAACCCCTTCTGATGTCCTCATTCCTCTACTTCATGAATAGCTGCCTGTATTTTCCTAACTATATAGTTTATATTCCTACCTCTCATTCATAGTGCACCATCATCAGCATATAACAATTTGGAAATGTCTGAGCCAACATTTAAGACAATATCATTAATCATAATACTAAAAAGGAGCGGGTTACACATACTCCCTTGTGGGGTCCCATTCTCTATCTCATACTCCTTAGAGAATGCAATTCCCACCTTAACTTGTATCTCCCTGTCACATAAAAAATCTTGAATCCAATTGAACATTCTGCCACGTATTCCCATCTTTTCCAGTTTAAGCAGCAATCCTTGTATCCATAACATATCATAAACTTTCTGTACATCAAAGCAAACTGCTACCACTGATTCTTCATTAACCGGGGCCTTATGAAGATCAGATTCCAAAATTCCCACCAAGCCCATGGCCATTTCCCCCTTACAAAATCCAGATTTGTAGATGGCTAATTTTCCACTACTAACTGAACCTCTTGACCATGTCTGCATGTTTTTTTATGCATTGAGTTGCTGGCACATGATTGGCTGAGTAGATATTTAAACTAACAAGCAGGTGTACAGGTGTACCTAATAAAGTGGCCACTGAGTGTATGTATGTAAAAATGAGAAATGTTCCAAGTCGGTTCTGTGTGAAGTGACCATGAGCAATCAAAAGTCTAAAAAGAGAGTAAGGATAACACTGTACAAAAGGGTAAATAAAGTAAATAATCTTTTATGAAAAACTCCTAGAGATCAGGACAATTAGATTATTAACAGCTCTTAAAAATGAACTAAAACATTGCTTGTAAGTCCCTCGTTTGGTTTCTTTGGCCATTTAGTTGAAGCAGTGAAAAGATAAAAATTAACTAATTGATTAGAGAATGTTGTCAAATTGTTAATATTGGTTTGTGATTCTGACATCAAAGCTTGTCATGATCTTTTTTAAAATTTGCACTTTATAGTAATTTTAAGTCTTTGCACTGTACTGCTGCTGCAGAAAAACAAATTTCGTATCAAATAAGGCAGTGGTAGTAAAGCAACATTCATAAAATGCTTGAGGAACTCTGATAATAAATCTGATTCTGATATTTGCTTAGTGTTAGAATCTTCTGCCTGTGATTTTTTTCCCTTTTCCTCTTGGATTTTTGTTGTAATTTTCTTTCTTTAACTGCTCTGTTCTAATATGAGTGTGGCTTTTGTTTCACTTGGGGGTTTTGGTCTACTTTCTCTGATCCTTTTCAGTGGCTTTTTGTCTCGCTCTAGGAGGCCAAATTCTCAGGCATGCCATTGAGCTCATAAGTGCTTTCAAGCTACTTTCCACATTCCTTTCTTGGAGTTATGTCGCCCTTGTTAATTTTATTTTGAAAGCATTTTCATCTGTCTTTCTATGCACTCTATGTTACTCGTAGACACAGCAGGAACTATTTTTTCTTGGTCGGTGTCATGTGTCTAGTTTGTCATGGCTGCAATAATTATTTCTTGCTTCTTTGTTACTATTTTACGATTTGCTCCCATTTCAGCTTTGTGATCTTATGTTTCTCGCTGTTTTATTTATTGCTTTTATTATGCTATTTCTCTTTTGCAGCCCGGTTTTTAATCTGTTATACTTCAATGCTGTTGAGTCACTTTACCATTTTCATTTCTTTCATGATTCATGAGTCATCTCGGGACTTGCTAATCATTTCCTACAGTGTCATATGTCATTAGTTTGCTTCCCATTGGCCACTGAGTGTGGGGGGATTTTTCTAATCAGTTATGCTTGTGCATCTCTACAGTCACCTCCTTTAGGAGGGTATTGCTTCAGTCACCTCATTTAGCATGGTTACAGCTATTGCATTTTCAGCACATCCCGCTATCCTATTTCATTTCATTCTCGCTTCGAATTAGATATGCTGAGTTTGAACAGGCGTTATTCTTTGCATGTATGTAAGTTTAACGAGTTAGTCAACTCCCTGTAATTCCGTTGAAGGAGTTGTTATTACTTCTCCCCAGTAACGGGGGAGGGTCTGCTCCTATCACAGAATAGCAACAAAGCTGCTCCCCTCTAAAGGTGGATGAAGTTTCTTGTTTGTTGAGATAAGACCGTGAAGCCTGCTTTGAAGCCAAAAAAAAAATTATCTTGGACTGTCTGTGCCTCCTCCACTTGTACATTTTGTGTGCCTACAGACTGTTTCCAAGGTTGGGAGTGATGCTTTTGTGCATGTTACCATCTATGGCAGTAGGTCAGCAGAATCTACAGAAATTCTCCCCTTGCCTCATATTTATTTCACTTCTATCAATTCACTTGTCTCCAGTTTCTCAATAATGCAGATTGAAAGTTACTTGTCACATTTGTATGGGAAAACTTATAGTGAAATGCATCATTTTGCATTAACAACGAGCACACTCAAAACATGTGCCGGGGGCAGCTTGCGAGCGTCACCACACGTTCTGGTGCCAACATAGTATGCCCACAATGTTCTGCAGAACAACGCAATCAGCAACAGAAAGCAAGACAACAGCAAACAAGCCCTTTCCCATCACTCACACACGTTCATATACAGACGCGTCTCCAACCGCAGGACAGGACTGCCTCCAGCCCTTGTCCTTAGATTCTCAGACTCACAGACATCGGGTCTCCAACTTCGGACTTCACCCAAAGACTTGCTGGTCATGGGTTTGGCCTTCGGACTTTGACTTATGAACCTCCAACCCTGGTGACCAGGACCCTCACGACTCCTTTGAGCCCTTCAGGTCTGTACTGTATGGGCCAGTGGCCTTGTAGATTATGGCTCTTCAGGCTCATCCTGATGCGTTTAAAGTGTGAGAATTTATTCATGAGTGAGTTCAACCAAACATTTAGAGCCCCTGGGATCCAGTACAAGCTGACAAAATAGACGTGGTAAGTGGAGTTTTGCTTCAAGTTGCCATAAAGGAAGCACTTGACGACCAAGGAATTCTGTGCTTAAGGATGTGGTAATGAGCAATATAATTCATTCTCTTCCTGTCTTTTCTGGCTCCACAAAAATATACTGAGCTGTGTTTGGACAGGCCTTCCCCCCCCACCCCCCCCCCCACCTTTAGGTTTAACCCTTTTTCTCCCTGGACTGACACAAGCTTAGCCACAGAGCAGGCTAAGTGAACAATCACTTCACTGAGTAGCACCCACACGATGCTGGAGGAACTCAACAGATTGGGCAGTATCCATGGAGATGAGTCAACATGTCTGACTGTGATCTGACTTCAACAGGACTTTGCTGGAAAAGTTGACTACTCTCTATAGGTGCTGCCTGACCTGCTGAATGCCTCCAGGATTTTGTGTGTTACTCTGGATTTGCAGTATCTGCAGAATCTCTTGTGTTCATTCATCACTTCACAGACTTGTTCATAAGAACGTGAAATAGAAGTTAAGAAGAGGCCCCTTGTGCTTTCTCAGACATTCATTAAGATATTGGCTGACATTTTGCTTCAGTGGCAATTTCCTATCCTAACCACATTCCTTGATAACCTTTGCAGCCATCAGGTAGAAGGTACAGGAGCCTCAGGACCCCCACCACCAGGTTCAGGATTAGTTATTACCCCTCAACCATCAGGCTCCTGAACCAAAGGGGATAACTTCACTCATCTTCACTTGCCCCGTCTTTGAACTGTCCCCACAACTAATGGACTTACTTTTACGGACTCTTCATCTCATGTTCTCAATATTTATTGCTTATTTATTTATTATTATTATTAATTCTTCTTTTTGTATTTGCTGTTGGTTGTCTGCTGCACTCTGGTTGAATGTCCCATTTGGGTGGTCTTTTGTTGTTTCTGTTATGGTTATTATTCTATATACTTGTTGAGTATGCCCACAAGAAAATGAATCTCAGGGTTGTATGTGGTGACATGTAGGTACTTTGATAATAAATTTACTTTGAGCTTTGAATTTTTATTTAACGTCAAATAGCATAAACATAAAAATAATGAACGTAAATATAAATAACAAGTAAGCGATAAACTAAATTAGAATCAATGTATCTATTGATCAGTAGATCAATAGTTGATTAGTATTTCACAAACTGAGCTTGCACAACCCTCTTGGGTAGAGAATTGAATGACTCACTGCCCTCAAGATTAAGAATTTCCTTCTCAATAAGGAAGCCCAAATAAAGAATGTGTTGGCATCCAAGGGTTCTTTAGGGATAATCTTTTATTTTCAGACTGCAAGACTTGGTTCGAACAACTATGTTGGGAAACATCAGGCCCCAAAAGAATTTAGGAAGATGTAGATGATATTTTTAACTGCTCTTGTTCTTCTTGTACTGTCTTTTATTTCAAAGTTGCCATCACCAAGCTGTCCTTGAGGCTTTGTCACTTGGGTCTTTTATTCTGACAAACCATCACCATATCTATCTGTCACTAAAGGTGGGATTTTCCAGTAGCCACCCCTTTTAATTCATCTTCCCATTCCCATTCGGACATGTCAGTTCATGGTCTCCTGCACTGCCGCAATGAGGCCACTCTCAGTTTGGAAGAGTAACACCTCATATTCTCTCTGGGTAGCCACCAACCTGACTATATGAACGTTGATTTCTCCGATTGCTGGTAATTTCTCCCCCTTCCCCTTCTCTCTCTTTTTTTCATTCCCCATTCTGGTTCCCCTCTTACCTCTTCTATTCTCCTCACCTACCCATCACCTCCTTGGTGCTCCATCTCCTTCCTTTTCTCCCATGGTCCACTCTCCTCTTCTGTCAGAATCCTTCTCCTTCTACCCTTGATTCTTCTACCTACTACCTTCCATCTTATCACTTCATTTCCCCCCTCTCCAACCCACCCACCTTCGACCTCACCTGGTCGTACCTATCACCTGCCAGCCTGTGCTCCTTGCCCTCCCCGCACCTTCTTATTCTGGGTTCTTCCCCCTTCCTTTCCAGTCCTGAGGAAGGTTCTCAGCCTGGAGCATCGACTGCTTATTCCTCTCTGTAGATGCTGCCCGACATGCTGTTTTCATAGAGCATAGACCAGTACAGCACAGGAACAGGCCCTTTGGCCCACAATGTTGTACTGCAACAATTAAATTAGTTATCAAATGGTCAACTAAAGTAATCTCTTCTGCCGGCATGATGTCCATATCCTTCCATTTCCCTCACTCTCATGTGCCATCTAAGAGTCTCTTAAAAATCCTTAGTGTGTCTAGCTCCACCACAACCACCCAAGGCACTGCATTCCACTGTCTGTGTGAAAAACTTCCCCGTCATACCTGCTTTGAAATTACCCCCCTCATCTTAAATGCATACCTCCAGCATTTCCTGTGTGTTGCTCTGAATTTCCAGCATCTGCAGAATCTCTTATGTTTACATGTCACCTGCTAGCTTGCACACCTCCACCTCCCCACACCCCACCTCCTTATTCTGGCTTCTTCCCCCTTCCTTTCCAGTCCTGTGAAGGGGGGCATCAACTGTTTATTCACCTCTATCGGGGCCACCTGGCCTGCTGAGTTCCTTGGGCATTTTGTTGATGTTGCTCTGGACTTTCCAGCATCTGCAGAATCCCTTGTGTTCACCATATCTTCAAGCTCTCTTTCCCCTCCAGTCATGAACTGTGCTGCAGTTTCCTAACTGTGCAGCCATTCATTCTGCCACCCCTCACTGCAATTCCTCTGTAAGATGTGTGTGCACTCAATCAGACTGCGGCATGCACAGGCTGTTGGACTAAAGACACGAATAGTTCCAGTAAAGAGTGAGTTTGAATCTAAGGGTTCTTTACAGAGCATCTCTGAACACATCTACAAGATATCACTGCTACCCAGAGAGCAATTGATCCCACGACATAATCCTTAAAGGTCAGCAGTTGTTAAATAATGATGATTGTTTACAGGATCAATATCAGAAATACTATGCCCTTCAATCAGTTTTCATTTCTGCTGTGTTATTGAGATACCTTTCATCAAAACCTTCCTTAGGCTGACGACAAACATGATGTCCACCTGCATGAAGTTTAACCCACACAATTTGAACAATTCTCAACCTGTGAATCAGAATTAAGTTTAATCTCACTGGTATATGTTGTGAAATTTGATGCTTTGTGGCACAGTACATTGCAGTGCCTAATAATAAAAGCTATAAAGCCGGGGTACTCAGTAACAGAGGCAGCATCCATGGAGGAAAAAAACAAGTCAATGACCCTTTGTCAGGAGAGTAAAAGTGAGAGAATAAATATGTTTTAAATTGCAGAAGGAAGGTGGGGCAGAGAGGGCAAAGGCAATGCCTGCAGTAGCCATAGATCAAAGTTGTTAAGAGTTTTACTTTAAATCACCGGTCATAGACAGAAGACAAAAGAAACAAAAGAAAGACTGGATGGTGACATTTTTAACAGCCCCGAAGGAGAGTATAAAAGGCTGACTGCCCGCATTTGGTCCAAGAGGTGTACAACCTTATCATGGTTTGGGGGCTTGTGAGCCTCAATGACTTAGAGAGCTATGCCGGCTGGAGTGAGGTCTATATGCTTTGGCTCTTGGGAGGGTCACCCATGCCAAACAGGTCAAAGGGTAGAGGCCAGGCTAAGAGTGGTCCACCGGTCCGCCAGATTTTGGGGATCAGCTCAGGGCTAACAACCCTGACTGGTCAAACAAATCCGTTATGGAAACAGCTATGAAGTATCTTTCTACATTTGTGTGCCGCCAAGGACAGGCAGAAACGGAGGACCTTCATTGCTGCCCTAAATGCCAGCAATGACATTGTATCTTCAGGCTCCTGTGCCTCCTCCTTGGTGGTTGCAAAGAGAACAGGGCATATCCTGGGTGGTGGGGGTCCTCAATAATGGATGCCCCCTTTTTGATGGATCACCTTTTAAAAGTGTTCTGGATGCTGGGCAGGCTAGTGCCCACGATGGAGCTGGTTGAGTTTACAACTTCCTGCAGTTTTTGCAGATCCTGTGCATACCAGATAGTGATACATCCAATTACAATGCTCTCCATGGTACATCTGTAGAAATTTGCTAGTGTCTTTGATCACATACCAATTCTCCTCAAAATCCTATGGAAGTATAACTGCTGTTGTGGCTTCAACATATTGCATCAATATGTTGGATCCAGGATATCTCCTCAGAGATGTTGACAGCCCAGGATCTTAAAAGCGCTCAACCTTACCACTTCTGATTCCTAGATGAGGACCGGTACCTTCAACTTCCACTTCATAATCAATCCGATTTCAATTCTAACCTCAAATGGAATTGCTTATTGCCATTAGAATAGCCTTCTGTAGGTTGTACCTGGACTTGTATTGTTCTGAGAATCACCAGTGTTGAATGCCACAGATCTAGCCTCAGCAGACTGCAGATCTCCTGGTTCATCCGTGGCCTTTGGTTTGTGTATGTCCAGAAAGTTTGTGAAGGTGTACACTCAACCACATAGGTCTTGATGAAGCCTGTGGCAGCTGTGGCATTTTCATTCAGACTCGAAGACAAATGCTGGAATGTTGTCCAGTCGGTCCACTGACTCAAAGCAGTCCTGTATTTTTACTTATTGAGTTACAGTGTGGAATAGGCCCTTCGAGCCACGCCGCCCAGCTTAATTTAATCCTAGCCTAATCACAGGACAATTTACAATGCACAATTAACCTAACAGCCAGTATGCCTTTGGACTGTGGGAGGAAACCAGAGCACCCGGAGGAAACCCACATGGTCACAGGGAGAACGTGCAAACTTCTTACAGGCAGTGGCAGGAATTGAACCTGGGTTGCCTGTACTGTAAAGCGTTGTGTTAACCACTATGCTACCGTGCCACTTCTCTATATGCTGCTGTGCATCCCTTGACCAAATTTTCTAGGTCCACACGACTAGTGAGGACAGAACTGCTACGTTTGTGCACTGTAATGAGTTAATCATAAAGCATACTCCAACTGCTCTGCTTTTCAAACAGTGGGCTGTCCTGCCTTCGCAGAGAATGCAGAAGCCATCGAGCTGCAGCACTGCGTCCAAAATTGCTGATGTGAGCCGTGTTTCTGTGAAGCGAAATCAGCAATCCTCGATATCCCTCTGGTTCAGCAATCTTGCTCTGAGGTCCTCTATTTTATTTTTCAGAGACTATACAATCACGAGCAGTATAATTGGGGTGGAAGTCTAAAGGCTGATTTATACTTCTGCGTAGGCTCTACGCCGTAGCCTACGCAAGCGGCCTACGCCGTTGTGAGCATTTATACTTGCGCGTTGATGTGTCTGCGTTGCTCTGCAATTCACCGCCAAGATGCTAGTTGGCGGTGGGGTTTCTATGCCACTGTGTTGAGTTTCTGCGTGTACTCCAAACAATGGCGGCTGAAACTGAGCGCATCATGTTGGAGTTGGAGCTAATAAATGTTGAACAAGAGTTACTTTTATTGAAATTACTGCAGCGCAGAGAAGAGAGAAGACGTCGGAGGAGATGCTGTGTATGACCATTGAACGGATTGAGGCAGAAGGAGGGTGAATCTTCTGTGCTTGTCCGGCCACTGAGAGACATGGACGAGGAAACGCATTTCAAATACTTTCAGATGTTGGCAGGTAGATTTGACGATTTGACGAGAAGAAGCAACCGGAAATGTGTAGGAGGAAATGTGATGCTACCAAGCGGACCAATCACAGTTGTTGCGGTCTGCGACGCCGCGACACATAGTTACATTTTTGGGGAGGTGCGCGTCAGGATACGGCGTATGGTACGCGGCTATACGTACCTACGGTGTAGATTTGACGCAGAAGTATCAATTGGCCTTAAGTCCTCCACATTTTAATCGTACCTGTAGACTGGAACAACATCCTTGCTTGCATTTTCTTAAAGGACAACTGCACTTGCTGTCCGAGATTCATCGATTTTGAGTATCAATAGATTTTTTAAAAGTCTTAAAATGATGTTGCTTATTGAAGTACACATGGCTGTGACTGTGGATTTCATCTGTGGTACTCCTGAATGGGGATATTTGATAATTCCCATTAGAGCTGCATACGAATAGTCACCACTTAATGGTGCCATGTGTAGGACCATGTGTGTCTAGTTTCATTTTTACCTACAATTATTAACAGGGAAATTTTATTTCCTCTCCTACATTACTGCTCTGGTAAAACCAAGGATCTAATACTGACCCCTGCTATATCTGACTTCCATGCATCACAGTCTGGTAGGGAAACACCAAAGACCAGAACGGAAAGGTCCACAGAATGTGGTCGACTGCGTCCATCACAGTACATCACAGGCAACGCCCACCCCACCAATGAACACATTCACATGGACTGCTGCCACAAGAAAGCAGCATCCACCACCAAATAACCCCACCATCCAGGCCATGTTCCCTTCTCGTTACCAACACCGGGCAGGAAGTACAGGAGCCTTAAGTCCCACACCACCAGATTCAGGGACAGCTAGCAAACTCCTGAACTGGCGTGGATAACTTTATCGCCTCTGATTTTAGAGTAGTACAGCGGCCTCTTTACGAGTTACCTCCTGTACCTGATAAGGTGGCCACTGAGTGTATGTTTATGCAGTTCTGCTGCTATAACCCATTCACTTCAAAGTTCGACGTGTTGTGTGTTCAGAGATGCTCGTCCACACACTAAACTCTAGATACCGTTGTGCATGAAAATCCCAGGAGATCAGTAGTTCTTGAGATATTCAAACTTCCCTGTCTGGCACCAGCAATCATTCCACAGTCAAAGTCATTTAGATCACATTTCTTCCCCATTTAATGTTTGGTCTGAACAACAACTGAACCTCTTGACCAGGTCTGCTTGCTTTTATGCAGTGAGTTGCTGCCACATGATTGGCTGATTAGATGTTTGTGTCAATGAGCAGGTGTATTTAATAAAGTACCTGTGTATTAGTGGTGAACAGTGCATAGGTACAGTCAACTAAACCT